>NC_088602.1:169097541-169404245 GCF_036013475.1 Columba livia
ATGTCAACCTCTAACTGGGATGTTGTAACACATATTTACAACTACTTGAGGTATTCTTAACCTATCAGTGCCTCCCATTCATATCTGCCTATTTTTGTTTCCTCTGGCAAAGCTTCCTGCCCCCTTGGTTATGGTGATCTGCTGTTTCTGGGGCTACTCCACAGGCAATTTCAAATAAATTATTTTAGTATTTGAGATTTTTAAAAAATTTAAAAAAAAAACACTGGGATTCTTATATTCAAAAATGGGTGAGGTTTATTCTCATCATTTACCACATGGAATCCTATCCCCAAACAATTATATTGTTAGGGACAGTCCAGGACATCAAGAGGACTCATTTTGGCACTTCTTTTTCACCTTTGGTGAACTCTAGCAGCTCTTCTGCATCCATGGCTCCATGAATAATGTTGGAAAACACTGAAGGACCTGTTCTTGGCCTACTCTAGTCATGGTGAGTTCTCCCTCTCCTGTTTCTCTCCTGCCCTCAAATGTATTTTACTGGCACAAGGACAGGCAGGACAGAACCTCTGCAGCTCTTATACTCACACGTGTGTTAGGACTGCTTCAGCTAGCTCTAGAATAAGTAGAGTTCTTTATTGCAGTTACTATACTGAGGTGTTGACATCTGCTTCACAGGCATATCTGGTTGTTCCTTCTCAGCCACGTGAGATCAAAAGCTATAAAATGGCAATTGCTAAGTTTACAAATGAATGCAAATGACTAAAGTGTTTAAACAAGTAGTTCTTATTTCTTATTTAAGATTGCATAATGTTTGGTTTTTGCGTTTTTTTATTTGACTCATGAAAATGGAAGTGACTAGATGCAGAAAAAAAAAAATATTAACCTTCTTGTCTAGAAAGATTGTTGAAATAACCACTTGTAGTTGCAGTATGACATAGTCGTGACAACATATGGGCAAAATAACCTTATATCACAAGGAGGGTAGATTAACACTATGGGTGTTACCTGGATCAATGTTTCTAGTTTTCCAGATGAGGTAATTCAGTTCTCAATCGAATCCTACAACAACTTATAGCTAAGTTAGATTGAAAATTACTGTACTGTTTTGACTTAATAAGTTATAACTTATATCTCCACAGTTCGTTCAATGCTATCTGGGATGTGTGATCTTAGAAAGTCAAGATGTTAAAAGAAAATGAAACAAAGTGGGAAAACTGCTAGCTGTTCATTTCTGGTTTACTAGCATCTTTCAATTTGTTTCTGCTGCCACTTAAATGGCCTAAACAGAGCTCCAGCTTCAGCTGGAAATAATGCTGTTCTATTTGCTTCAGAGTTTAGGCTGTTTTTTTTATCTAATTTCCTCGAGCATTAAGACCTGTGTGATGACCATATTTTCTTTTTGTCAAAATCCTTCTACTACTTATTACTTTATATACTGATTGTTTTCAACTAAATTTGGTACAGGTGTAGCTGTCTAAAAGACAAGCACGGTAGTGTTTACTTTGTGAGTATCAGCAGCTTGAAATGGAATAGTGGTGCCAAGTTGTGACTCTACAGAAAAGGCAGTGGCCAGTGCACACCAATTGTATATGCTGTTTGGCAGCAGCCCATTGGTAAATCAGCACACACATGGTGGTCAGCCAATATACATCAATCAAACTACATTCAGTAGGCACTGTGGGGCACGTGTAGGATTTTGGGAATAGTCGGGATGTGGGAGGAAGCCAGAAGTACTGTACCAAGTAAACTGTGGGCACAGAAATGACCTGTGGGGATCTGGAATGGAATGGGAAAGGAGTCATGAGATAGTAACCTCTAGAAAAACAGGTTTCATTAATTATGGTGCTCTTGGAGCAACTTGGTTTTTATACCTTTGCTTTGGGAATTTTTTTTATTATCTACCTTTGAAGCCTAACATAAGGAACTTATAGATTTTCTTGTATGGAAAATTCAGCAGAGAATTTTGATGATAATGAGAGAGTATATAGAGTCCCCAAAGTCCAGAAGTTGGACTCCTTGTCTCGTTTTCCAAATAACTGTGGAAGTGCAGAGCCATGTATGATTTCCCATGGGTAATGATTCATTCTCAAAAAAAGGGGTTTTGATTTGGATAAAATTACCTGAGGGAAAAACTGAGCAGTATATCCCATGTTGTACAGTAGAGAAGGTGACATAAATCCGTGCCAAGCTCCCTATTAAAATAATCACTGTTGAAGTCAGATTTGTCTAGTGTGCAGTCCTACAGGCTCGTCTCTCTAGGACATCTCTATTATTTTACCATTTTATTTATCAGTTTATTCAATTCCCTAGCTACTCATCAACATAAAGGAGAAAAACAATTTTACTTCCTATCCAAAGTGTTTTAAAAAATATGAAACTTTGTATCCAGCCAGTTACTAAGGACCATATTTTTAAAAATACTTCATTTCATCAATATATGCACAGGACTGCTTAATCAGAAACTCCATCTACTTATCTGCTTATTCAAGTGTCTAAATGACTTTCATAGTCTGTCTTCCAGCCCTACACATCTCAGGCAACTGTAAGAACTCTTTAGAAGTATTTAATTGACAAGTTGAAACAGTATTTCTAAACACTTACATTGTTTGCATTTTTCCAGTGATTATGATGATATGCTAAAATATCTTGTTTTCCTTAAGTATGTGTTTGGGGATTAAGAAATCTATATAAAATATATTATGGCAGCCAATCTAATCAATACAATATCATTTGTGACTTTTTAAATTTCCTGGAATTATCACAATTCTGTCTAAACTATGGAACCTGCATTCATATATAACTCCATAACTAGCTTCTGAAAGCTAATTTTCTACACTATTTTATCTTCCAGGCCCAAACATAGGAGTATATAATATTTTCTGTTTCTAACATAGTATTTGACTTTCAGTGAGAGTAGTTTACTAAGTAGATATTTCCACCTGACTCTTGATGGTAAAGTGTAATAAAGAAGCCTGGAATAGAAATAAAACATGAATTTCTACAGGTGCACTTACAAATCTTATACTTTTGCAAATTCTTGTGCAAGTATTTTGCAGCTTTCAGGGAATTATCTAAAAATGATACTTATCATTATGAATGCTTAAAGAGCTTTGATCTTTCTCCAGCCTTCTCCATGTAATTCTTTGTAAGGGAATGAATACTGTTACTGACATCATCTAATCCAGTGAATCATCTCACTTAATATGGTGTGCTTTAATCTTTCTTGCACTTGCTCATATACTGTAGATTTTTAGTGTACTATAGGAAGTAATGGAACTCAATATTTGCTTTAACGTGCTACTATATATTCCTGAGATGCCCTTTGTTTGTTTTTACATAGCTTCATCATACACAACAAAGATACTTTCTTCAATAATGCTACAAGAAGCAGAATTGTACACCATATCTTACAAAGAGTGAAATACGAAGAAGGGAAAAACAAAATTGGTAAGTGCTGAGCAATGTGCTTTTAAACATGAGTGCTAAGTCCCACCACAAAAAAAAAAAAAAAAGGCTTTCTAAGCTCCTTTTTAATCACCTTAGTTTTGAGCTGTTTGCATATCTGACCCACTGCTGTTGTAGGGGCAGTGCCTGGAAGACCTAATCATTTCCTTGTAATATCAGGTTGCTTTCACAGGCACATATGTCACCACATGGGATTTATCACCTCTGCAAGGAAAAAGACTGACTTAAGCAAGAAATACGTACAGATGAAAGACTCTGGAGAAGCAGATAGATTCGTGCAGAAAAGCTTTTACTGCTTCATAAAAACATATTTGGAAGGATGGCAGAACTTGTGCTACTGCGCATCTCAGCCTGTGGGGCTTCTCCCTGGATACCTGTTGATCCCTAAGGGAGATGGAAGTTTCTGTATCTCAGTGGCATCCCCAGTGCAAAGGATGCCATGTATAACTGTGGCATCACTTTCAAACAGTGGGTGGAGTGGACCTTTAAAGCAGCACATGTGCATATTTAGGAGAGTAGGCAGTGGCAGAGGATGGCTGGATTGCAAAACAGTGGCCCTCTTCTGTCTTGTGATACAGAGCCCATGCACTTGTGTACCACGTAGAGACCAGGGCTTCACAAAAGGACAGGCAATTCCCATAAAACTCTGCAGCCTGTTTAATTTCTCTGTTTTTTAAATCACATCCTTCCTCAAGAGGTAGAGAAACATCTCAGAATTTCACTTGTTCCTTCCTTGGTTTCTGGGATGGGGGCAGCAATAACCCTCAGCAATGGCAGTGTCTAGAGAAGGGAAGAATTCATGTTGTGTATACAGCCATTGCATCTCACACACACACACACACACACACACACACACACACCCACCCACACACACACCTGCAGTCTCTGCCTGCCTCAAGATCTCAAGCTCCCTCACATATCTACTTGTGTGGTACCTACCATGAACACAACTTTGCATTGATCACTGGGCAGAGCAAAGCCTGGCCTGGCTGTACAGGTTTTGCTTTTCTGACAGGGACTTTGTAAGAAAGCATACTCCACCAAGCAGATACTAATGCAATCACTGGAAGTACTACTCATGTCGAATTAATTCTTCTCATTGTTGCTTTCTTGCTGCTATCATTCCCCTGTGAATTAGGAAAGGAATAAGGACTCTGCCTCTTGGTCAGTAGGGTTCAAATGCCTTCAGTCTGTTCAGACTGTTAGTACCAGTATTTAGATTTGCATTTCCTGAAAGTTGTTCAGTCCTATTTTGGTGACTTTCCAAGTGAAAAGTGCCCATGTTTCAGCAATCATTCATTATTTCTCTTGAGGTTATATTAAAGAGGGACAAGGCCTGGCTGAATGGGTGTATGTTTACTTTTTTATGTCCTTTTGGTTGAGGTTCAAGTATATTTATTTTCGGGTCTTGTACTACTGCAGCCTGTCTTGTTTCTGTTCTATCTATTAGTCCAGCAGCTTTCATAAGGAATAAACTTAACATATTTTACAACATTATTATCATGTGGAAATTAAGAGCTTCCATTATAAAGATCTTCGCTGAAGTTTTCAGCTCCCAAGAAATACAGCCTTTCATCTAAGTAGCTTTCTTAGACCAGAATTTATGGGGCCAAGCTTCAATCCTGGTGTGAGGTCCCTGATTTCACTGAAGTTACGCTAAAGATGGATTTGGCAAATGAATTTTTAAACCTCCAGCATAATGAATGATAGGTTATGATTAATATTTGAACAAGTCTTTCCTTGTATTATATCCTAGTTCATAAAAATCTTTTATAAAGATTCGTTTTGTTGCATGTACTTCTTCCTGTCAATGGGCTTCAAACTTGATTTAGCCAGCTTATTATGAAAATGTGTTTTGCTTTTTACTTAGAAGTTTTTCTGCTCCTATTGGTAAATAATTGGATACTTTTGATTTTTAGGTCTGAATCGATTGCTCAGTAATGGCTCCTATGAAGCTGCTTTTCCTCTTCATGAGGTAATTTTCTCAGTTTTTCTTTTTCTTTTTGAACAGACATTTCCCACAAAATGAATTCTTAATTGTGTACTCATTTATTCTCCATCTTATTTATGTTACTACTCTCTTTTGCATTCTGTGTCTGCCTCTGATATCCCACCCATTTAATGATTTTTTTTTCCTGAAAAAAATATATGAGTAAGGAGAGTTGTTCCAGATCTGCTCTGTAAAAAGTCTTTGTGTTTGTTAAATCAGTATGTTTTCAGAGCAGAACAATATCATGCTGTGGTTTTCTCTTTGAGATTGTCCAGTTTATAACCTTGAACACCATTTGTCATAAGTTCCTTAGGAAGAATAATTACAAATCTTGCTGAAATCAGAGGAAATGGTCCTTTTAATGTCATATTTAGCTTTTGGAGCACAAGTATGAAGTTTGCATAAATTGTCTTATCCATACCACTAGTGAGAGAGATTTCTTAGGTATTCTTTTTTGCAGCTGTTGTTCATTAATGTCCATATTTGTATTTTAGGGTAGTTACAGAAGCAAGAATTCGATAAAAACCCACGGGGCAGAAAACCACAGACACTTGCTCTATGAGTGCTGGGCTTCCTGGGGAGTGTGGTATAAATACCAACCACTGGATCTTGTAAGGTAAGACTTTCCTGCTTTTAGTGTGTCACATTATAGATGCTTTGAGCATAGGTTATCTCTCTTCTGCCAAAAGCATGAAAAGCTCTGTTAAATCATGTGGGTTTTAAAAATTCATCCATTATGTTCATGTTGCCACTACATTCAAAGAAGTATCTACAGAGGAGCTTGTAGGAGGACCTGAAAGTGAATGAAATTTCCTTCTGGAGCTTCTTGACACTATAACTTCTAAGTTCTGAAGGGTTTTCAGAATATTTAAGAGAGAAAAAAAGGAAGAGAGAAATCTGTGGAGGCTAGGTAGACTTGGTTGCATGTCTATTCACCCATGGAGTTCTTCCCCTTCGAAGCATGGCTTTGGTGAAAAACAGGCTCTCATCAACTAGATCATCTTCTTTTTTTCCAAAAACGAGCCACAGAAGGAGTCCTGGATGAAGTTTAGTGATGCTTACAAATGGCAAGGAGCAGAGTTTACAGTCACTGAATATGTTACTGTGTTCAGCTGCACTAGTGGTAAATGGGTGGAAGCCTCTCCTGTATCACCTCCCTTAAACTCAGCCCAGCTACATCACCACAGGCTGGATCTGTATTCTTCTGGGAAGCAGCCTGCACAGAAGAAACACTGAGAAAGCTAAGATGTGACTCCAAATTCTTATACTCCTTTTAAATAATGTTTTAAAATAGGCTTGCTTGTGTTAATAGAGGATTACATATTTTTATGCATTTTTATGCCAGAGTCTTTACTGATCACGTTGGCAGAACTGTTATTAGGCATTAATGGCCTTTTTCTACTTGAAGAGAGAGATATGAATGTACAAGGGCCTATTAATAAAGTCTCTAAGATGTACTTTGATCACTGAAATATCAATACATTGGCCATTAGGAAGGGTCATACAGACCGTGCAATTGGTCCAGCATATTAATTTCCCCTTTTAGAAGTCCTGTAACTAATAGAAACCTTTGCTTTTATTGATTCTCAAAATTGTTTCCAGATGAAATATTTGTAGAGGGTGGCCCTGGAGACAGACAGTGTCATTGGTTAAGGCCATATAAAAACCCATCCATTTCATAAAACAGGAGGTGTTCAATTTCCATGGAGAAAAAGTTCACAGAGGAATACAATAAAAAAAAATTTACTGAGTCATGTAATTTTTCAAATGCTTTTGAAAACAAAGAAATTTGTTGTACCACATAATTTAAAGTTGCTCATTTCTTTTTAAATACACTGGCCTGGAAAGAAATATGGAATTTTTGTGAAATTACACTACGGAAATATCTAATTTGCAGAGTATCCAACAGTTATACTGAAGTTTTTTATTTTCAATTTCCCAGCATACAATAAGATATTAATGTCACAGTATAAACAATTTCTCTCTATAATGTTTTTTAATCATTTGTCTATGGTGCTCAAGGCTACTGTTCTTCATCAACATTTCTTGTTTGTGGAAGTGCTGCTGAGCCAGTATCTGGGGTCTGCTTTAATTTGGTTTATGAATATGAACAATCGAGCATCTCAAAGATTTTTTAAGTATGTGAATAAATGGTAACAGAATGAGCAAGGTTAGACACAGCATTGTTTTGGACCTTGGTAGCAGCCTTCTTGAGCAGCCTGGGTTGGGTGTTTAAGATTTTGCATGATGCTTCAGCTTTTCACCAGACAGTGTACATCCACGGATTTTGCCACAGCTATTTTACAAAAGAAGAAAAACTACCACCCCCTAGCTGAGATCAAGAGTGTCCCGTGGTGGTTCAGAGTAGGTGTTTACCCAAAGAGGAGAGGGGCAGTGGGGATGTGGGGATTCACAGCAGCAAGAGCCCTGGTACCCATCCAGTTCCGCAGGGCTCAAAGCTGCAGCCCAGCCCAGCCGTTTGCTGCCTGGAGTGCACTCATGTCTGTGATGAATTCACTGAAGGAGGGGTGAAGGGACAGGGGAGGGAATGCCTTTTTCTTCTCACTTCACAGATGCTACATCCTTCGCATTTCCTTAGCTCCTGCCAAATATTTCCTGTCTGCTGCCACTCTCAGCAGCTCACGTGTCTGGTGAGCCGGAGATTTTTCTCTGAAGAGCTGACAACACCAGCAAGACCTGTTGTTCATTTCACTCAGAAGTATCTCAGTGTGCATGCTTTAAATAGAAGCTTTTTTAGTATCAGTTCTGCAGCAGGAACAACTTTATTTTTTTTTTTCCCATACCAACAGCTATGTGGGGTGTGCTTGAAGGGAGTAGTGTTGCCATCTGTACAAAAAGAGTAGATGGATGTTAATTCTTCCACAGATATCTGTCCAGAATTTATTGCTGATAGCTGACATTCCTCTTTACTATATACTTTAGAAAGGCTAAGGAGTAAATTAGATGTAGATAATGTAATTATCTCACTAATACATATAATATTTCCACCTTAAAGACAAGTTGCCACAACGGTAAGTTAAATTGTTCGTATTTGGGTGCTATTTTATCTTTTCCTTAGATGTTAAAATGATGCCTTACATCTCCAGTGCTGTCAATTTGGTACCTCCCAGATGTGATTTAATCTCAACAGCTGGCTGTTATGGAGATACTAGTCACTAGAAAAAAATGAGAAAAAGTCATTTGAGGGGAATTGCATGATTCTACTTTCACTCGGCTTTGAAACGTGATAGTATGAAGGCGCAGAATTGGCCAATTGCAAAAGGCACTCTTATTAACCAACAGGTGTGGTACCACGACTTCAGTTACACTTATGTTGAAATTTAGTATCCATAGTTAGTTTGCAAGAATAATTTGAGATCCTTAGAATTCACAGCAATTGGAAAGAGGGAGGACTTACTATATTCATATATTCAGGGACCATGTAAATCAATGGAAACATTTGAAAGGGATTCCTGGAGCCTTTGCATCACCACCTTCACACCTGCGTGCATTGCTGCTTCCCTCTAGGCTGTGCACTAATCACTCCTGCTGATGCTCGTGCACATTATTTACAGAACAAAAAGGGAGGGAGAAAACTATACTTATAAGGTGATTGTAAAGCTGCCTAAATGAACCCAAAAGTGAAAATAATGCCTGAGTAATTTGCATTTCACTCCACGTCTACATGAAATTACTTGTTGCAAGCTGACAACTCCTTTTCAATCTCTTATCAAGCCTTCCTTCCCACCAGGTTGCTCCTGACATCACAAGAGCTTCATGTGTCCAAAATGCCTGTTGGAAATCTCTAGGTCCCTCACAACTCGTTTCTGTGATGTAAAAACTTCTGTATAGGATTTCATTCTGACCTACAAAAGGATTAATGAAGATAGATACGTTCTTGGCTTGAGTTCAAACCTGTCAATATTCTATCTCCATGACTTCCTTCTAGGCATCCTGAAAGCAAAAGATTATGTAATGAAGGTCATTAAACACAAAAGAATCCAGTATCACATTTTATGGGTCTGAAATCAGTCTTTGCTAGCTGAATACTTTTCAAAAAATGTGTCTTATTCATAAACACTGAGATTGGAATCTTGTCCCAGTTAAGCCAGTGGTAGTTCTACCATTGGGATGAGGTAAGAGACAGTTCACCATTAAGGTAGATTATAATGGAGAGTTAGTATACATGCTAGCATAAAACTGAGAAGCTGAAATTATTATTATTCTAATGGTATAGCATGTATGAGGATAGGAGAGATGGATTATTCTACTAATAGTAGATGCTTGGGTATCTTTTAAATCTCTGCTTTTTAGGTTAGTTGCAGAGAAAAATTTCTGGGGGAGAACCATCAAAGACACAAAACATTTTTTCTGTTCTTATTAATAATCTGAAAAATTGATGGTACTAAGTTAGCAAAGTTAACAAAAATGCAAATGTTATCAATGCTGGAAAATTTCAAAGAGGCCTTCAATTAGCAGAGTGATAACAGGTGAAATTTAGTTATTAATAATGCACAGTGATTCACCCTAGAAAAAAAATCCCCGAAATTCTTCATGTACAATACTGAGTTCTGGCTAAAGTGCCGACAGGCAGGTTGGAGAACTGCCATTGCTGTGGAGAGCTATATGAAATTTCTGTCCTATAGATAGTGACAGAGTTGAAACAAAGTGCTTGTTCTTCATATTTGGTGCAACTCAAAGGGAAAAAGTGGCAAAGGTATCTCTAAACCATCTTCATTTCCTAAGGGTCATGATGGTTCAGGCTAACCCAATTATGGATTGGAGTAAATGTGGAACTGCTCTGAATATGGCACTTAGGAAGGACTCCAAACACTTTGTTACTGCCATAGTTTGTTTCTTTAGCACTCGACCTAGTGGTATCTGAGCAGAGACTTAGAGATAAAATATGCTAACTTACAGGACCAGAAGAAATGAAATATTAACTTGATCCTGATGCAAATTACAGTAGTACAGCCTGTGGAATACAAGCTGTCAAGCAAAGGGAAACAGTGAAATATCAAGGCTGTTTGTCTGTATCTAAACCAATATGTACCAAAGATAGGTCAAAATCCTACACTTATTTTTGAAACCAGGCTCACAAATAGCCCTAGATGTCTTTTCCATACATTGCAGAGAATTGGGTTGCTTCCTATCATGTCCATTCTTCTTTACGCATACACTGAATCTTGCTTGCTTAGGTCTTCACATAGGATGAAGATGTTCGATCTCTAGATTAAAAAAGACTATTTACGCTGTTAGATGGAAAGGCTCAACGGGACAGGAGATGAAGTTTGTCGTGAATGTTTGTTGGCTCTAGGGGTGGAACAAGGAAGCATTAATCCTTGAATGTAGGGGATGAAATAAAAGAATTAATCTTGATGTCAGGTTTACTTCAGTACTTTGAACCAAGTACATGGAGAAAAATAGGTCATAAATATCCAGTGGAAGTAAGCTCAAAATGTGAGCTTGCCTTTTCAGGGGAGCAGGCACAGCTTGACATCCTAGATATCAGGAAAATAATTAGGTCAAATCGTTCACAGCTACTCTAAAGTCAGGGCTCAAAAAGCAGTTTCCAGTGTGTCTTTTTACAACCAGACCTGCTGCCCTTGTCAGAACTGAGTGTATCATTGTTAGCTCACTGCAACTCTTTTGCCTGTAAATTTGAGTCTCTGTTGAATGACAGAAGAATAAAAACAACATGACAATATTTGGCTTCTCATACAGAGCCAGTAAGCTCAAAAGATATTAATCAGTGTGGGTCAGTATCATCCAGCAGTGCATGAGCTCAGCCCAGACAGATATTGCTCACACTGGAATTTTTTTATATCCATTTGAAAACTGATGATTTTGTCCATTCCAGACCAAGTATTTCTTTCTCTTCTCCACTGTCTCCAGTCCTAGAATGCATTATAGGTCTTTTCCTCCTCACTGTGAAAGTTTGACCAAAGATGTTTTCTGCTAGGATAAAGGAAACAGCAGTGCTGCCTTACCGCATTCTTTGTCTCTGGACAGATCAGAAGTTGCACATTAGCATAAAAGTGGGTTTTCATCAGCAGCTATTCTCAAATTCAGTTGATATACAAGTTTAAGTTGCCTGCAAAGTCTCTGAAGTGCAAGAATATCATCTTGGCTCATTCTTTAATCTTGCAAATAATCTTCTAAAACCTTCATTGTAATCATGATAATTGCATATTGATTTGTAAAGCACTCTAATCTGATCATCAGCCTACTGTGCACAAGACCATCAAACACAGGACAATGCATGAGTCTGCTCCTATGCTGATGAGTTCAGCACATTTTTTTGTGTACTTGATGTATTCTTTAACACATAAATAAAGGTTTGCTTGTGTTTGGGAGGAGTAAAAATGTTAATGAATATGTAGCAAATAGGAGCTTCCTGGCCACTTTACTATCAGTTTTTAAGAAATATAGCTAACAATATAGGATTAATTCAGACTGCTTTCGTCAAATCAGTGCAAGATGGTACATAAAGATACTTGTTTGACCTCACTTGCACTTTACATTCCACCTGTGGTAGAATCATGAGACTAGTTTTCCAGGAACTGAGCTAAGAAAAGAAATACTAAAATGAATATAAACCAGATTGAAGAATAACCCCTGGTTAATTATCTTCCTAGAAATAATTTGGTTTCAAATAGTTTTTACTGTTATGCCAGTTTTAGGGTTGAAACTCATTTCAATGCAAGTATTTGGGAAGTACAGTTATACAGCCAAAAGGCAAAAAAGCCATCTATTTCACAAATACATATAACTAGCTTTTTTAAATGAACTCAGTGTTTCCTTCTTGAGGTCTCCCATCATCTCATTGTAAACTGGTTAGTGAATTTTTAAATTCATTTTTAAGTTAATTCGTGAAACAGCGTGATTTAAAAACCTAGTTGCTGACTTTTCCTTCAGGAAATTCTGACACTACTCTCTGATTTACTCTTAATATATGATAGAAATATTTATTTTCTATTAACATGCAAGATTAATCAGATTTATTCTAATTAGCAGGTAACTGTGCTGTGTTGTATTTTAAAACAGACGGTACTTTGGTGAGAAAATTGGACTGTACTTTGCCTGGTTAGGCTGGTACACAGGGATGCTCTTCCCAGCTGCCTTCATTGGACTATTTGTCTTTTTGTACGGAGTCACTACCTTGAACCACTGCCAAGTCAGGTAATGTGGGCACTTTTAAAAGGGAAATTACAGCTGTGGGTTACTATGAATTATTTAAGAGGTCTTCATATTAATTGTTAATTGTTTCATTTTGAACTGTTGAACGAATACTCAGGAGAAGACTGTGCCTGCTTCTCACAAAATACCCGGTATTGGGTCTAACTTCATTGCAATCATCCTCACCCTCCTCCTACAAAAGATCATTTCTGACTCAGGAGAAAGCTAGAAATCATGAAGAGATACTGCTAGGCCGGCCGTTTCTGCAGTTATGTCTGTAACTCTGATATCTCAGACAGTCAACAAATACTAATTGTATACATGGCATTATGAACATCTTGTGTTCAGTTACAGAACCAGTATTGTTCAGTAAGTAACTGAATATTAGTGAAACTTATAAATTCATTTTAAGAATGACTGCTGTGGATCAGACTGGTCATTTTTATATTTTCTGTTTTTCCAGTAAAGAAGTCTGCCAAGCTACAGATATCATAATGTGTCCTATATGTGACAAATACTGTCCCTTCATGAGGTTGTCAGACAGCTGCGTTTATGCCAAGGTATGTCTTAAACTATGCAAGTAGAAATGCTTTCCTGATAAAAGCATTAATTTTACCTTTTGCATTTGTCTTTAGTGAGCTTGGGTAGGTAAAATCTTGAAAGGACAGTTCAAGTTCAGGCAATATTAACATTCATTGTCTTTTACCAAGACTTAGTTTGGGCTGTAAAACACTTGAATGCAATTTGCGCTTAGAGATTCAGCAGTCCCAGAGGTTGTGCCCTAGATACATGTGCTACACTGTCCTTGGCATCAACCTTTATCTTATGATCTTTGTACGTGGCTCCATAAAATGAATGCTTTGGGTCTGAAATGGAGCTCACAACTGGTGTTGGCAGGGCTAAGTCCCAGTCTAGACTGGCAAATAGTCCTGGCAATTGACAGGTGCATATCACATGTCAAGGGAAGGATCCTCAGAATTGTCAGGCCAGCTGCACTCATGATCACACTAATTTTATTAGGTGAAAAGAAATTAGGTGAAAATAAAGCCTTATTATCATGAACTGATCACACTACTAATATATCCCTCAGGTAACTCACCTTTTTGACAACGGAGCTACTGTCTTTTTTGCTGTTTTCATGGCAGTGTGGGGTAAGTTTTTGTTTTGATATTAAGTAATTGAACAATCTTTTTCTTAAAGATTATGATACAACATAGGCCTTTGAAATTTCTGGCATGCTCTTTTCAGATATTGAGAAAAAAAAATAGGGATTATTCTCTGTTTCTGCAAAAGGAAGATGGAAGTGGTTGAAATGAGGTTTCCCCATTATAATGCTTTTAATGAAAAGAAAAACATGAATGCAGTATTTAGTGTCCATGTAGATAGTTATAACTGGTTTTCAATCTGTTGGCACCGAGGCCCTTCTCTGTTACTGTTCAGGGCTTCTTTTAGCTTAGGGCAGCTCAGCTTAGTGTCTGTACTAAAATGAATTAGTGTATTATTTTTTCCCACCTTGTAAAAAGGCAGTAAAGTTTAAGTACATGTAAGCTGGTTGTAATTAAAGCAAAACTCTGATAAAATAAATGGAATATTTAGTTGAATGCCAAATTGATCTGAGAGTGGTCTAACTGTTGCCATAGAGGCTGAATTTTGCCCATAGGACAGTTCTATTTCTGGCTCAACTGTTTTTCATACTGTGGTCTTGTAAGCAGAACTGAAGGCAAGAGGAAACAGTAGTTTCTGGCAGCACATCACGTCTTTCGAACATGCCCTGAGCATGCCCAGGCTCTTACCTGCTATGGTGCCATTCCGAGAGAAGGTTAACACCTTTAGAAAATGGCTCAATGTGGGGCCTCAAAAATGGCATCCATCTCACAGCTCTGGGGTGCTTGAGCTATCCTGATTTAGCCATTGTTCTGTTCTTACTCACACTGCTCCAACTGGTTTAAAAAGGCGTCCAAGTAATTATTATAATCTCCATTTTAAACTGCAAATCTCTCTACTGAGCCACAAGAGAGATCCAGGAGGCAACATCAGAGCCATCAGGACAACATAGATTAGCCTGCCAGTCTGTCTCAGTTCCTTCCTCCAAAACTATGGTTTTGTCTTAGTTAGCTAATGAAATTAAGTCATGCCAATCAATCCTATTCATGGCATTTCGTATCATATTGTTGTGGTTTACCCCAAGATAGCAATATAACCACAGTGCCCACTCACTCACCTGCTCTCCTTTCCCCCTCTCCCATGAATAGGGGATAAAGTTGAAAGGGAAGCGAGAAACTTAGATTGAGGTAAACACAGTTTAATAAAATAACAGAATACTAATACACTACTAGTAAATATATACATATCTATATATATAGATAGATATAGATATAGATATAGATATAGATATAGATATAGATATAGATATAGATATAGATATAGATATAGATATAGATATAGATATAGATATAGATATAGATATAGAAATAAAAGATACTCAAGGCAATTCCTCATGAACATGCTGAGCAGCCAGTCGCAGGAAGCCACACCCCAGTCCCAAAAAGAGGGAAAAAGGAAAAAGGCAGAAATGCTCAGAGGCCTCTGTAAAATGGCAAAAAGCTGAACTAAACATTCTGTATCAAAACTCCCACGGCGAGAGAGAGACCAGAAGGCCCCACTTGCCTTAAATAATAAGCATGACTCTAATGGGATGGAATACTCTCATTGATCAGTCTGGATGTCTGTCAAGCTCTGCCCCATACATGTCACCCTTTCTTGAAGCCCCACACCTGTGGGAAGAGTGCTCAGAAAGTCATTGGTCATCAGACCAGAGCAATTAAAAACATTAGCTCTGTGCTGGGGTGTTATCTCTTGTTCTCAAACTAAGTCCAAATAATGAGCATGCTAGCTATGAAAAAGAAAGGTTTCTAACTGCACAAAGAAATTTAACCCATTTTCAGTCAAACCAGCACACATTTTGACAGTATAAATATCACAAATTACATTAAGGAAAAGAATCCACAGATCATACAGACTTTATGTTTTTCCTTGGTATTTCAGCTTTTTTTTAGAACCACACCAGAGATGAGAATCACCAAAAATTTCTAAACCGTAAAGATTTTTTTAGACAATGCTCACTCAGCTTTTCCAACTTCTCTCTAGATGTGCTCTGTTGAAGTTGAGAATTTCCAACACAGTTTAGAGGCAGGAACTTCCACCTGAGCTAGGAAAACTAATGGGTTAGTGTTGCTGAACATTTATGTCACTATTCCTAACTGCTGGTGGGCATGTCTTTGGAATGCAGCTTTTTGCACCAGTGCTTTTATTCCTCCTTAATGCTAACACTACTTTTAGGAAAGAGCTGCACTCACAGCATTGCTCCTGTGTGTTAGCACTGCTCAGAACCAGCACTGCAGGGAAAGCAGCTCTAGGTAAAGGGAGTCCGCCACTCAGGTAACCGTGCCAGGTCCTGCCTCAGGGTCGCTGCCTGGGAGCAGGGTGAGCATCCCTGCCTACAAAATGTTGTCGGTCCTCTCTCTTTCCTGTCCCTGGTTGACAGGAGCTGCACCACACTTTGTATAGCCTCTCTTTCCTCCCCCTCGTTCAGCATCGCTGTCAGATTCCCAGACACAATTCCCTTTGGGAATACCTCCCCACCAGTCTGCCGGGACTGGGAAATGCACTACCCATCCATGCATGTCTAGCACCTAAGCCCACAGAGAGATAAGAAAAAAACATAATAAATGCTGCCCTCTGGATGATTTGGCTGGTGGAGAAGCCACTATAGGACAGTGACTGGGGTTGTTATAGTTGTAACTAGTCTCGGGAGCTGTATTTTGTTTTTGTAAACTGTATCCAAGATTCTCACCTTATCTTGAAGTTTCGCAGATTGTATACAAGTTCTTATCTTAGTTTGAGAATAGAGAACTGAAAGTTAGTTCTCAGTCCTTATCTTATCTTGAAAGGATAGGATGTGCTGAGGTTGCACATCTAAGAAATCCAAGAGTTTTACATGATTTCACAATGAATATAGGAATAGTGCGCATGTGCGGTGACAAAAGGTGAAAAGTACACAGGTGAAGAAGACTCCTTACTTCATCCTGAAGACCCCCTGAATGACCACCAGAGGACACTGCACATGCTTAGAGTAGTTCCAAGGTGTTGCAACTGATAAAGTGAAATAGTTGTGTAATCTGATGAATATGCAATACATACATTGTAACCCTAATGAATATGTATGTAACCAAATTGTATAAATGTAGTGAAGTTCGAATCAGTGGTCGAAGCCAGCTTTGGGTGCGAACCCCTGGTTTCCCAGCGCTGAAATAAAAGCACCACATATAACTACGTCCGTGGTTATGTGTCTCGTTTGCTAACAGGGTGAGAGCTTTCCCCACCACTTTTGCTGGCTTACACTGTGCTTGTGAGATTGCGGCCAAGAGGGATGATGGGGCAGCCACAGGAAGGAGGTTGTGAGTGTAGAGTAATGGAGCCATTCTATGGCTCCACCCAAACTGTAGTTTCTTAAAAAAGACTTTGCTGAGAAAACAGTGAGATTGTGGAGATACCTTCCATATAGTTAGGCCTAAAGCAATATTAGAACACTTCCCAGGGATTTTCTGGAATTGTATTTAGGAGCTGGCTTACTGCCTATTTTAAATGGATTTTTGGTCTGCAGTAGGCCTATTGGCAGCTGCAGGCATTACCATCATCTCAGTAAATCGTACATGAAGAGAAGAAACAATGATAGCAGTTTGTGGAAATGTTTTTTCTGTCAGCATGAAATAACTGGCAAGTGCATGACAAATTGGTCGTGGAAAGTTCAGCCTTCTAGATGATACAGTTTGACAGACACTAGCATCTTAAAAAGAAAAGTGTTATTCTCAGATAAAAAGCTAGGTAAATTTAATTATCAGTTGACTCCTAGTATTTTGTTGTAAAGCCAGATGGAATTGTAGCATTTGCTTTTCCAGTTGAAGTATTGGGAAAAGCTAGTGCAAAGACATCATTGTCGAGATTTTTCCTGAAGCTCAATAGCAAAGTTCTGTAACAGTCCGATAGGAGAGTCCAGCTGATTATCACTTCTAATACTTTGCTAGAGACAAGGTAGGCTGATGATAGTTTCTCTGTCTCTTTGGGGGACTAAGTGACACAAGAAAAGTCCTTTTTGAAATTTCTTCTTGTCTACCTAGAAGCATGTTTCCTTTGATAAAAGAAGTAGCTTTAAAGAGCTTGCTGAAAGGGAAATTTGAGGTGGGAAAAAAAGGCTTGGTATGAAGAATTTAACACTTTTTTCAAGCAATAAGAAATTCCAACATAAAACATTTTTTTTCTACGTATATTGGTTAGTCTATTAAAATCTATTACTTTCCTGCAAACCTTGCCTCTAGCATAAAACATTCGCATTGATTTGCTCTCTGAGCATACAGAATTTAGGGAGGTTCTTTAGCAATATTCCTGGTATCCAGAATATATTCCAGTAGTCAGGATGGATATATTAAATGATGTTCTGAAATGCAATAGGGAGAGGATTTCTGAGACAAGGTCAGGATTATGCTATTTTCTTCAAGAGGCTGTTTGCATTACAAGATAAGATCACAATGTGTTTCAAAAGCATCTGAGGAAATGATGTTAAGATAGATGTCTGTACAAGTGGATGTTGACAACTGAGCTCTGAAGCAGGGCAAGCATATTATAGAAAAAGTTAGCAAAAGACCTGGGAGTTAAGGTCAATGAGAAATTCAGAACTCCAAGCAGGATTTTTTTGAGAATTCCCTGCACCTGGTTTAAACATATCAATTGGAAATTGGAGAATGATAAGTACAACTATGTCTTGTCTAGCTGTCAAAGTCAGAAAAGAATGCTAAAGTGTGATATAGGGTATTAGCAATCACTTGACTAGAAAAGAAGCAAATAAATTTCAAAATGCATGCAGTACTTTTTAGGAGACCCCAGTAGTACAGTGAATCAATCAAAGATGATTATTTATAGCACATTTTAAAATATCTAGCTAGGGAAAAATGCATACTGACCTGGATAGTGGGAGAAAAGTGTAGCATAGTAAAAGCTAAAACAGCACTGTGCATATCATTCTATTTGCTACTTAATGACTTGAAAATAGCTTTCTAAAAAACTTCAGGAACTGCACATACTTACTCTGACAGGTGTTAAATATAGTAAATATAACAACTATAGATTCCTGACTCCAAGTGTGTGAAAAACAAGAAAGAAAAGAAGTACAGTTCAGCACAGACGTATCTGAGATGTTCATGCCTATAGACCCATATGCCCACTCGAGTCCTGCTTCCAGCTGCTTTTTGGAATGGAAATACAGTGGTACTAATCAATCAGGCTTTTTTCTCCCCATTCTCCAAAAGATGCAGGACTGCTTGTTTAACCTGTACAGAATAATTCAAAATGAGCCGATAGGAGAGAAGCAGCCCCACCAGAAGACAAGTCAAGGAATGAACAATGTGGTGGTTCAGCAGCAGTGAAGCCTGATTAGCACTTACTAGTTTTGCTGATCCCAACGAATCATACTGCAGTTATTACAAAAAGTCATAGAAATGTTAGGCTCAGGAGATTGAATTGACTTTCTTTATTAGATTAAATCGAAACAGCTGGTTACCCGCTGTAACATAACTCCAGCTTTCAGAAAAAGGGTGATGTGATATATGAAAATGCCTTCAAACCAAAAAGGTGCCTCCTTAAACATGCTTTTGATATCTTATCTGCTCACAGGGTAAATTTTCTAAGCATATCTTAGCTGCATGGGCTAATATATTAAAATATAATAACTCTTACTGGCTAAAAATTCACTTTCACCAAACTGATGCCAGTGTTTAATATCATGTGGTATCACTGTCAATATGCTGCAGTAGGGCAGATAGTCCATTAAGGAGATGATTTTAGAACTGGATGAGGAACATATCGCCAGGCTATTGTGTCAGTGTTACAGCTGATACTGTGCTATAGCTCATGCACAAAGAGGTTTATGCTCTCAAAGGTTATCAGCCTGATGCTTTTAAGTGAGCAATGAAGGGTTGAGTCAAACCTCACAGTGGGAGAGGAAGCCTTTCCACTGATTTGTGTTAGCTTTAGGCAGCTTCTACATTCTTTAAAAAAATAATAATAAATAAATAAATAAATAACCACCCTGTAACCATGAACAGGCTCAGTATTCATCTCCAGAATATGAACATATTAATTTATGACTGACTGCTTCCTTGATTGTTCTTTCCATCACAAAATGGCAGCACAGTCAAGTACAGGCATATTACATTATCTTGAACTCTCTCAGAGCTGTGCAGCACAGAATGTTTAGTTGTCAGATGTTAATGCCACACCACATGTGCACACTCATATAGTGTGAAATAATTTGTCTGCATTAGAAAGGTGTAAGACAAAAGTTCCTGTTTCCTCAGTAGTACTCTGCAGGTTGCACATGCACTGGAATGTGCTTCCTCTGGGTTAATTTCTGTCCATTGCACATGGTCTTTAAAGAAGGAAGGTTACTTCTTTATCTACAATAGCCCCAAGAAGCCTTTAGCTTCATCAGAAATCTGCTATATCTAGTAATGATGACTCACAGGAGCAATTTTATTCTTTGAGAGTCCTCCCTTGGTTGGTTAGAAATTAAACATTCTCATTTAACACTAAATGAAATCTCTAAAGCCTCAATCATACTTGAAGCAAGCTAAGTAATCCTTAGAAAGCAATGCTTTTTGAAAGCAGTTTTGATCATCAGCATGATTTGCTGTTCAAAGCAACTCATTTCTGCAAAGAAATGAAAAAATGTAACAGCTTCATTCAACAATTTTGTGATAGGAGTTAATCTTTTCTTGACTTAAAACTATTTTGTGTTTTGTTTCTATTTGCTTCAGCAACTGTTTTTCTGGAGTTTTGGAAAAGAAGGCGAGCAGTAATTGCCTATGACTGGGACTTGATCGACTGGGAAGAAGAAGAGGTTCGTATAAAAAAAAATACTTAATCTTTAATAAAAAATATTTGGATAAAAATGTAAACATGTTTTTCTTTTGGTTTTGTTTTTAATTCGTTCTTCAGATCTTCATAAACTAGGAAATGAGCATCTTTCTCCTCAGATGTTTCCACTGGAATGTGAAGAAACTTTCCCCAGGACAAGCTGTCCTTTCTTTTTACACCTTTGTAAATCTAAATTAATTTCAACTTATCAGTGGCTGTCATTGTGGGAGATTTCAGGGGAAAAGAAACCCACTTTGGAGAAAGCTAACAAATATTGCCTTTGAATCCAAGTAAATTCTTGACAGCCCTGGGTACCATGAATTTTGGAAAATGAGTTTTGTTTATTCTTTTAGATAGCCACTAAGAATATTAATGGAGAGGAAGCTTTGTGAGGCTTGTACCAGCCTCTGAACATTCAGGTGCTGGCTGCCTCAATATACAGTGCTACAGAGAGACTGAGAGAGATGAACCAAGGGCTTAATTCATCCCGTTTGTGGAGGAAATCACCTTAGGGAGGAAAGTAAAAAGAAAAAAAAAGCCTTAACCTTTTTCTGTGGTGGTTACCAGGAAGAAACAGTGTTCTCTTGGGACTGAAAGCTGAGGTCTAAGTGAAACTAAAAGGTTTTATTATGAAGGAGAAAGCAAGATTCAGTGAGTGTGGCAGAAAAAGTGCTCCTCAAGCGGGATTTGGACATACAGGTGCCGCCAAAATCTGCCCTCCTTCCTCTCCAGAGACTATCCTTAAGCTCTTGGAGGCTACTGTAATGGTCTCAATGCAGTTGAACTTCTATATTGCTGCTTCTGTAGAAGAATTTATTTTTCATTAATCTTGCCAGCAGAGAAACAGACTTCTGAGTTATGGGATTTGTGTCTCTACAAGGCAATGTAGTTCAATGAGGCCATGAAATGGTACAATTGCTCAGTTACTGGTAGGATTATTTTTTTTAATGCTTAATGACTAAGAAAATAATCCAGGAACATAAAATGACATAATTTACACAACTGGAAATCAGCTTCTTTATAGCAACAGGAACATAATTATTTGTGCACATATGCTGTCAATTCTTGGTGATGCTTCAGGACTATTGTCATGTACTTAGAAAATACTCTAATACTGATTCAGTTCTCCTGAGATTAGCAGCCAGCTCTTGCTAATGCTGATGAGCCACAGAGAGACCACACTAAGATAGTCCTGCCTGAGGTTCAAATATTGGTCAGGATGACCTGCAGTGCCCGTGTCCCCTCATGGCTAGTTCCAAAAAAAGACACTGCTGCTGCTGAGAGCTAAGGCAAAGGATGGATGTACCAAGTTGCAGTTTCCAAGTCAGGATTATCGTTCACTCTCCCCAGAATGAGAAAGAGCCCTTAACATGCCCTTTTTAATTTTTCCCAGGAAAACTGGTCTTGCAGATGTTTATAGTTTGGCACGTTATACGTCTGCCCTTTTCACCATTTAACCTACTGGGCTTTGGTATTATGCTGATTTATAAAGCCATCCATCTGAATCTTCTGTGATCAGTTCATTTACAAGTATTGAATTTCCTGGGAAGGTTGTCCTTAAGTGATGCTTTGGTTTTTTTGGTTTGGGTTTTTGGTTTTGGGTTTTTGATTGGTTTTGGTTTGTTTGTTTGCTTGGTTGGTTTTGCTTGTTTGGGTTTTGATTTTGTTTCTGTTTGTTTGTTTGTTTGTTTGGGGTTTTTTGTGTTTTGTTTGTTTGGTTTTGGTTTTTGTTGGTGTTGTGATGGTGGGGTTTTTGCCCTTTTTTTTTTCTTTCCATTTAATAATACTGAGTGGTATCTGGCTGCCGTGGCAATGCTTGGAGGAGTCTTTTGCTCAGGTGTGAGCACAACAGCCCCAAGCCCATTCAGGACCACTCCCCATTCTCTTTCCCTCTCCTCTTTATGCACATGCCCAACCTCTGCTTACAGGCTTGCTGCTGCTAATGACAGTGTCTGTCATCTTGCAGAGCCTGGAGGAAAGAATTCCCATGGAAGATTCACTCTCTGCTTTCTAAGGTTTTTTGTGAGAGTCTGATCATGCCTATGCAACTAAGCCTTTCACTGGAATAAACACTGAAAACGTGGAAGATAGTAGAGTTGCTAGATTTTTCCTCTTCCAGTCAGAAAGCCTGAAAGAGCTTCTGGTAGTTGAAACTATCCTCATAGAAATCTGGTGTTTATTTATGATGTCTATTAAATAATATTTTTTTTTAGTAAGAGCTGCTTGTGTTCCACCGGCAGATTAGTTCTGCTTGACCTGCAGGATGACATATGCATGTCAGTAATTTTCAGAGGATACCTGCTCTCTGCTGATGGTCAGCTGGTCTTTCATTCTCACACTGAGCTTTTTCAAATGAGCTCTGTCCACAAGACCTCAGTCAGGTGTCCTGGGACAGTGATGAGTGTTCCTGCTCCAGAGCTGTTCATTGCATCTTCTTGCAGTTCTAGAAGGAGTTTTATAAGTCTGAACAGCAGGAGACAGCGGCCTTTTCAGAAGCAGTGTGCCAGGCAGTACTTTTCTTTCTCAAATTAGAGGTTACAGTTGCCAATAGAAACTCAACTGGCTGCTTCTCAAAGATTTATGTGACCAGCCATCAGAGCATCAGTGTCTCATTGGGATGAGACCTCCCTTCTTCCTTTGTTCAGCATTCAGTGGGATCCCAAGAGCAGGAACTGATTTTGTCCTAGAGGTGTCTTCTCTGAAGATGCTACAGCTGCCAGTGCCCATTCCTATTGCAGAACTCAGGCATGTCCTTGCTTTAAGGTCAGCTCTACGGACCACTGTCTCCTCTTCTTGAGTAGCGAATGCTGCACTTTTCCATTGGCACTGGGATCTTTGCAGAACTTTTCCCCCAAGACAGTCACAGTTTACGAGCAGCTGATATCCCAACTGAAAAAGTGTAGCGATCATTTCCCTTTTAAAGGGTTCAAAGTCCACCTCTTCACTTTGCCATCATCTTCAGCTGCAAGCAGGATGATCTGCAAACCACAGGTTTCTCAAGGAGACTTACTTCTGGGGGTGCTACCATTGTCCCAGTGGTCAAGATTCAGATTTTCAATCTTTTACAAATCCTTTTTCTACATCTGGGCTATAGAGGACAATATACAGAAGACAATAGCCCACAAGCACCAAGATGGGGCCTTATCAATGCTTAAAAATATCTTAAGGGTAGGTGTCAAGAGGATGGGGCCAGAGTTTTTTCAGTTGTCCTCAGTGATACAATTGGGGGCAATGGGGACAAACTGAAACACAGAAGTTCCATCTGAATATGAGGAAAAACTTCTTTGCTCTGAGGGTGACAGAGCACTGGAACAGACTGCCCAGAGAGGCTGTGGAGTCTCCTCTGGAGACATTCAAAACCCACCTGGACATGTTCCTGTGTAACTTGTTCTAGATTAATCTCCTTTAGCAGAGAGGCTGGACTAAATGGTCTCCAGAGGTCCCTTCCAACCCCAGCCATTCTGTGATTCTATGATATCCTTGGACTAGGAAGGACTCCTGCAAGAATTTGCCTGTTGAAGGACTTAAAACTCCTGAAAGAAAACTATGTATTTCACAAAAAGATTGGAGTAGCTCTTCTAGTCCACAAAGCTCTGGCCTAAGGCAGTGACATTGATCTGTATTTGATACTCCAGAAATCAGTATGGTTTCTCTTGTGAGTAGAGAATTGGACTGGGCCATGTTTGAGAAGTGAGAAGGAAGGAGAACAGTCTGTTTTACGTAGATTGAAAAAGACACATCCTGTGGAGTCTGATCATGAAGTTGCACATGTCAGCGAGATGTCAGTGAGTATTTTGTCTCCATAAGGTGAAAATTTTACTCCTAAAAGTGCTGCTTTCTAATATAATCACTGCTAATTAAATTTCCTCTCTACATTCCATTCAGTTATCACTGGACAAAATCAGTCAATTCCTTTTATTAGCTATTTCAAAGAAATAAATTAAAGAGTTCTAATTACCAAGCTTTTGTTAATGAACATTGTTATTTTTATTAACATTTTCTGCCACATCTAGCTTTTGCTTGCTTTAATTTTCATTGTCAAATTGAAAAACAAGGTTTTGCTACAGAGGGAAATTTATTAATTCCTACCAACAATAGATCAAATAGAACCAGCATTTATAAGGCTTCCTATCACTTTGGTATCACTTTTCTGTTCTAAATGAGGAGACAAAGAAATGAAATAATGAAGACAATGGGAAGGAGAACTAAATTTGTTCAGATATGCAATCTTGTGAATTCCTTAGCATTCTAGATTTTCACCCAAGGCAGGCATGCAGGCACCCAGGCAGCCCCTGTGGCGTCTGGGTCCCACAGCCTGGGGACATGGGCTGAATGTCTCTGGCTCTTTCAGTCCTGCCCATTTGGATTTCCTTTTCTTGTAAATGAGGTGGAAGGTGGGAGACATGGAGAGTAACTGGGTCTTGGCTGGGTGTGCAACAAGAAACTAACTGCACAGAGTTCCTGGCACTCCCAGCTGAAATATGGCTTCTGTTGCTATTTACAGCATCCATTTTTTTCTTCTTCAGTGTCACTTCAGTGTCATTAATCTCAGCTAGATACGTACTGTCCTCTTCCTGCTCCAAGCTGCGCTCAGTTTCCCTTAGTATCATTAAACAGGTTCAAGGTTTCATGCCAGAGTTTCACTTTTGTGTGGAGATGTATCTATAAAAATAGCATTTGCGTTATCTGAATTGAGTGGAGATCATAGGAGGTACCTAGATTCATGTAGGGGTGGATATGACAGGAACTTCTCTACAGTGCAGATTGTAAAAGATAATCAAACCTTGGCTTAGAGGCAGCTGCAGAGGAGAAAGGGTTTCTTGTATACGACTTGGAAGGTCAACTGCCAGAGCCCTTGCACAATCTACAGGGTGCAATTCTCAAGTTCCCTGCTTCAGTGCTGTCTCACTCTGTCCTTTTGCATGTCCCTAGGCATACAAGAATACTGCTTGCATTGTTTATCTTGCTAGATTATGGTCTGCTCAGCAGCCTTCATCCCTGATATGGCAGAAACAGTTTGAGCAAGGTAGAATAAAAGCAAGGTGTTACCCTGCCTCCACAGAAATGTGCTTAGCCTTTGTACAGAGCTAATGTAGGGCTGATTCCCTCAAGCACGTAATTAGTTACACAGGCATTGCAGCTGAGCATTCATGCCTCTTAATTTTTTTTTAATATCATGTTACCAGGTTGCTGCTTGAATTTGGGAGAATAAGAATTCCCCAGGGGAATTTTATAAAAAGAATGTAGGATTTTAGGATATCTTATTTTTATTCACATTCTAAAGGCTTGTATGAGCAGTTAACATTCACCTATTTCAATGCAGTCATTTAAGCTCTGGGCATTTACAACTTTCAATCAGTCAAAGTTCAATTAAATGCCTTTGAAGGGTGGGAAGTGACTGAAGTTGGTAATCTGGGTTCTTGGTTGCCACAGAGAAACAAACACATAGCAGAGGCCTGGTGGAAAAGCTGCAAAGACTGTCCATAGTGGCCTTTGTCCTCCCTTGTAGCCAGCTGTACCATCGGCCAGTTCTCCAATGTGCACCAGAACATTGTAAAACTTGATCTAATGTATACAGACTGCCAGCAGCTGTGAGAGACCATCTTCACAGCCTGATGGTTTCTCTGATCTCTGACAGCATCCCCAACGTCACACTTAGGTGAGGTGGCACAGGACACCTGCTGTTGGTGAACTTCCAAGATGGCAGGGTGGTCGGGCAGCCCCATAGCATCTGAAGACCGTGTGGTCTTACCTGAACTAAGTGTGAGCCCTGCCTTCTGACAAGGCTGTAAACACATGTAACCAAGTGTCTCCCCAAGAAATCCCCATGTTTCATTTCAGAAGTGAGTTTTTATGGCAAAGCAGGACTTGACATTTCTGCTGCTGAAAGCTGTTCCTGATAATAACACTGTTCAGGTTAGGAAGGAATATTAGATGGCATGGCTCCTTCAAAAGCTGACAAACTTTTGCTAATAACAGGAAGGTAACCAATTACCTAGCAAACAGAAGTTATGTTTGGAAAAAGGAGGGGGTTTGGTTGTTTGGTTTCGTGGGGATTAATCTGTTTGGTTTGTTTTTTTTGGTTTGTGGGTTTTTTGTTGTTGTTGTTGGGTTTTTGTTGTTTGTTGGTGGTGGTTTTGTTTTGATTTTGTTGTTTTATTTTTTCTCCTTTTTGCTTCCTTGTAGAATTCTAGTATCGATAGGATAATATCAGGCTGTAAAACTCTGTGGCATCAACCTGAAAATTATTTGGCTTACAGCCATATTGTTTAGATGAGTAGCTAATTGGGGAGTTTCCTAGATATTCCCACTATGGTTTTATGAGTCCAGTGATTTATTCTAGTTGTCATGAAGGAGAACTGATTTCCCAGCTCAGCTTTCCTAGTAGCTATGCCACATGCCGAATTCAAAGAATTCCAAATAACAGTGATACGAAGTTTCCTACAGAATCTTTCCTAGCTGTGCTGTATGTGAACATTCTCTGTTTTCTCTTTAGGAGGAAATACGTCCACAGTTTGAAGCCAAGTACTCCAAGAAAGAACGAATGAACCCTATATCTGGGAAGCCAGAGCCTTATCAAGCATTTGCAGATAAATGCAGCAGACTCATTGTTTCTGCATCTGGAATATTTTTTATGGTTTGAGAACTATTATTTATTTACCAGTTGAAAAAATACAAAATAACATTATCTCTGAAAACCTGTATATAGCAAATCACCTGAGTTTCTGTACAGTCCTACACTGGTTTAGTCTCACAGATAGCTAAGTCATTTCTTCAAGGCTATACACCTAATGCTATATGTAACCACATACGTGCCAGAATAGATCACATTTAGGCATCAACTTCAGCTCCCTGGTTTCCTTGCCTTCCCTGTGTAGACAGTGCTGAGTGATGGGTAGACATGCCATGGAAGTGGCAGTTGTTCTTTGTAAACTCTACAGAGAATCTAAGTGCTTAATGATGTTAATATGTCCTAGTTTTTCAGTGTATTGAAGAGGTAAGGAAAGAAGGTTCGTATTTTTAGTGCAATTGAAATGGAGAAACCGATGTTGCTTGTCTAAAATGAGTCATCTCTCCCCGCTTCCAAAGTGCAAAATAAACACAGCGGCAAAATCTTCCCTAACAGAGAGCTGCATGCATCTCTGCTGAAATGCCCCCATTCTATAACTTCACTGAAGCTGTTATTCACATCACAAACGCAGTGGTCTTGAAAACACAGCTGACATCAACTCAGAGCTTCATGGAATTTACTAGGGCCTTCCCACAACGTTAGGAAATGATACATGTGTAGAGCTTCAGGAGCTGTGGGGAGCCAGGTGGGTGAGCCAGCCCAGCAACTTTGTGTTTGAATGAGATCGGAGGGAACAGGGCAGAGGGCTTGTAAGAAACTGATGACTTCAAAACTGTCCAAAGCAATCTTGGGCAAGAAAGGCAAGGGTGTTATCAAGATGAACTGTGCTCTGGTATGTGAGGTGGATGGACAGAAACACACAGAGAAGCACTGGGCACAAGGAGCCAACATTCCAACTCAGTCCTTGAAGACACTTCCACTCAAGACTGCAATCTCTGCGCAGAATTGGTTCTACACCTGCAACATTTTGCATATTTTCCCTATGTCTTTTTCTTGAAGGGAGACAGTTTTCACTCCCTACCCTTTGCAAATACAGCCATTAATCTTCTTAGCCTAGTGACAGATCTTGCTCAAAGTGCCAGAGAAAGCAGCCTTGCTCTGAATTGTGTGCACCACAAACTGTCTCCAGAACAGTCCTTGAAACAGGACAAGGATTACTTTCACTGAAGATATTTTTTATTGCTGGCAAAGCATGGACTTCCAATGAGTTAGAAAAACTCTGAATTTTCCCCCACTTAGGTAAAAATATTCCTTTAAAATTATAGCTTTAGTCACAGGAGATGTAATATATGCTTACCAAATCTTCAAGTTAGAGAAGTTCTCAAAATTTCACAGTGCTAACTCTCCCAGTGGAGTTACTAATAGACCTTGAACTGTGTTAGTGGTTCCCTGTTAACAAAGGAAATTGGTCTTTCTTCCCCTCAACACTATGCAGGGAATCCAGAAACAATCCTTCACGTTCACACACATTTTTCTTTTTCTTCTGCAGTGGGATTATGTCAATCAATTTTGTAACTCATAAAATATGAAACCAGCTTGATTAGCATTCAGTGTTTTCAAAATAATTCTGCACATTCAGTTAGCTTAGATACACTTCAATTTTGATAGGTTTAGGTTGTCTAATGTATGACCTTGGAATACAGTTATCTTTTGCAAACAGTTATCTATCTTCTACCAAAGAAACCCTCCTTAACTAGTGAGGTAGCTAATGGGTACTGTGTCAGTGTTCCTATGAAACGAGTCACCCACAATAATTCCCAACTGTTTGTCCTTGTGGTGGCTTGCTAAACTGTGACATAAATTGGTCACGATGGAAAACAGTTATCAGTTAGTGCTCAGATGTTGTATATTGAACATCAAGTGATTTAGCAGCCTGTTTCAGCTGCATGGCTTTCACATTATAGCTGTCACATTTGCTGGAAGTCTCATCAGAGAAGAAATTACAATGGCAATTGAATTTGTTACCTTCCCTGGAAGGAATCTTTCCAGAACTGTAGCAAGAAACAGCTCACTAGAGCACTAGCTTGCCAGGGTTGTAGTTGAGGCAGTGCTTACAAATAGAGACATTTTTCCTGTAAGTGTGAAGTCCATTACAGCACAAAATCCATCCCAAATATGACACCATCAAGCTGGAACATCAGCTTGAGACTAGACTTTGCACATTACGGAACATGCATGTAAGGAAAATTTCTGATTCCCAGAGCCGGCAACACCGTTTCCATATTCATGCTAAAGAGGTACTTTAAAAAAAAAGTTTAAAACTAAAAATTATTTTCATATTCTTTAAAATGTATTTTGCATTATGAAAAATAAAAAAAGACTTTACAATAAGAAGAATATTCATGTTGAAACCTTTCTCTGAATTAAAATGGATGTATGTTTCAAGTCCTTCATGTCATTGTTTTACGTTTCAGAGAGAAGTAAACTCCTGTTGTATTGAAAGTTTTCAGGTTCTTCTCTCTGGTTTTCTTTTTCTTTCTTTAGATCTGTGTGGTGATTGCTGCTGTTTTTGGCATTGTTATTTACCGTGTTGTGACTGTCAGCACTTTTGCTGCCTTTAAGTGGGCTTTAATCAGGAATAACTCTCAGGTTGCAACTACAGGGACTGCAGTGTGCATCAACTTTTGCATCATCATGCTTCTGAATGTGGTGAGTAAAACTGATATATCCTAAGTTATATCTGAGCCATCAGATCAGTAGACATCTCAGTTTGCAGACCACTGAATGTTTTCAGTTCCCTTTTCAGCAGGAGTGGAGTGTCTTGCTAAGGTTGACATGGCATTGCTGTTTATGGGTATCATTCACTATTTATATAAAGTACAATTCCAAACCCAAAACATTATGTAAAGCATGTTTGAATGTTCAAAAAAAATATTTTAGGGAGAGATGCCCATACTCCAGTTTTATCTTCTGCCCCTTTTTTTCCTTTCACATACTTGAAGGTTTCAGTCCTTTTCATTAATATTCTTCTCTTTAATTAATGTTTCGATGTTATTGTTTAGATACATTGGCCAAGCTTAATTTTGTTTATCTTAGTTTTAGTAATTCTAGCATCAGTTTTTACAGTAGTTTGCCAGTGAGGGTATGAGTGTACAAACACAATGCCCATATGCAGGAGAATTCCCTCGGTCTGAAAACTTCACAAGGTTTGAGTAAACTTGACTTGCTTCCTGACCTGCCTATGGCCTTAGCCAGGGTATACCAGAGACATGGTCTGGGTGCATTGTAGGGGGCCTGGCTGAGGTCACGTTATTGTGAACTGGTTTGAAACTAGACTTTAGACAAAGACAAAAATAGAATTTCTGTGTGGTAACAGCCCCAGTGAGTATAGCATAGATTAGAGGGGGAATGAGTATCATCTTTCCATTGAGATGCAGTTACTTCTGTATATTGCTGTCATAGTTATTAGTTGCTCTTGACAAGAGGTATATAGGCTTTTACTATCAGGTTTTTGTCAACTGACATCATAAGAATGTACTTTAAGGGGAAGGAGGGGTCAGCCTACAAACCATCCAGGTACTGGAGCCAGGGTGAAGTTTTTCTTACCCAATCAGTAGTAGGTGTCTTCTGCAACTAAGCATGTTAGGCTTTGGTCCATGAGATATGCTGACTTACTTCCCAGGAGAAGTATGAGATGTTATTTCGGGCTTGCACATTTCCAAATGCTAGCTTAGAGACTACTTTCTTTCCTGTGCAATGCCCAAGCATTTCCATCATCTAAAAATTAATCTTAACAGCTTCTCATTTATAGAGCAGGGAATTCCAAGAGGCTTTGCTGCAGGACTTTACTTCTCCATTTGGCCCAGGGAAGACTGGATTGGTGACTAGGACAGTCTATAAAGAATTGTTGACTTTCCTATGTTTTCCCTAAGGTGAGACTGTAGACTGAGAAAAGGCAAAAAGAAGAGGTAGAAGCTGTTATTCTCTCTGAATTTGAATGGAGGGTTCTCATGTTATTTTTGATTTAATGTTTGTTGTCTGCAGCTTTGGGGGGTTTTCTCTAATCCACCTAGAGCACAAAACAAACATAGAAGAAATAAAAAGAAAAGTATATATATTTATGTCAGTACAACAGCCATTTCCAAGCTCTCAGGACATGTCATTGTATATGTAGTGAAGCAGCAACAAAGAAGTACTGCCAAATCAAAATTGTTTGCTTCTCAAAGAGTTTTACAGCTTAGAGATTTTTTTTACAGAATGGAAGATGGCTTGAAGGTGCTTTTTGAGAAACTTTGTTTTATTTCCTAAAACATGTCAAATAAGTAGAGCACTGCAAAGATGGAATTATTAAACCTTATACTCGTAACCACAGCCTTCGATCCGGATACAGCTCATAGAAACAAAGATCCTCAAAATATGAAACTGCAGAAGCTTTTCAAAAGAAGGACTTAAGAACATAATCCCTCACTTCCCGTAATGGATTAATGTAGTCTACTGAAGGACAGTAGAGGTACTTTTTGGAGAAAAAAAAAAAGAAAAAAAGTCCCTGGGAGCAGTTCAGGTAGTTGAATCCTCTACAAACTGTGACTCAAGAAAAGTAGCAGGAGAGTGAGAAAAGATACAGTAATAAAACCAGAATGGACCAAGATACATAAAACAGTGGGGAATTCACTGCTCAGAAGCCTGCAAAACTGCCAGTGGTTTTGATATGAGTTGACAACCTCTCTAACCATCAGGGGAAAGGTCTAGACCACAAGTAACTTCTAGACTGGAGGCTCTGAGAGCTAGGTACATATACAGACACATCCGTTGTGACAAAACTAATTGACCTTCAAGCATAATGTCTCACAGATATCCTGCAGCCTGACCTGGGAACAATCATTAGCTTTACCTAGGTTAATAAAATGTATTAATTCCATTTATATCACCCACAGAAAATATAAGCGCAGAACAGAATATGATCCTAAACAAGGGCCTTTGGGACTAGCAGTGATAAACTGCAGTAGCAGATAATTAGATCTGGACATTGTTAACAGAATCTCTAACGCAGTCTTACTGTTCCGGGAGGAATAGCAACAAAATACAGTTTTGATACTCCTTTTTGCAGAGTAATGTACATTTGTAAAATAGCCCACTCCCTGCTGGGATCAGGAAATAAACCACCCAGCCATTTAGCACTTTTACAGCTGCCCTTAAGAGAAGCTTCTAAACCCAGAAGAAACCACCTTTTTCATTACTTGAAACAAAACTGTTTACTCCACAGGCAGCAAAAAGCTATTCTAAGCAAGAAGTGGTTGATAACATGGATGAGATAATTATGGATTACTTCACTTCTTAAGAAGGCAGTTTGATCCGTAAATTGTACATAACTCAATTTAAGCAAGAGTTTATAAGGATTACTGCAAATGAAAAAAACATTGCTGATATGCACTTTAGAAATAAGTACGTACTTGAGCCTGAAATATGAGGAGCTTTGTATCCCTTTAGGCATCAGTGAGAGTTCAGGACATTTATCATTTTGCGGAAACAGGCTCCAGATTCATTTAAAGCAAATGGAAATCATTGTATTAATTTACACTAATACCGACGTTGGTGGTGACGTACTTTATAAGTTCAAAACCGCCTTGCAAATACTACTTGTAAAAACCCTCCAAGTTAGTTTTTGTAAGCTTTATTAAGTTAGCAGTCTACTGGAGAGTTTGAGAGCACAGCATCTGCTAAGCGCATTAAGTACCGCTTAGGATTTAGAACAATGTCACTGACTCAGTAAGAAATGTGTCTGGTGGTGGGGATTACTAAAGAGTTTATCTGAAGCAACCCTGTCTCCTCAGTGTCTTTCCTTTCAGCTCCCAAAAAATCCCTAACAAAAACAAAAAGACAAAAATACCCAACATGCCAGAGCATACTCTTATTATAGTGATTTTTTTTTTTTTTTTTGGTGAGATAAATGATCCATAAGTAACTAAAACAAAAATCCCAGTTGTGCTATTGTTCTGCTTCGTGTTTTTGGAAAAGTTACCTCACTCTTTTTCACTGTGTATATAAAATAGGGACAGTGACAACATTCCTTGTCCATATATTGTACAACAAAAAAGCTTACTATAAGCTTTAAAAATATTACTGTTCCTTGTTTGATTATATCATTATTGTATTATTACTATATAGTTTTATTATCACCACTATCAGAACATCACTAAGACAACCTAGATATTATATTTAACATGTAAGAGCAGTTACTCTACTTAGAAAGCAGTTCTCTATTTTGCAGCTAGTAATGTATCTAAGAGTCCATTTCTCCTCTGTTACAGCTGTATGAAAAGGTTGCTCTTTTCCTGACGAATTTAGGTAAGCAATGTTAAATACTAAACTGAATGATATTGTACTGATTTTTTAGTCCCTATACTGTGATGGCATTCAAACCATCTGTGTAAATATGAAAAATACTGGTTAATTTGCAATCTATAGGAATCAAAGTTTTTGTTAAGTTTATAGTAAAGGAGCATATAAACTAAGCTATAGTACCATTCCATCAGTGGTGACAACAGTGACCCACCTGCCATGCTCGGCTCTTGTTCAAACCCCTTATAAGAACTTAAACAAAATGTTACCTCAGGGGAAAAAGCAGGACAGACTGAACATTCAAAACCTCCAGCTTTTGTGAAGACCTGGAAGTGTGGAAATCAGTTCTGGAAGCTAAATTTATAGCTTGAAACTAAGGTGTTTATTGACTATCAAACATGTGCCTTTGAGAGGGGAAGTGATTTGGAGGGAAAATAACCAGGTGACTCACCAACTCTACCAACACCTAAACTCTATTGGTGTTCTAAGTATCACTAATCTTTTCAGCTCACCCATAAAGGTGATCTTCACACTAGAGAAGGGCAACATATTTTCTAAGGACAGCACGTACTCTCACTGGGGTAGCAATAGCCTGTCATTGATATATCCATGGTTTGGGCAGAGTCTCTGGAGATCGTGATAATTTTGGAAGATTGCAGTAGTTGTTAGTAATGGGCAAAAGGGCTCCTTAGCATTGAGAAGCCTGAAATGAGACTTCCTAAATGCCAATTAAGTGAACTGTATTATGGCATGTGTAGAAGTGGTTTGAGAAGATTGTTTTGAGTTTCTGGATTGCTGTGTATATTGATGATGTTGAGGAAGGTCGACAGGCCTGGTTCAGACCAGGTGAACAGATTTTGGTGTCTTTTCAGAGGAAACACACAGCTGATTTTAGCTAGTGTCAGGGCTTCTCTACATCTGGGAAGCCATAGGTGAAGTGTTCAGAACATGTTTGTGTAAGATAGCAGATTATTCTGTTGTTTCCTATTAGACTGAGAGTCCTCCTTTGTATATCGTAAATTTAAAATATTTTTGCCATCCTGTATCCATGCAAAAGATATCTGCTAGTTACAGTTGAGAAATACTACTTTCAAGCTTGTGATTTGCACAGGCTATGACCTTTTGCTCCCTGTGACACCCTGGGGACAGTAAGATATGGTCTAGAGGCCTTGAAGCTTGATTACTTTCTACCAGGTTATCTTTAATGTAGATCTGCTTCTTGTGGCCTGTGCAGAAGGAACAGGTGTGAAAACTCAGGGGTTCAAGATGTTCAGACTGTTTTGTGGTTTTTACTCTGATGGCCTAAGTAGCTGATTTGGTTTGAATGACCTTTATCAGTGTAATAAGCTCAGAGTGGGTTTGGCAGCAAAGCTACATTCAGGATGTCCTTCTTCAGCCTTTGCAAAACCTTCTTCAGAGCTCAGGTCTGTGCTTCTCCAGAGCATTGCCATTATCTCTGATGGGCATATAAGCAAAGCTTCAGCTGCAGCAGCCTTATTAAAGTCAAACTTTTCCTTCCCTCAGACTGGCATCAAAATTTCTTGATACTTTATTTCTTTCTGCTTAGACAAATATGCATATACTGGCCTATGTACAAACTTGAGTTTCTTGGTAGGCATTTCCAAATCCCTAACACAGTTGTCAGTTTATGGTCTGTTTTGTAGTTTTGTTGATGCATCTATTTGAAATTTCTTCATGAGTAGAGCAGCTCTAATTAAAAAGAATCTAGTTTATCATTGTTGTTTCTGTACTTTCAATACTTTACTGGAGGCTCCTTTGGAAGTAGTACTAAGAGTACTACCTTTATAATACTCAGAATCACCATTAGTGCCTCCACTTCTATGCTTCTTCTGTTCACAGCAATGGTTGACTAATAACAAGCTCCTGACAACTATAAAGTAGTTCTAGGACATGGTACTGGTGTGTTGGCATAGCTATTTTGTTGACTTCTGTCTTGATATCTCTTTAGACGGAGACTAAAGACCTATCTGAAGGGAAGAATATGTCTTCCCTTTCCCGTTTGCCTTACCCCATCCATTGCAAAATGTTTTTTCTCAGTCTTCTGTAATGAGTTCCCTGGGATGAGGAAAGGGACTCATGCAGTAGCCACTCTGTAGAGTCCTTAGGTGCTAAGCATGGCGAGCAAATCCATGAAACAGAAGGATTTGCTCCTGTTCAGTGTGACATCTCCAACAAAAAGGCACATATGAAGCTTGTAGAGTGGTGCTTCCTGGCAATGTCGTTATGGTAGATTGCAGTAAAGGAAATAAGAGAAGAGCCTGAGCCTGTAAAGTGCACAGGAATCCAGGAGGGATGTTTAGTATACAAATTATCTCAACCGTTTTTACAGCCTCATGGGAATATACTTATGCAGGTATCAGAAGAGATTTCTAAGTGTTTACAAACTCACTTGCTGTGTGCTGCATTTGGATACAATTTCTTCTGTCAGCTTATATTTTGAAATCAGCAGGCTAATTTACAAATACATTTCCAGTTTTGGTAGGTGTGCGCAGCCTTTGTGCCAAGGGAAATTGTTAATCTGATTACACCTCTGAAACTCTGCTCTCTTTCTTCACAGAGCAGCCTCGTACCGAATCTGAGTGGGAGAACAGCTTCACTCTGAAAATGTTTCTTTTTCAGTTTGTCAACCTGAACAGCTCTACATTTTATATAGCATTTTTCCTTGGAAGGTAGGATTGATGTCTGCACCCTCATATGTGCAAAATAAAGTAGACAGAAGAAATAAAGTTGCCTGTAATGAAACAAAATGGGAAAATGTTATCACACATCTCAAAATGCAAATTCCATACTGGCAAAGTTGGACAGATTGCAGTTTCATTTTCCTTTCAAAAACCCAGAAACAGATGTAGTTTTCATTTCCTAGCACCACATTGACTCAATGCTAACATTTAACAATTTCACTACTGGGAACTGACACATCCCACAATATTATACATGCAGATGACTTCACTCTGTCTTTATGTGTGTAATTTGTACGGATAAGCAAATAACGCTGTGTCAGAATAGACTAGACTAGAATAGAATAGTTCAGTTGGAAGGGACCTACAACAATAATTTCGTCCAAGTGCCTGAATAGTTTGCTGATTTTATTATATTATTTGGACTGTTAAGAGTGAATTATGAACTATCAGTTGTTTTTCTTCCACATAAAATGAAATATATGTATATTTGTATGCCTCTTTCTGCAAGTCCCCAAAAAACAAAAGAAGAGCCTTAAGAGTAGAGAAGGCTTGAGTAGAAGAGTCCATCAGTATGGATTATTTGCATGTGGGAAGTTGTGGAAGACATTTTAGGAGAAAATATGGGAGAAGAGCAAGAAAATTATATTTTCCTAATGAAAACTAACATTTTCAGTGGTTTTATAGAAAGGCAGAGATCACAGCCCACATTATGGTGTAAGGAAATGGACCAGCAGTTGAAAGCCAGTGAACAGTTTTATTCAGATTTTCTCTCTTCTTTGCATATGCCAAACATCCAACAGCAGAATACTTGTCATAGAAATAAAACTGGAAGTAAAAATGTACTAGTCCTTCATGGAAATTTTTCCGGGAATCCCCCAAAACGTTTTGAAGCATAACTTCTTTTATAGTTCTATCAATCACGCTAAGATGACATTAGATTTAAATAACAGTATAAGCTTTCTTCTGCTACTGTGAACAGACTGCTTACACAACATAGCTGATGTATATTCCTGTGTTAAAGATTTACAGGACACCCTGGTGCCTACTTAAGGCTGATAAATCGGTGGAGACTGGAAGAGGTGAGTGTTCACTAACTACAGGCTGATTTATCTGCTGCCCACAGATGCAGTGAATGCAAGCAGAGGCAGACACAAAACTCTGCCTAGGTATTTTTGAGTGTGTTACCGGGGTTTCAGTTGCTGTCTAACTTCACGCTACTGACACTACAATCTGCTACAAAAACATCTACATATTGCTATACATGCCCTTTTCAGTGCTAGCAGTTTTAGTGTTTGCATCACATTTGGATAGTGGTATCAAATGGTTTAAATATTACCCAGAATTTTACACTAGAAATATTTAATCCTTGGAATGAATCAAAGTCAGATATGAATCTGACAACTTTTTTGCTTCTAAAAACATCCTTTCTTCTCAGCTTTTCTAGCCATGCTGACCAGAGAGCTAAAATAATAACTTAAAAGTCCAGACACATAAAATGTACTTGAACGTTGACCAAAGCAACTGAACTTCCCGAAAGAGTTACTGGCATAATGTTCCATGTCTGTAAAACCAAATGGATCTGGAGAGCAATGATAGGCTGGCTTTGCAGGTCACTCAAGGACCAATCCCATTTTTTTTTGGCAAATGCATTCAGAATTCAAAAACCACTTGACAGTTATTGGAGGTGAACAGCAGCAGTTTCTGGAGCACTCATGTAGTTTCCAGTGCTGCTATTTGCACACTCAAATCCCATGGTTTCTTTTCTGCTTCACAGCTGAATAACAGAACTTTGTAAATATGTGACAAATGGCAAGTGGAAAATGCAGGTCTTTCACTGCCAACACAAATTTACAAACACTTCTAGATATATACATATTTTGGTTAATAGACATCAATACAAATACTAGCAAAAAAAAAAAAAAAAAAGGAATAATTTGAAAAAGCTGTCCTACTTTTGAAGTAGTGAATTATGTACATTCAAGGAAAGAATACTTGACAAATGGGCAGACAGAAATTCACTGAACATCCCTCCAAAGTCTGAGAGGGGCTTGGCTGACCTAACAGCTTGCTGCTGCTGAAGGATAACAGTTCTGCTCTTCCTTTGAGCCCTCCCCCAGAAGTTTGCTCCTTCTTCTTCCTCTGCACCGACTCTGGCTTGCCCAGCCCTGTGAGGACTGTATTCAGTTCCCTGTATCAGCAGGAAACTCATCATTCTTCTGGCTAAATTAGTTTTCCGATGAGTTACTGGGCTAAATCATCTCACAGAGGGATCAGAGGACAAGGAAATAACCCCATCTCTCCGCAGGAGCAGAGAAGGGAGGGAGAAAGAACTGGGCTTGGGACGGAAGTGCAACAGTGAGGCGTTACTGGTCGGTCAGTTGCTGGTGGAAGTTACTATTAGTAGTCCCTACTCTTTTGCTCTTTTCAGAGTAAAAAACAAAAATTAAAAAGAAAATTCTAATAATACAAGAAACATCTAATAAAAAAGTCTTGGCTTTATTGACCTTTATTGACCATAACTGTCTTATTAGGAATATAATTTAGAAAATAATGCCTAGGTATCCCTCCAACAGCCCTCTATTCACGTGAAGATGAAAACAAGTCTAAGACATATGACATAGTCCAGTCCAGTGTCCGTGACCTTATTCAGACCGCAATTTATATATTGGTGATGTTACAATTGTAATATCACTGCTACTTCTTTAACACTGCACATGCTTCTCTTATATTGCCTTAAGTGACTGAATCCTAAAACCAGAAGGATGATGATTTAATAATAATGCCAGAAAAGTCAATTAAAAAATATATATGTATATATATCTGCCACCCTGTTAATCTAAAGAGGAGCTGAATGAGGTCAACAGAAACCTCAGCAGGGACCCACGCTCTGAGCACTTAATAATGTAATTTGTATAAGAAATTGATATCACATTTTGTTACGGGTCATAACTAATCTTTCTCCCTAAAAGTTAAAGAGAAATCATTCTAGTTTTATGACAGTGATCTGTTCTACTTATCCATAATACCCAGGATTTAGCAATACAGCTCAGACTCCAGTGACTGGATCTGCAAAGACAATTGTGCAAAATGCTGTTTGAAGGCAGAAAGTTTTTGGTCTTTTTTGTTGTGTTTTGTTGTTTTTTTTTCCAATACTAGATGAAAAATTGTAGAATTACCTAGATTTGTACTAGCAGAGCATCTGTCCCAAAATGAGCACCACTTCTTCAAAGTCTGAAGCCACTGCTAAAGCAACCAAGCAGTCAGCAAGAGGCACTAAGAACTGTTGTTCAACAGCTAGAGATTTTAGTTCTTCAAGAAGAGAAAAGCTTTGTACGGTCCACTTAGTCATAAAGATTAAACAGTACACAATAAGCAGTATTAGTTCTGTCCTCTAGGCATAAACTGTTTGCTTGTGCAGCCAGCAGGAATTTTCTCTTCACTCTTTGACTTGATGTACAGTCAACATCCCCCAAAACTGTTGAAAACATTGGAGAAACTTGGCCACCTTTGCCTCTGTCCCGCACAGTTGCACAACATACTAGAAGCACTAATATGAAAACTGCATTGGTTTCACCAGATTCTGACCTCTGCAGAGAATTAGATGATAGGTTTAAAAGGTTGATGGTATGATAGTCTCATATGTTCCCATGTGTTTATACAAAAAAAAAAAAAGGCATTTAATTTCATTGAAGTAAATTATCCAATATCCACCTCTGGTCTTTAAGAAATGCTCTAAAACTCAGCATTATTTCTGTTTAACATTTTGTTTCTTTTTTTTTTTTTTCTGTAGTGCCACCCTAGTGGATGCCTTATTGATCTCTGTATGCAAATGGGTATTATAATGGTGTTAAAGCAGACCTGGAATAATTTCATGGAACTAGGCTACCCGTAAGTAGATATAATGCCTATGCTTCTGTCGGTCATAGGAGAATACTAAGTTTATGGTTTCCTTATCACTGGTTACATAAAAGTAAGATACATAGTCATTACAACAGAAAATCACCCCTTGGATACAGAACTTTTAAGACAGATTTCCAGACATATAGAAATAGATGGTGTTTGGTTTGTTTGTTTTTTTTCACGTTGGACATAGTTTGCAAAAGTGAACGCGCAATGTAAATATTAACAAATAAATAATATATAGGAAGTATTTGATTTCATTAAATTGTATTCCATGGTTTAAAATGCCCTTAAAAATAACTGTAGCACTGCTGTATTCCTTACACAGGAAATATTATATGTGTCATTTTTTACCTATGCCAGTAAGTTCTAAATTGGATTTCTCCTTGCTGGGTGATAAAAGATGCCTGAAAGGGCAGGTATGAGCTGGAAATCATGCACTGCTGGCATATATACTCTCAGAGATAGAAAAGTGTACTGACCAGTATATGGGCAAGTTCTCTGGTGATCTTCAGGGTATTATGAAGCTGTGCCCTAGTTAAAAAGGTCAACAATTATTAATTTCCTTTTGATTCATTTCTTATTGATTAGCATTTAATGAGCGTGTTTAATATAATTAATATAGAGAGTTGATGCTAAAGACAGCATGGCAGGTCATCAAGGGAAATTAGCAAGAGTGAAAATATAAGAGAGAGCTGACATTGTCAGAAAGTTTGCCCTTGCAGAGTTCAGAGGGATTTGCTTTGCTGCAGGATCCACAGCAGAGCTAGTGCAGAGTTGGGTCCCTGAGCTGCAGGAACGTGTTGCAGAAGCAATTTCAGGCAGCCTCAGTGCTAAACACATCTGGCTGTAATGAGAACGGATCAAATTATTAAATGCACAGAGTAATTGGCAATCAAGGTACTCAAAGCTTGCTCTCTGTCCAGGTTGGTGCCTGATGCTGCTTGCCAGGATTTTGCAGCTGTTCAGGCTGGAGGAATGAGCCAGGGTGAGGAGGAGGGAACAGCAGCAGCAATATTGATCCTTTCTTTCCACTCCCTGTCTCTTTTGTCAGCTTTCATTAGATCTTTCTGCTACCGATTAATAGGGATTTTTAAACCTAATAGAGAGCACAGAAGGGGATTAAAGAAGGTGACTGAAGGAGATAGGAGGAGGTTGTTTAAGAACAAGTGATTTAATAGGAATAAACTGCTTCAGGCAAAGTCAGTCTCTTCACTTTAGAGTCACAACGAAAATCACAACACAAAACACACAGTCACAACAACGTGAAATGTTGGTGAGGGGCCTGGAGCACAGGTCTTATGAGGAGCATTTGAGGGAGCTGGGGCTGTTTAGCTTGGAGAAGAGGAGGCTGAAGGGAGACCTTATCACTCTCTACAACTACCTGAAAGGAGGTTGTAGCATGGAGGTTGTTGGTCTCCTCTCCCAAGTAACAAGTGATAGGACAAGAGCAAATGGCCTCAAGTTGTGCCAGGGGAGGTTTAGATTGGATATTAGAAAAATTTCTTCATTAAAAGGGTTGTCAGGCATTGGAACAGGCTGCCCAGGAAAGTGGTGGAGTCACCATCCCTGGAGGTGTTTAAAAGGCGTTTAGACAAGGTTCTTAGGGACATGGTTTAGTGCTAGAGTTAGATTATGGTTGGACTTGATGATCCTGAGGGTCTCTTCCAACTGAAATGATTCTATGATTCTATGACTTATTCTGATGAGATGTATTTGCTCACCAGACCTTTCAGTTCACCTTCTAGCACTGAAATACTGCAAACAAGTGCATTTCCTTTTTGCGTGAAGAAAAAATCATTATTTCTGCTAAGAGCATGATCAGAGCCAAGACCATGTGGGTAGCCAGAGGATTTGGAGGCGATCCTATAGCCTGCAGGAGAACATCACTGCAGCTCCACCCGTGTGCCAGCAACTCCCTGCCAAGACCCAGGCAGAGTCAACACTGCCCAGTGCCAAAGCTGGTGGGAGAGAACATTTCCCCATAAGACAGCCCTCGAAGAGGAGCACCAGAAGCCTGTTTTGGAAAGTGCTTTTTTGCCCCATTTCAGGATGGCAGACCAGCTCTGGTGCAGGCATGTGCTCCCACAGAGACACATAGGGCAAGTCAGAAATGCCACCGTGTGTTCCTTGGTGACAGGAACACCAGCGCCTGCTGTCATGTTTCTCACTGACACGTGTAGCATTGGCTTCTCTTCTGAAATACCTGCCTGAGAATTAAAAACTAGGTTTCAAAGATAACACAGAGAGGCTCTAGGGTGTTCACTAGAGCACCGATTGGTGGTTACATTTTTAATACAAATACAGGCGTTTCAGAGAGATGCTTCTGCTTCATGCAAACACTGCCTTTAAACCTCTGGAAGCGTGCATGAGTTCACCCCTGTTGCATAGATACATTTGCAATAACTAAGAAAAAAATGTATGAATTATTGCTTGTAGGTGGAAATCTGCAATTTCAAGTGGATGTTTTTCTTGGAGGAAGAACATACATCCATATTAAAACCACATTATATCTCATTGCTCATATTTTGCTTACACATAAATCAGAAAACGACATCTCTTTGAATTTTCCTAGGAGTCTTAGATATTAAGTAACACTGATTATGGATTTCCCCTCTCACAAAGGAAGAAGTTAACTGGGATCTGTCTCAGAGTACTGGTCTCCCACTTACCCCTCAACCTGCTGCCTTTTCAGGAATTCAGTTCTCAGCCCGCTCACTTTCTCATGGGCAGGACATGAGAGGCCAAGTCCTGAATGCTGCTGTTGCCTGCCAAGATGTGCCCTTAACTGTCCCACAGTTCACCAGTCACTACCATGCTCATTCACAGGAAAGGCCTTTTTAGGCTTTTAGCACTCTAGTGACTGGCTGCAAGCTGCTAAAACAAAATATTTTAGTAGTTTCTTGTACTTCCAAATTTTGGGTTGAAATCCATACTTGTACATCTATATTTTTTTCTTGCACTTCTAAACTCTAGATTTTAATACCCTGCACTCAGTTGCAGCTACACTTCTTTGAGGAGGACAGCAAAATTATAACCTCTCTGGTAAATGGCCTGGATGGAAAAATAATCTCTAAGCTTTAAGAAAACAAGCAATTAGCCAAACTCATATCCAAATCCAGTGGCCATTTGCCTACCATTCACAGGTCAGATCAGGCCACTGTGAAGGCAAGAAGTGAAGCAGTCAAGAAAGGACTGAATTATTTGGGTGAGCCATCACTTTCCATCTTGCTGAAACAAAGGGGCCAACCACAACTTTGGAGAAAATCTCTGCCATGTTTGTTTTACTTTGGTTTTCTCTCCATGCTAACTCACTCATGTCCTTTGTCAGCCAAACCAGTGCAACTCCCTGACCTGGAGAGGCAAAGGTGTTTATTTGAGATGTGAGCACTCACTTATCTTCTGGCTCAGTTCCTCCAACCGCAGCCCTACACACACATTTATTTAGAAACAATATCTTCCCCCTCAAGTTCAGTACAGATCCCTCATTTCTTGAGCTGTAGGTAGTTCTCGTGTCAGCTATCCACCACTCGGCCACCATGTTTTGTCAGTAGTCCACACGCTTCCTTCTGCCTTTCCCTCTGAATGTCTGGCTGCAGACACCGTTTAGGGTTGCTTTTCCCTTCCGTGGTTGCCTGGGGACTGACACCCTACACACTGTAGAGCCGGGTGGAGATGCTGGCTCACACGCAGGGAGGGATCAAGCAGCATTAGCGCTCCACTTACTCATTTCTCAATTAGAGCTGAACTATCTCCACACAGCATTGCACTCTGACACACAAACAGACCCTAAAGTGATTTGGCATTATGTGTAGAGAAAAAGAAGGTAAATTAATAATTAAAATATGTCAAAATCTCGCCACCATTTTAACAATATCTGGGCCTGGATTATAGCCCATCAGCTGTATCTGTTTTCATACCCATTTTGCCATGTCATCAGCCATGTATATTGCTAATGTTCTGTTTTCCTGTGCATTGGAAAATTTATTTTGCAAGGTATGTTGTGCACACTTAGCCTCTTCTAATTTTGTGATAGATAGCCACTAATATTATTTACCTTGTTTCTTTAATTTATTTGAAAATGTAGGCTAATTCAAAACTGGTGGACACGGAGAAAACTACGACAAGAGTATGGCACACAGAGAAAAGCAAGCTTCCCACAGTGGGAAAAGGACTACAATCTGCAGCCTATGAATGCTTATGGACTCTTTGACGAATACCTAGAAATGAGTATGGCACTGACATTTATACATAATGTTTGTATGCATATACTATTTGGTATCTCACTGTGATCTTTCATTTTTTTTCTTTTCTTTCCCCAGTTCTTCAGTTTGGATTCACGACCATTTTTGTGGCAGCTTTTCCACTGGCACCACTTCTGGCCTTACTTAACAACATTATTGAAATTCGACTTGATGCATACAAATTTGTTACCCAGTGGAGAAGACCTTTAGCATCAAGAGCCAAAGATATAGGTGAGTTCTTTGTATGTGTATTTGTTACGTGTGTGTTATTTTTAAGGCAAAGCATTGACCACTTAAAGTATGAGCAGATTAAGGTATTTTCAGTCATCTTCCCCATTAACAACACACAATTTGATTGTTCAAAAAACCTCAAGTATCTGATGCCAATTTACTTATGCAATGAATAGGCTATATTGGAAAATTATTTTAATTATTTTCTGGGTGACTTAACATCAAAGATGTTTTAATGAAGTGATCATTGTTCTCTGCAGGTTTTTTCTTGTGGCAGATGCACTGTGTGAACACATGTCGCTGCTCATTTTGAATATAATAACCAGACAGAGTACCTGAAACATGAAAGTCAAGTTAAAATGGCATCCATCCTGTAAGGGACCTGTATGTGTTATATTTACCTCTCCAAAACCAAACTGCCCTGTGACTCAGGGGTTATGGCCACTAGGTGCCTGGTGGGTCAGACAGGGTGGGTCTAGATCCCAAGATGACTTGCTCTCAGTGAGGCACACCAGCCTTGCTAAATACAGGGTTCACATAACTTTGAGGTCACCCAGCCACACACTGCTGCAAGGGCTCTCTGAATGTATTTTGACTATAAGTCTCTTCTGTCCCTGCAGTGTGCAAAAGCAGAACACCTTTAGGAAGGACTCTGTAAAACAAAATCTGCCCAACACTGAAACCCTGGTGTCTTTGGAGGGATAAATAGGATACCTCGCTGCTTTTCTGCATTGCAACAACCAGTAGCCCACATCACAAAATAGCAGAAGCCCAGCCTTTGTACTCTCAGAATGGTCTACCATGTACCTAAAGTCTGTGTCTGAGTAAAGCTTTGTATATGAATAGTGTGGATCTATGAGTTTAGGTACAAGCCCGGACCTCAATCAGTACACAGCAGACATAATTCATGGAAAACATAAATAATAAAAGCACAGAAAGATAAATATATTTTTTTCAGGCTGATTCAGCTGTGATGTCCCAAAATAAGTTGCACTCACTCCCTATTCAGCAAAGTTTTCAGGGACAGCTTGATGCCTCGTGAAATCAATGGGTATATCTAACCTTCCTCTGGTGTGGTTCTTAGTAATGGTGCTCGTGACCAGAGTCGCTGTTTGCCTCTACCACAAGATATGTCAGATGGTTGAGGATGGGCCAAAAAGCCCAGGTGATGCCTAGGGGCTGTGTGCCATTGTGTAGCATTGGCATGCCATGAAGATTTTGATGCCAATGGGTACATGCTGACCAGCTGTGCAGGAGTTATGAACGATTCCCACCCAGTGAGAACAGGTCCACTGAGTTTCTGTTGTTCAATAAGAAAAATTATTTTTACTCAGTGACTCTTGGATAGAAACCACATAAAAAGACTTCAGGTGGTGGGGACAAGTGCTTCAGAGCGTGCAGTATCTCAGGCACTTTGGTGCTCATTTTTCCTGGAGCTGACATACTCTCCTTGTTGAACAGGAATCTGGTATGGGATCCTGGAAGGCATTGGAATCCTCTCTGTTATCACAAATGCATTTGTTATAGCTGTGACATCAGATTTCATCCCTCGCCTTGTTTATGCTTACAAATATGGACCTTGTGCTGGCCAAGGAGAAGCTGGACAAAAGTAAGCTTTTCTTTGGGGAAAAAAAAGATGTACATGAAAATCACTTGCTACTTGAATAGATACAGTAGTACTGGTTTGTGTATATTCTGATTCCACTAACCCAAATTTTTTGTTTGTGCTTAGGTAACAGATATCAGCCGTAGATATGCTTTGTGTATTCACAGAACGGGTTGCTGAGTGACTGTAATTTATGATGTTAATTCAAGAAAAACATGGCAGAGCTGTTACAGAGATTTGGTGTGTGTAACAGTATGTTGCACAAACTGCACTTCTCAGCTGGTGTACATGGATATAACCCTCTTTTCATTCGGAAGCAATACTGATATTTATTAGTTATGGATTTAATGAGCATTTTAAACCTATTTGCTGGGCTTTTTTCCTGAGGTAGTATTCAGCATGTATTGCTCAAAAAAAAGCAGTGTCTAATGAGAGGAAGCAATTCCCAACTAATAAATTAAGATATACTTACAGAGTGAAGTAATTTGTTTTTCTTCTAACAGTAGAGTTCTTAGATTAAATCTTTCAGGAGACATTTGTGAACTGAACCCCTGCTGCCTAAGTGGACTTCATTTCATTGTTGATGAACACTGAGAATATATTAGCACGTCCACACTACCAGTAAGTGTGAGTATAGCTGCTACACAGCAACTTGTAAAATCTATGCTGTTGGACTTGGGAAAGGTCATTGAATCCAGCTGAACACAAACAGACACAGTTTGCAAATGATCTCTCAGAAGCTCCATTAGCAAGGACCCTACTGTTCAAAGAAACCCAAGCTAAACAGTAGACAGTGATGGAGAGCTTACATCCTGCTATCAGACATATGGCAAATCAATTTTTATTCCCTGCTACAGAAAGCGAGTTCTTCTGTTGCCGTTTTTTGCCATCTTCTGGTTGTCAATACTGTTTAATCATACTGATGGAAAAAGGGCAGCTGGTGTGGCAGCTCCTGATTAGCAGTGCTGCTAACTCACTGTCCTGCAAGAAGTTTGGCATTTTAGTTGCTGCCAGGGGAAATGTTTCACTGATTACCCATAAAGAGACTTTAACTCTTCATGGAAAAGTGTTTGGTCTGGTGCCAGTTGTTCCTGAGCATGTGCCTTTGCTTCTGCCATTATGAAGATCCATCAGACATTGAAGCACTGTCAGCAACCTTCCTTGCTACTGATTTTATCAGCACCACCATGCATGAAAAAACAACACCTTTAGAAATTTTTATTTTTATGAAGACTCAAATATGACTCATTGGCTTTGAAACTAGTTCTGCATAGGGGAAGCAGCTTGGCTCACAGCGGAAGCTCTTTCATAAAACTCTTGTACAGTGTTTTCATACTTCTGCTGCTTTTCTGAGTGAATTTCTAGATGAAGCCATCAGATATTAATCCTTTGAAGGAACCAACTTGGATAAAAACTATTTATGCCAGCATTCTGGATATTGTTATTAACAAGTGCTGTTACAAAAGCAGGAAGCTATTAAAAATCCACAAGAATATAAAATTTCCTCAAAATAGGGAGTCAAGAACATCTGCTACTGAATAAATTAAATGAGAGAGGTGCTTTTTTCTTTCAAAAAACATCTGTAGGTATTAAATGCATATGACACCCAGTAATAGTAGAAAAATATTGTAACTAAATTAAGTTCCAAATCTAATCAGTATGGAGATTTAGAGATAAAGCCAGATGGTGTTTAAATGTACTTTCTCAAAGACTGTGAAATCCATAGTTAAAAAAAAAATCCACAGCCCTTACTGTGCATTAGTCTCTGCACCAAGCCGAGCAGTGTGTCTAGATGTACTTGTGCTTGGGCAGTGCCCAGTGAACAGTACAATACACTTGTCGTATCTCTCCTCAGCTTCACTAACACCAAACTTGAGCCTTCTAGGAACTCCCACAGCCTTTGGTCAGGCAATGTGCATTCTCCTCCTCGGTGTTCTCCAGACTGCCTGACCCTCCAGTGCTCAGCCACCCTGAGGTCTTTTAGTACTGAATTCCTCTGATTAACTGGATATTTGGTAAAAAAGCCGTTTTAAGCATATTGCCTTTCCAGCTGATTTAATGTCCCTTTGTGCTAGTACCATGAGGGTAACAGTGGGAATATTCTCATTATCTTCCTAGTGCTACTACTCTGCCTCTATTGTGTCGCTTTTTAGGTGTCTTTTCAAAAGTAGCCAGTCCTGGTCTTCGCAACTTTTTCTCCCATAAAAATCTACCATTCCTTCACTTTTATTGTTCATCTGACCTACTTGAACATTTCTTTTGTATCGCTTCAACATCTCTTTCAAATATTAATAAGCATCACAGCCATACTCTGGATTTCACGAAACCCAGAGAACATCCTCCTGGGTACAACAGTTAATGGAAAAACCTTGCTGTGTCCTGACTGCAGGATTTTTCCCTTCTAGGTGTATGGTTGGCTATGTTAATGCCAGTTTATCAGTATTTCTTGTATCTGACTTTGAAAACCGCTCAGAGCCAACATCAAATGGAAGTGAATTCTCTGGTTCACCATTAAAATATTGCAGGTAAGTGTCAATCAAAATACCTCTCTTCTTTAAGACATTGCAAAGGAGAAGCATCATGATAAATTTGGGGTTGGAACTGATTTTCAGAACTTAAAAAACAGTAATGGAAAGAATTAACTGTGCTATTCACAACATGGTCATGGTACTGCTTGTCTGTCACCTGCATAATTCCTTCCTTAGATACAGCAGAAGCCAAAAAGTGGATATCTGGCAGGTGTTCCTAATGCAGGATTTCTGTGGTGTCATGGCTTGGATCAGACACAACCATCATGGAGAAACATGGTATCAAAGAGCCAACAATAGATGACTGGTTACTTAGGTACCAGTGAGATGAAGCTGTAATCAGGTTATGTCGTAGCACATGCACCTGGAAGTGAAGGTTGCACAGAAGTGACCACACTGTTATTTCACAGGTCTGCCAGACATAAACAGGGCCTGTCCTAAGCTACCCTTACGAAACTTCAAATCCAGCACTTCCTAATTGTTGAGTGGTTAATATGTTTATGCCATTGCCTAAAGGTGTAATTATTAGTAATAATCACATACTTGTGGTTTGAATAAAAATAAAATGAGCATTTAATTATACATATGTCCTTGTACTCGGATAACAAACTGGGGAAATAGCCAACTGAGACTAGTCTGTAATGACAGATTTGCCCCTGATTGACTTTAATGGTCCAAAGAATCAAGGATCTATATAAAAGCCTTAAATGGCGTCCCAACCAAAAATACAAAACAACAAATACAGCTACCATTTTTTTATTACAACATTGGTTGACAAACATGAGTCCTGGCAGCTGCAGGTACACTTAGTCCCTTTATTTTTCACTGTGGAGAATTAAAATATCCTCTAATGAGTGCCTAAAGAACAAAAGAGACTCTGTGATACAGTAAAAGTCAGTGATACTTTGTGATTTTATAACATTTTTATTAGTAATAAGAAGTGTGAGTGTGATAGCATAATGATCTGAGGGGGTAGGCATTAATGCTTTCATTTAAATAACTGATATTTAAGACTGTTTTAGCATTTTTGGCAGAAAGAACATCCTAATGTTGAATCCATAGATAACATTTTCTGTGGAGCAGAACCACTTTGAGAATACTTCATTCCACATTGTTTGCCATGGCACATTTTGATAACGTTTTGTAATTTTGATCATTCTCTTCTCCCTTTTTAATGCCTTACTTCCCCAACTTCAAGCATGAGGTTGCTGCTCCTTAAAGCCACTGGTGGAAATACCATAAATAAAAAAAGTTGTCCCCTCAGTATTCCATAAACAGAACAGTATTAAAATTGATGCCATAAATCTCCAGAAGATAAATCTGTTCTTTTGGGTGACACTGAGTTTTTATGTATATCTACCCTTGAAAGAAAATAAACATCTTTCTTTCGTTGAGTTTATCAGCTACTTAACTCACCTGAATTCTGCTAAAACATCAGTCATTGTAATTGCACTTCAAGCCAGATATTGATAGTGAGGTGAGGAAATATTATGTTCTGCTGTGCAATAGTGTAGGCATTTTTCCAGGAAGGTAGTCTGAACAAAAAAACAGTGGCCATATTCAGTTAACATCTTCTCACCTGGAACCCAGAAGGTGCCATGCTATTCTGGTTGTTTACAAAATGTTTCACCGTTTCTTCATGTGTAGTTCCTAGCAAATACAAGAAGGAGACATACTCTACCCAGCTGGGGCTTGGTCCAGGGACTTCTGTTTTCAGGATGCTTAGGATATTGTAAAACATCCTGAACTGTGAAGTCAAAATGCTGCTTGCAGAAGGGAAGATCATCCCAGTTTTAAGAACTTGCATAGAGATACTGCAATTTAAGAGAGGTTTGTTGCTGACTAAGATATCAATACACAGATTGTTTCATTTTGTGTAGCACCTTCTGCAGTCTAAGAAGGTGAACCTTGAGGGAGAAATACAGATTATCATAGACATTAAATAATTGTTTATTTCGTTTTCTTGTATGAGTTTGCTTAAGTTTCTTAAAACTAACTTAGAGATCAAGCTTGAGTATATTATTTACTGTGGTATTTTCACTATTTTTATAATGGGTTTTCTGTCCCATCCAGGAAACCAATTAAAGAGAAAACAATGTTTATACTACTTTTAAATTAAATTTTGAATTAACATACTGCTAGTAGAAACAGACTCCAGAACATGTGACTTAAACAGGTTCATGATTTGTTAATGTAATTTTTGAGCCTTCCTGGATCCAGCTTTCCCAATAGATAGCTCTAGATAATTATTGAAACCTAAAGTCTTTAGAGAAACACTAGATCCCCTTATTACACAGCCCTTGCACTGTTGGTATACCAAGAGGTGCAGTTCTGGCTCCACTAAAATCAGGATGAGTCACCAGGGACGGCCAACTAATTGACCAAGGGCCAGATGGAACCCATGAGGCAGATTTATGTGAATTTTGAGAGGGCTGTCAGGCTCAGAAAATTGGGTTCATTTATGGTTTTAAAATAAACTTGTAGTGGGAAGAAAGCATCCCTCAAAACAGCAGAGCATTCCACTGTGCTCCGTATTCTGAGGAGGTGCCTGCAAGGCACACGTGGTGCTGTCAAGGGCAATGCTGCAGGGTCAAACTGCTGGTGCTGAGCACTCAACATCCTCCGTATTTGCTTCAGCAGGTTCACTTCATACAGGCACTGGCCTGCGCCTTTGCACTGAATTTCCATTAGCATCTGGAACGTGAAGTGCACTGCCAGAGTGCATCTTACCTTTAGGTTTCAGCTAGAAGTAAACCCATTTGGGTGAAACGAGCAAGTAGAGGCGATCAGGACATTTGTTTGAAAATCATGCACCTGATCTGAAACAAAACAGTAGTGCAGGCCCAGCCTAAGTAGCAAGCAGTGTTGTGGTAACTTGTACAGTCTGAACTGAAGTCATTTTGGTGCAGAATAGGCAATGATCAAGAGCAGCTGGGTGTTGGTTTTGCCTTCCCACCAGGCATCAGAGCTTGCTAACTACCCTACTCTGCTTGTCTTTCAGGTACAGGGACTACCGAGACCCTCCTCACTCCCCAGTGCCCTACGGTTACACGCTGCAGTTCTGGCATGTCTTAGCAGCACGGTTGGCTTTCATTATTGTATTTGAGGTCAGTGACCATTCAGGTGGCAAAACAAAACCAACAAAATGAAACAAATTTCCCACCGAAGCTTTTTTCATTGGGCTGATCTGTGATTGCAGCTGTTGAGCTCTTTGTGTTTCTGCTATTTATATTGTGCTTTGTATTCTCAGATCTGTTTTCTGAACGGTCTCAGGTATTTAGGTTCTAACAAAAAGGAGGATGCAGCACTTGGAAAACTGTAACAGTGACTTGCAAAGCGGAGAAATAAATTAAGCTTTTATTTACTTTCTGAGGTCTGGTATTCATAACCTCTTTAGGCTGACTAGTATGTGAGGAAGGGGTGAAGGAACATGAGAAGAAAAGATGAAATCTGAACAACTAAAAAATGAATATGGTTTAAGTTACAGTATTTACACATCTAGCTTTTTTCTCTATTTTTTTGATACCATTCATTTTCCCAGAATTATTAGCATCACAAAGATGATGACAATGAAAAGGATTCAATACCTTTGCCAACATTCATAATATTAGTTAGTACTTACTGTCAGTATCTCAGAAATCTTTGAGACAAACCGGAGAGTATAATACCAACTTCACATGACTGGTATTCCCATGCTGATTTTGAAAAAATAGAGACAGAAGGGTACATAAATAGGATGAGATCGTTTACAAAACAAAATCCAGCTCCTAAGGCCTGAATTTCAGGTGCCTGAATATCCCTGTCAGAAACCAGTGGCTTGGCACCTCTCTAGAACAAGCACTTTGAAATGCCTTTTGCACTGTGAAGAAGCCAAACAAGGAACAAAAAAAAAAATTAAAAACTCTTTACTCAATCCTCTGTTCTGAAATCATAGCAACAGGGCATACAACACAGATATGGAAGCTGTAATCATCACAAATTATTGGCATAGTGTTCATGAGGACATACTGCATTTCTGACTCATATTACTGTGTAAATGCATTCTGAACTGAGCTTTGGAAGCACCTCTTTGGAACACAGAAGGTAAACATTTGAATTAGATGAAAGGTGAAAGGTAAATATTTTCTAGATTATTTCTTGGGTAGAGATGTCTTGGTGGCTCAGCAGAAGCCTGAAGTCAGCAGTGAATTCCCCCTGATTATCATTTTCAGCCCTTCCCAGACAAAGCGGGAATATGGCACTGCAGGTTGGGCTTTCTCTTTCCCCTACAGTGGACTAACTCTTAGAGATTGGTTCTAAGGAGACTTGCTCTTCTGTCATCTCTGCCACACTGAAGGAAACATTAATGGAAAGAAAGACAAGCAGAAAGATTTGATAGAGGCCTGCTGGGCTTGATCTCTTTGTTTCTTGAGCTGTCAGTATGGAGAGACAGGGTATCTGTCTCCAAAAAGGACTACAAGAATGGCCTTGGAGGGCCAGCCTAAGTACTTGTAAGATTGAAGAGAGCCTGGCTTCTTGATACACTCTTGGCAGAAAGGCAGCACAGCATAAAGGCAAAGATAACTGAGCCAAGAAAAATCAGTCCTGCTCAAGTCTCAGTGCCCAGCCAAATTCATTACTTGCTGTGGAAAAGCTTTTTGTGTCTGCCCAGTACTTGCACAATAGATTTGACTTTGCCTTGCCCCAAACAAAGCCATAGCCTGGCTCACAACTGTCTCCCTCAACAGGGGACATGCTGGTTGTTGGCACTGTGAACTGTTTCCTTAACTATAACTATGAAATCAAAAAGGTAATTGCAGCAGACACCATGACTGTCCTTCTGGAAAACATTAATGGGTGTATTGTGATTGCTACAGCAATTACGGCGAAAGATGGCATTAACAGATAAATGATTCAGGGTAGGGTTTTCCATAAATCAAGTAACAACATAAACTCAAGATACCTTTTTGTCACTATAGGTGTGGTTATTTTTACTATCTTGGCCTCCCTCAAAAGCAAACAAAAGTATTTCCTATCACTGCAAAAGGAATTATTTTGTTCAGGCTAAACTGACAGAAACAGCTTTTTTCTTTTTTTATGTTTGGCAGAAAAACAGCAATTAAAGTATTGTGGGGTTATTTCTCATGAGGGAAGAATACATGGGAAAACAGGTTATATTCTCTTTACAGTGGCTTTCAAAGGAAGAGTTCTTCTTGGAGAAGAAATACCTTTATTTCTCCAATGTAGAATGTGTGTCTTTTCTGAGATGGAGGATTTTACAATTTCTCTGTTCCTCTCAAGAGGAGTGAGTAAATGTCCAAGCAGCACCTTTGATCAAACAAAAAAGGACACTCAAGCAATCCTTCCCCATCACACTTAAGCTTTGCTGTGGCACACCTAAAACATGAGGGATAAAGGGTCAATTACCTTGTGTTTAATTGTGATGTTTAGTAAATGGCAATATGTCTTTGTATGAGAAACAAAACATAAGAAAAAATGTTTTGTTTTGCATAGGTAATTCATTGGTTCCAATACCAATGCAAGGGTTTTCTGGCAACAGAAAGTGTTGTATCATTTGACCCTCCTCTTCCTGCAGAGCAATCCACTAATATCAGGCCCTGCTTAAACAACCTCACAGCAAATCATGACCCCTGGGGTTCGAACACACAGGTCATACAACAATTTTGAGGCCTTATCTGAACACAGCTGCTCAAAATCTTTGCTTCAATCCATGCTCCACTGACTTTGGCTGGAGTTTTTGCGGTGAAAAAACTTCATTGTTTGGTTTCTCCAGCTTCAGTAATGGATTTAGTTCTAACAAAGCATCTTTTTGTGAACTGGAAGGAGAGAGTTTTCAGAAGATATGGAAAAAACTTGTTTTCTTCCTAATATTTCAATTTCTCACCCCTTTTTTGTTTTCACAGCACCTTGTCTTTTGCATAAAGCACCTGATTTCCTACTTAATCCCAGATCTCCCAAAAGATCTGAGAGATCGGATGAGGAGAGAAAAGTACCTGATTCAGGAAATGATGTATGAAGCTGAACTTGAACGTCTACAGAAAGAGCGGAAGGAAAGGAAGAAGAATGGAAAATCTTATCACAATGAGTGGCCATGATAGGGTGAGGAAAACGCTGCTTAAAAGAAGATAGGAATTCTGTTTATAAAAATGCCCTGTTTTTCTACAGTGGAGAATGCACTGAAAGAAATAGTCAGCCAATGTTGTGTGCACTTAGCACATGTGCACCCATGTTTAATAGGGTGCATATTGTCACAAGCCTTTTGAAATTAGAAGACTTGTGAGGCTTAGTCTTCTCCAGAGCTAATGTCAGCATGAGCAGGTTAGACCAACATTTAAGTCTCTGCAGTCTTTCCAGGGACCTCCCATGCCATGACTTAAATTCAAGGCAGTTACATATCTTACAGTGCTTTACAGAACTCAGTGATCTCATGGCTTGTTCTAATGACCAAGTTGCTGCTTCCTAACCAGCAACTGCAACGTGGCGGTACTTGTGAATGCATGTGGCCATGACCTGCAGCATGTGCATGGCAACATTGCCCTCTTCCACAGTGGATGAAGCTCTGTTAGCTTACATTTACCACAGGTTAAGGTCACATATGTGGACCATTTCCATTATTCCAACAATACTGAAATATTTTTCGGAGGAGATGCTTGATCACGAGTCTAATCAACTGGTCTAACTAACAATGCTGAAAAATGTAGGTGTGCGGAAGTGCTAACAGACAAGCATCTAAACATGGCCAGACATATTTAACTGCAGGGTTATTTATTTGGAAATGATACTGTGAAATGTTCGTAATATGTTTTAAAGATTTGAATGGTGCCTTTTCAGCTATAGGACTATCTGGTCTCTGAAGGAAACAAGTCAGGCGAGGGCATCTTGCCCAGAGCTGCCCATGTTTGTATTGCAAGTTCACATTGAGGCCTTGTCAGGAAATAGGGTGTACGATACACGTAACAGAAGACATTGTGTGTTAATGACCTATCTGAATAAGTAAAACAAACAAACAAAAAAACCCACAACAGATGAACAAGGTCAGCAAAGCAAAAGAACACAGTCATCCAAAATCCCTACACTTGTAATGTTTTCCTTATTCATCCTTCCATTATCTATGAAGGGGTGGAGTGGAAAAATAAAACAAGAGATATAGTATGAAATAGCTTGAAATCCTTCATGCAAAGCAATTCTACACAGGCCGCAGAATTAAATTTGGGTGTAATGGGCCACTCTCTGTATCTTTTTGCATTAAGAAATTAAAAATTTCCCAGAACCAAAGTGGAAGCAAGCCTATGCCCTGGTAAGGATACAGCTAGACACAAAATACTGGAGCTGACCCATTTGCTTAGCCCTTTTCCAAATAACTACATAAAAATTATCGTTTTCTCAGAAATCTTATGGAATTGTGACCTTGTTAGTTTGAAGATATTTAAGAGAGAGGAAAATACAGCAAGTTCTTTCTGCAAGTTCTTCTGTAATTCATTCGATAGAAGGGCTAGAATTTGCCCCCTGGACAGACCACACAATGCAAGACCCTATGGATGCCTCAAGCTCCACAAGGACCACTTGCACCAAGACCCCATATTTCCAAATTGAATCAATTAACTTACTTCCACTGCAAGGAAGAACTGTGCTATTTCTCTGTGAGGGAAGGTTTTGATGAAAGGTAATATGGCCTGAGGAAAGAGAAGAGTGAAAGAAAATGTATGCACCCCCATCTCTGTAGCCACTGCCTGCCTACACTTGGCTTCCTTGCAGCAAGGAACCTCTTCTGGTAGTGACCCATCATCTCACACAAAGAGGATAAACGGTAAAGCAGTACCCATTTGTCAGGTGGTCCTGGCCCAAGCTTGAACATCCCATGAGGAAACATAAGCCCTCTTGGAATTTCAGGATTAATCCGTTCTCTGTTGACTTGGTGCCAAACTGAGTGAGGAGCACAACTAGCGGTTGTGGGGTGTATTCCTGCCTATTAAGGAAGTAAACTTGCTCATCTTTGCTTCACTTTACAGCAGCTGTGGACACATCCCATGTGGGCAGTGGAGAAACTGGGTATTTCTGTCTCTGTAAATAAGGGGTGGGGATTAGACAATGTCATCCTCCAGTACACATGTGCCAGACGGCTCAGTATTTACCATCGGCCACATACGGGTGTGTACTGCACTTGCAGCTTGGGGACTATCAGGCAGGATCGCTGTGCAAAACCACATTCAGATTCACAGATCAATCAATCACACAAATCAAATTCACATGAGCAATTGGGTTAGTTTGCACACCCTCTGTTTAATATCTAAACAAACAGATGACAGGAGCTTAGAAACTGTTTGCTAAGTAGTAAAGTGAGACGTGAGTCATACATGAAATCAGTGTCGCCCATATATGAGTGTGAACCTTTGCAAACCCCTGCAGTAAGATACAGCTTTGTCAAAATAGATCTCAGTAACTTCCCAGAACTGAACTGAAACCTAGTAAATATGAACTGACTTCCGCTCCAGAGGAACCACTGCAATATGATGTGTCAAAACAAATAAAGTGCAGCAGAAATACAATAGATAATAATTGCTTTTGAGCCTAGTTTTCAACACAGCTACATTATGATGAATTTTCATGATAACACGTTGCTAGCAGTTGTTCCCGTTCTGCTCTAAATGAGAAGATGAGTTGGCTGCTTACCAAGCTTGTGCTGAGTACGGTGCTGGAAGGGGCTCTGGCCTCACCAGCAGATCCTGAGTACATTTCTGTGGCTTAATGTTGACCATTCAACTCACTGAGGTGTCTGCTGAATAGATTTCCCTTGAATCCTTCAGAGCTATACAGCAGAACACTCAGGAATGATGACTCCTTTGTATTTATTTTATTAATTAGGAAAATATAATAGAAGTAATAGGCTACTAATAATAGATGGAATTGTAATGGTCTCTAGCCAGCAAATTTACGCCATTCCCTTCTTTCTGATCTGATGATGGGTTTTGTTTAAACCTCCAGGTGACCATCCTATATGTTGTTTACTTATTCCAGCTTCACAAGAGCACTACCTTCAAGGGAATGAGAAAAAAATGCAACCTCAATGCATGCCACAGACATTTTACATAGCAAGCAGGACAGCACACATCAAAGGATTTACTGTGAAATCATCTTGCAATCAGCATAGGATTGATCTCCATAGACCACTCTTGACAGCAAGCATGTACCTCATGAGCAGTTACACACCAGTTTTTAAACCAAGGAATATAAATTGTATATTGGGACTGTTTTTCAGCCTGTTTGCTACGTTTTTTGCATTCTCTCCCATGTTGGTTTTACAAATCTTAGAGTAAAAAAATGTAAATGAACAACCTGGATACTCTGACAAAAGAAAAATCGTAGGTATAGAACATCATCTGCGTTCAAGCCACCAAATAATACAACAGAAACTGTGTTTACAAATGAGTTCTTTTTTATTTTGAATCTTTCTGAGGCGAGTTATGTTATTTATCATATATATGTAATATATATATAAAGTATATAGAGAGATTGTTTATTTGTAAATAGAAAAATCCTATGGAGAAGAATGTCAACTTTTCACACGTTAAAAAAAACCATCCACATAAAGCCATGTTTAATGCTTGTATAATGTGATGCAATAAACTTTAAAATAAATTATGCATATGAAATATTTGCTGTTTGGCATTCCTGAGTTATTTTCTGTTTACCTTATTTGTTTGGCAAGCAAACATACCAGTCAGGTGGAAGCAAATTTAAATGCGGACTAAAAAGGGCCAAAATCTGTCACTATTTTCTCTCTGTGGATCCTTTGTATATTCACACAGTCAAATATTGTTCTGGTGTGTTTTAGTCCTTTTTTTAATGTTCCTTCTTGTTTCATCTTTTGACCCTGCCAGATGCTGCATGTAATTTGGACAGTGTGGAGTGCACCCATTCCCATGGAATTAATCCACTGTGAGCATCCTACTTTTCTTTGCTGGGTGAGCTTTTAGCTGGCAGAGATGAAGGGTCAGGGGGCAGGTGTGTGATGGAGACACCAAGAATTATGTTGCTGCTTTAGTGCTGACAATTAAAACAAGAAGCATACAGAAAGAAGTAAAGCAGAAAGTGACTTTGTAGCTCTGCAGCAATCATGGGAGGTTAGTTAGCAAGAAATGGGGTAGAGATGGGGGTCATCTGCAAAGCTGAAGAATAGTCTCTGAACCACTTACAGCAAGATATTCACCCCAGTGAAAATTCATCTTGACGTTGTGATTGTGGACCAATAGATATCACCTGGTCCAAACTTTCACTTCATACCAAAATTAAATGACTGCTCAGTGTTCAAATAGTGACTTCAAGCAATAAGTGAAGATAAGTTGGTCATTTACATGTTTTCTCTGTTTTAAACAGCAATACGAATTCAAAACACTAAGAAAATAATTCTGTGGTGCTACATTTTTTAACTATGATAACTAGGAAGATTAGTTTTCACTCCATGGGCAAAACAGGTGCCAGTCACTGATCATCCAAGAAAGTTTAAGGCACAGAGCGGTGCAACGAAGGCCACGCTGATGCTGCTTAACACAATAGCAATCAGTCACCATCCTGAGAAGCACGTTCAGATTGGAGATCAGCATTTGATTTGGGAGGGCTGTAGCCATACCAGCAGGCACACAGGCTGGCTACAGGCTTCTATCCTCTCTGTCCACAGCTCACTCTTTGCCATAGAGCACAGGTGCACAGGGGCACAACAGTCAACTTCAGCGCTCTGCAGCAGTGTGGGGACACCAGTACTTACCCTTTTTCAGATCTGTGGGCTGAAAGTACCTGGTAAATACAAATTATTATATTCCAAGGCTCAAAAACTGTTCTTTAGCACAAAATGCAGTTATCTGTTTCTGCACCATGAAGACAAGGCACAAGGCTGAATAGGCTGCACATATTATCTGAGATCTGAGGAGCGTAGCCAGCTCCTTCAGTCAGTGGACCAGTTGTCACAGAGTGACTAGGATAGTCCCAAACAGAGGCCCCTGTACTGAATCCCAGGAGACTTTATTCCAGATGCAATTGTTTGTCTCAAATCTTAGATATAGGGACACAAGACATGACTCATGGGATCTATCCCACCTGCTCACAGCCCTTCCACGCAGTGGCTTTAGGCACTTACCCAGTCACAGAGCCATGGCAGAGGAACGGGAGACAAGGGACTGGCCCCAAACTCTGCATTGGATCGTGCAGACCAGTGCGTCAGGAGGCAAAGGGGAGATCTGCCACTGTTGCATAGTTTTGCACTGGGTTTGCTGGTGGAGACGTGCACCTGGTGGCAGCACATACGTATAGTTGTCTGGTCTGTACTCCTCTAGCAAAGGTTTGCTCCTTGGAACCCATTTTTCTTCCTAATGTTTTCTGATCCTGTCAGCTCATCTTATGCAGTAGATCATCAAGTGCCCTCTGTCACAGTGGCAGAAAATAAATTTATTTAGATGCTAAAGGGGCCCAGTCAAGGTAGATAAACTATCACCGTGTCATATTCCCAGTTACAGCAGCTCAGCACCTGGCACAAATCCAGCATAACTTTTAGAAAGCATTTAAGACATGCAGTCAGTTTTTCACTTGATTCTCAAGCATGACTGCTTTATAAGCTTCACTGCTCAACTTTCCTTCAATGGCTTTTATTTTCCAACTTGATTCTGCTGCTGTAGAGAAGTTTTAAACACCCACGTACAGCTGTAGCAAAAGATCTGCAGTAAAAAACAAGACAGTGGGTCAGAGTCTGTTCTCTGCCGTACCATGAAGCACACAAGAGAAGGAAGCAATGGTGGTTTCACCCTCCCGAACCATCAGTACAGTGCATGGTCTGGAGTGGATGTGCTGTCCTGCTTCTCTCGGCAACCCAGCTGGAAGATAAGCCACGCCATGCCCTGCAGCCCTGGAGAAGCCTTCACTAAATGACACCTTCTGCGATCCCTGTCCCATCATGGGGGATTGTGCAAGGGACTCTGCGTGCCAGAACACACGACTTGCTCTTGCCTGATCTGGACCACGGTTGAACACAAATCCCCACAGTGACAACAGGGACCACATGAACCCAATTGGCTACATGAGGTTTCAGCTCACAGCTCCACAGATAACAGCAGTGGCAGCTGCAGATGCAGCCTTTTCTCTTGGTCAGTACAGCAGACAGGCCCTTCTTTGTGCATGAATGTCTCTGCCTCACTGTGCGAGCCTAGGCCAGCATGCAGGGCACGAAATAGAAGACTACTGTGTTTCTGCTATATGGCATTGAATAAAAAGCCCAAATAGTTAATTTCCTTCATGAGGACCAGCTCTGTGAGGGCAAGACAGGGCAGAAGAGGGAGACAGGGTGTGAAGGGAAGGGTATCACTGATTGTTGCCTCCACCCATCACCAAAGACACTCTCGTAGCTTCTAGCAGTGGGCACAGAGGAGGAGATGCAGATAAGCAGGGAACAAGTGGCTTAATACAAATAAATATATATATGACAAAACCAGCAAAATAAATACACTCTCAGGATCAGTTCTACAAAGGAACCAGATGGCACGAAATACATAGCCTGTACTAAAAAAAGACCCACTGTTTCTTGCAATCTGGTAAGGTCCTGCAGCCCTAATCTCTTCATACTTTCAATGCCTTAAAAGAAAATAGAAACAAAAATCAAACAAATCTAAAAAAACCAAACAAACAAAAAAGAAAAACAGCTATGTCTGGGGGAACAGTGCTCTTACCAAATAAAAAATTTACTCTGAGAGTGAACTGAGACTAAAAGCAGATATTTTCCAGGAGGCTCAAGAATATCAGACAAATATTTCACATAGAAACATTGCCTTAAGCCCTGTCACCAAGATCCAGAGTGAGAGAAGGAGTGAGGAAGTGCAAGAAAGACCTGATTCCTTTCTTGACTAATGTCAAGGTCATGCAAGGGTGACAGTGCCATGTAGCTCACCAGGTGCCTGCCCATGTCCCCAGCAGGGCTGGTAACTGACCCAGCACAGGAATGTCAACAGTACTTCACATGAACAAAACTGTCCTCGTGGGCTGACACGGCCCTGTGTCATATATGAAGGCCATTGGCTTTGTTGTCATTGCTTGCAACATCCATTTCAATGTGGCTGAAAGCAGGGTTGTCAGTTCCTTCAGCTGCCGTGGTAAATGATTTCCAGTTCAACACTTCCACTTTCTCCGGCTGGAAAAAAAAAAAAAAAAGAACAAGACAAAAGCACAAAAGCAGAGTCAGGCCTGACATACAGGATACCTTTGCAGGAAAACGTGTTGGTTGCTCACAGTACATAGTCATTCATTGCAATAGCTGGTATTTTTCGAGAGGCATGGAAAGTTTCTTATTGCATAAGGTACTAGTTGTGTAAAATGTTCCTGTCACATAAAATGTTCTTGTCCTGCAAAGTGTCTAAAGCATTTTTGGGTGTGCAAAGTTCTAATTGCTGCTTTCATGTCAAACGACCTGTCACCACCAAGTCCTTGAGCTATTGACTCCCACCCATGGTCCTTGCCTCATCTTTGGCATGAAGAGCAGATTAACATGCATCATTGCTTGGATGTTCCATCTCTGTTAAACATAATGAGATGTTGAGCTCTTCATGTGCAGGAAATTGCTCAGTTCTCCCTCATTTTTTTTTTTTTCTCAATAACTTTCTGGATTATTTGTGATGCCAACCACTTGTTATCCAGCACCTAGCTGCATAACCAGGCAGACACTTGCTTCTGACTCCAGGCATAAAACAGTCTGGCTGTGGACATGGGTTTCCATGTGGGTTATTTTTTATCAGAAGACTTCAGGAATTAAATTCCGAGACAGTGAAAACAGATGTTGGCCCACTAAACACAGTGAATGACAGTAACTGGATAGCCCTGACATGGGCAAATAGCATTACAACAGTATTGTAAAAATCCCTTTCTCTCTTCAGTGTTCATATCCAAAAGCTGAAATACATGAGATCATACTAAAAGGAGTTGTCATTGTGGAGAAAATCATTTTGCAAACTGGACCATCTCAAAGGTTTGATCATTGCCTGTACTGTAGCACCTGAAAAGCACTGAACAATGCTGGGCTTGAATGTTCAGCACACTGACGATACTGATTGAAAAGCGATCTATAGTTTAATTAGAAAAAAAAAAAAATCCCCTACATTCTCTCTTCTAAGGGATGTTATAACCCAATAAGGTCCCCCCTTTTTTTATATCTTAGGGAGGGAGCTGGGAAACAGATACACCAACTAGAAATGTTTTCACTCAAACAGTAGCCGAAGCTGCAAAAAAATTCAGACTTTAGAGAACACATGTTTACAAACAAAGCTTTGCTGAGTCCAAAGTGTGCCTTGGGCGAGCTTCCAAGACACTAGTGAGGGAGTATTTTGGCAGAAACCTGGAGAACAATTGTCCCTTGTCTCAGCTTCTGCTCTGTTGTTCACTGAAGTCAAGCTGTGGCCAAACACAGATTCCCTGCCTGTGCCAGCTGGTTTACTCCTATCCGCCTTGTGCCCTGCTACTGCCTTAAAGCAGTCGTATCAGGTGCTATTCATCCTGGTGGGGAAAATGAGCTAGGGACTGTTTGCCTTTATCCCCAGGAGGAAACACTGATTTAAATCAGAGATGCATAATTACACTTACTGTCTCAGATTTAGACCACGAGAAGTTGGACAGGAAATCTTCCTCGGTCAGCAGGAATTTACGATCTGTGTTCTGCTTTAGTCCTCCTGCAAAATAAGCAGGCTTCAATCAGCCAGATTTCCACATGCAAATAAATGATGTGTCACAGCCCAGCTATGGGCATCAGGCCAGGTGAGCAGGACGGAGTCATGCAGCAAAAGCCATCAAGCAATCACAGGCCTTAGGGATCATTTTCTTACAACAATGGATAACCTGAACCTCTCATAATGAAAAACGATCCTCAAGGTCTGTTTGAAATGCCTTAGCCATTTCCCAGAGTTTCCTACATACTCCTCAAATATCTGCATTGTGTAAAAAACACTGAGACATTCACCCAAAAAGGATGAACCCCATACAGTGATATCTGGAACCATCCTGCCAATCCAAGAGCCGTGGTACTGAGGGCTGCCATGGAGTCTGAGTCTCAGCTCCCTGTCAGCAAGAGTCCTGCCTCCACAACCACCAGCAATTTTCATAGTGAGTTATTTAAGGGCAGCCCCAAGGTGGGGCGATGTGATGTAATGAGATGTTTGGGCATTTTTAAGTCATGAAAGATTAACTGTTCTTGTGGGGGAATGTGTGTGGGAAAGAAAGAAGATGTACGTGCTGGGAATCAGCTCTGATTGCCACCTGAGGCTTAAATGAGATCTTGCTCCACAAAAGGCAGGGTAATGTTGTGGTTGGTTTAGTTCTTTTGGGTTTCTGTTTGTTTGGCTGTTGATTTTTCATCTCTATTTACTGAGCTGCCCAGTTTTCACACTTTGTTTCATGGCCCATGGATGACCTGATCCCAGAATGGTAAGAGGCAAAAATTGTCTACAAGCGCATCACTGTAGCAATGGAATGAGCTTGTGATGGTAAGAAAGGGGGGAGCAAATCCTCTAGAAACTCACAAGGTAAAGAAAATGGTAGAGGTGTAACTTGTGCTTATTATTTGCAAGGCACGGTGAAGCTAAAAGAAGCAAGTTTGTCTGCTGGGTTTGGAGTTTCATAGTCCGGAAGTAGGTCATATTAACAGATCTGAAATCCAACAGCCTCAAAGAGGAGGGCTGTCATAGGAATCTGGCTGGGCATAGTGGGGAAAGCTGTGAGAGCAGCTGCTTTTGTGCTATTTCTGCTGCATGAGGTGGTTGACAGGTGCACTTTGCATCTCATCTAGATGCAAGAATAGTGAGGCCATAGGCTGGAAGTGAAGCCCTTGCTCTTACCCATGGGGTGCTGCTTTTTGTCCCTTGCACAGGATCAAACTGAGACAGAAGCTAACATAGCCATGCACAGGATCTGCAGCACTTGGGTACATGCTTGGGGAATGTGGCAAAAAACATGCACTGTACAGGTGCAGACAATAACCCCTGAGTGCTCTGAACTCACTCAAAATACAACTGCTTTTGTCCTCTAGAAGCATGGGTGTATCTCCTTGCTTGGAGTTGTTGCCATGTTCAGGGACAACCCCGAAATCCCCAGTCCCTGCTGGCATCTAAGAAAATAGGAAAGACAGATGACTTATTTTTCTTTTGCCCCTGAGGTTAAAAGGCTACTGAAAGCTCTTTCGTCTTAGAAATTTGAAGCAAACTTTGCTGTGAGCAGAATCCAAGAGTAGGGATGCAGAAGGGCTAAGGGGAGGAAATGAGAGTTAGAATGGTAACCTTTATATGTTTGTAATAGGGTCACTGGCACTTCCTGTGGCAATGACAGCTCTCTGGTCATCTTAGTTTGAAAGAGATCCAAGATGCATTAAATCACAGCTCTGGAAGTCGTACCTGTTAGGAGGCTGATAATTATTCCCACAGCTACTGTGACAAGTGTCCCAAGTGTGCTGAAGTAGAGATAAGACAAGGAATACCAATTGTCTGCCAGGGCAGGCCTGAAAGAGTCAAAAGTGTGTTAATCTCTGCTTTCTTATTCCAAGAAACTTGAAAACATTGTCTGTTTTAAGATAGAGTATACATATGGAGTTACTTCTAAATGATGTAACCTGGTACTCTTGATCTACTTCTGTACAATAAAATGTGCACTGAAAATCTATTAAAATTTACAGGACCAGTTCCTTCACAGGAGAGGAGACTAGTCAGTACAGTGAGGCAACTCATGGGACAGAGCAGGTAAAACAGGACAGTCCTGTCTCTCATAGGAATCTAGCGCAAAGCTGAGGACTCTGGTTATGCAGATGAAGGGATAACTTCTCTAGAATGGGGACACTATTTAAAGGAGCAGATAAACAAAAAAAATCAGCATGTGCAGCTCTAAACATCCAGAAACAACAGGGTAACTGTCACAACTCAGGTTACACATTATTTTGTTTTCCCTGACAATGTGCTCTGTTGCAACAGTTGCTTTCCCACATCCATGAGCAATGCTGGAGGCCTCATGTGAGAGGTGAGGTAAAAGAAACTGGATGTTCAGAACCCATGTGTGTACCCAGGGTATCTGTTGGCTGTACAGTGCTCTAAGGTGTAAGGACTAGGAATCCCTAGGAACGTGCTTGTTCAGCTTCTTTCTGTTCCAGCTGTTCCCCATATTGTCATTCATAACTGTTACACTTAATTGTGATTGTCCCAAGTAAGACATACAGTAATTGCCAACAGGAGAAAATCCCTTCTCTTTTGCCTATTATATGGATTATGCCCTCTTCTGAGTTTCCTAATTAGAACTATTTCTGCACAGACAAGGTGTTGTAGGTGGCACTGTTAAACTGGCAAATTGCCCTTTAACAGCCTACTGCTTTAATTCATGTGACAAACTGTGCAAGTTAATCTAATAACTGTAAATCTTATGTTTTCTTTAACCCCCATGGTTCCTGGTAAGGCATATCCAAGCCTTTAGATTCAAATATTGAACTGAAGCTTTTCAGATCAATAGGAAGATTCCCTTTGACTTCTGGGAAAACTCAGACAAACTTCACTCTGACAAGAAAAAAAAGAAAATGAAAGAAAACTGCTTCATCTTAAACAGCCTCATAGGTAAACCAGGGAAGGATAGTTACAATAACCCAAATGCTACGCAGATATTTGTGTTGCATTAAAACAAATTTTCTTTGTTGATTGCACATTATGAACTTGTATACCTCTCTGCAGCTGGTGTGTTGAAGACTGTTGTTAATGGATTTGCTGTTGATGTCCAATTTACTGAGGATATATTACAGCCTGCAGTTGAGAGATACAGCGGCTTGGTCCTCTCTGGGAGGGGAGGATAAATCTGAGATCCAATTCCAACCCAAAGTGAAATAACAAAGCCACTGACAAGACCCACAAATGCACCCTGCAAAACAGAAAATGAAACTTGTATTTACATGAAAAGCAAAAAGATACTGGGAAAAAAAATATATTAAAACTACTTAGAAAACTAGAAAAACAGTCAAGACAATCTAACCTGTAGGCTCCATACCAAAAATTAAATACAGCTGGGGAGAGCTAAGGAGTTTACTTCATTTGCTTTTTTGGGAAACGCAGAATTTACTCACAGCTCCTGAGCATACCACTTTTTGTTTTGCCACTATGCCTTTACAGCTGAAGGATAGCTTTGGGCTTCATGGTATATGGGAAAATATTGCTTTGAGGCCCTCCTTGAACAAATACAGAAGCAATTTTTCCTTTTTCTCAAGTGATGTGTTTTTGCAAAAATCTCTTCTGCTTCAGGGTGAGTGTTGTGGTATTTTTGCCTGACAGCTAGTAGTTTTGTTTCGTTTTGTATATACAAAAAATTTGCAACTGCAAAGAGGTAAAGGTTAGTGATTAGTGAACCTTACTAAATAGCAATCCTATCAGATTAACCCAATATTTGACAAATCCATTTTTTGATGGAATAGGTTTTTCCTTTGGAAACAATAATTTCATGCTCCTGAAGCACTCTGAGAATACCCCAATTCAGTCTGCAAGTGCTTGGGCCCCATTTTCTCAACCGGAACCATTTTTGCTCAGATAAGTCAGCATCCTCTGAGTTTACTGGTTGTTCAGCTACCTCTCCTTGCTTCTAAAACTGTGTTTTCCAGAAATTGTTGCCAGAGTTTCATTTTTATTCAGATTATTTTTTCCCCCTCTGGTCAGATAAATATCTTCATGGGATGGAAATTCAAGTTCTTATACAGACCTGTTCATCACTTCCTTGGGATAAGGATGAAAGGGAGAAAGGGGAAATGTCCTCACGGAAAGTATCAAGGGTATCTCCCTTGCTGCCCAACACAAAATTATTGAAGGGAGGGGTGGAAGGAGATGACCAAAATTATCAATGAATTTTTGACCCGCAGGGCTTTAAACTTCCACTTACAATTCCATTTGCAAAGGAGCAGAGGATTCCCAAGGCAAACAGTCCTAAAAGGGGGCCACCGACCATGCCAAAAATGCTGAGTGCTGCCTGTGGAAGGAAGAGAGTCTGCTGTCAGGTGCTGTGCAAGACAGTTAAAGCCTCCAACACAGAAAGGGAAGATGTTGAGAAGGAAATTATATCAGTTTTTAACTGATGTGTTATAGTCACATGGATGCTTAGAGTGCAGGCTGAGCCATGGGCTGTTTGAAACCAGTAACCAACAAAGAATAAAACCTCATCTCATAATGGTATCCAGCAATTATTTTCTCATATAATTTATTCTGGGTCATTCAACATGGGCATGGAAAAGCTGACACCTACCTGCAACAAGGCTCCCAGGAGAGATGCCACTGCAGCCATAGCTATGCAGACTCCACCATAAAAGAAACCTGTGTGGAAAAGGCAGAATGGTGCATAAATCTGCCAAAGTTTGAAAATCAGTAATGGAAATGTTTCTATCTAACCCAGTATGGCCCCAACATCTCCAAAACAAATATGCTATTAGTACCTGGGTTTTTTGTAAGAGAGACTGAATTGGCCAGGTTTCCTTTTAAGAGAAGAGATCATGTAAACTTGAGAAAATCCTCTTCCTGTGTATCACTAAAGATGTGTTAATAAATGGATTAACCATACTGGCAATACCACACGTATCATTTGTATTTCTCAGCTAATCTCCTGTGGTATAGTCCTTATTTTGAGGAAATTATTTTTGCTTCTCAGTCTAAAGTCTTTGGAGAAAGAAAGTAAATGCTGGCAGATTACTGGGAGCTGGCACCGTGACAAAGAACATCCTGGATCATGAAAGAGGCTGCATCTCTTTCCAGGACCTGTAACACTGGCTTATTTGTTTTTTCCACCTCCACCCCTGTTGAGTTTAACTGCACAAGCAATATAGGTTGATCCCACTGTCTAATGTGATAAGTCAGGCAACTCATTATAAGACTAACAACAATTTTGGTATAAACATTGTTCACAATAACGTTTAAGAAACTGTTCTCACATTAAAACATTTAATACGTGTCACCTGCCACCAGTTTGCTGTGCTCACTGGTATGGGCTATGACATGTTGGGACTGTGGTTTTCCTACACTTACTACAAACACTGTCTTGGGCTACACATGCAGCTGGTCACAGACAGTACAAGTAGCAGAGACAGCAATTGCACTTCAGAGATTTAAACCATTTGCTCAGTCCAGTTCTGACCCTCTTCTTTGACCTACATTAAACAGAGGAGCAAAAAAGACTGAGGGTCTGAGGGCATATCAGAGAAGACGTGAAGTTTCTCGTTCTCTGGAATGTTATTGGGACAGAATGCCATTGTTCAGATATCACTGGGTTCAAAAGGTTTGTTACAAAATTGTCTCCTATGCTTCTCATTTTTGACAGTTGAAGAAAAATAACAGCTGTTTCAGTCTAAGACATTTGGCTTTGTAGTACTGCAAATCAACATTGAATAAAGATGCACTGCATCTTTATTGCTTAAGGATCAAACGAGATGGCCTTTTTTTTCCTTATGCTCACTCCAAATAGCTTGTCCCCTATTCTGTGTAAAACCTACACAGCTGATCTCGTCTCCCTCAAGTATTGCACCAATGTAGTCCTATTGGTGTGAGTACACTTACTTCTGACTTACACTGCTATAAGCAAGATCTTAATTGAGCCCTCACTTTGTGAGGCAAAATGGAAGAGATATTTTCTAGACATACTCATCCCCATGGAAATCCATGACAACTTCTTTTCAGAGAGGGATCTGAAGTACGGCTTAATGAGGTCTTCAACAGTCACGGCAGCCAGAGCATTGATGCTGGAGGACACTGTGCTACAGAAGGCAAGATTTATACAGTTTTTTTATCTTAGAAGCTGAAATTGTAGGTAACAGATGGATTACTAGAAGATAGAAACTGCCACTGTCCAGAACAGTGTCAGAAAACTAATGTGGCTGATGTATTGGTTGAAATAAATTATTCCAGGTGCTGCTGTTAATAGCTTACAAAAATAGTTTAACATAATGCTCTTAGTGAGCATAAGGCAAATCTTGATGAAAAGTTAGGCCTGGAGAAGTCAATGAAAATATCTATTTCATGTTGCTAAGCTGTAAACATGACTGGTATACGTGATACCTTCACAAATGATCTACACAGTAAATACCTGGATAGGTAATATTCCTACATGCAGGTAACTGATCACTTTGATATAGTCTCAGAGAAGAGTCCAGATAATCTAATTATACTCATCTTAAAACTAAGTGTCTAGTCCAAACTGAACTGCAGGCTCCCTACTGTATCAGAGAAACCAGCACTCACAAGGCACAAAGCCAGTCAGCTGATCTTGTGTCTACGTGTGCCCTCCTCTCACAAGCCATCAACTTTTCCTCAGCAAGTGAAAAACTGGTTGCTCTTGTTCAGAGCCTTCCTCAAGAGAAATGATTTTCCCTAAAAGATGCTCCTTGGGAAAGCTGAACAAAACACTCCACACAATGGGATAGAAGGGAATTGATTTGCCTCTTTCAGTAAAAATATATAGTAATTGTTGCTTGTGTGGGGTTCATTCAAGAAAACTGGAAGTCAGAAGCTCTTCTGTAAATACGGCTCTAAAGATCAGGGATGAGGAAAGAGAGATGGCTTTAAAATTAGGCAGGTTTGAAACAGGAAAATTAAAGATGAACAGTAGCAAATTCGCCCAAGCTGTAGCTATTTTGTGTAACCACCCATTTATAATACTTAAAAATTCCTATAGCAGAGGAGCTTTAAAAGCACAGAGAGGAAGCCTTGTTATCGTTGTACATCATATGCAGCTGTTTCCTCACACAGGCAGTAGGGAACTCCAAACAGCTTTGAGTCTTTGGACCACAGATCACCACTGTTTAAAACTATGGATTTTTAAGGTGCATCATTAAAGAGCTATAGTGCTTTTTTATTTATTTATTTTAAGAACAAACATTAGCTAAACAAAGAAATGAAATGAAAAAAATATACTACAAATGCAACTTTATCTCTAACAAAAAAAAAAAAAAAGGTTCCAAATTATTAAATTACCTTAATGTTCCACTGTAGGCACTAGCCACAAAAAGTCCTGGCACTCCTGGATAATCCTTGAGAATATCCAGCACTAGGTATGGCATTAGCTGAAAAATTCAGAAAGTAGGAAATATTACTATCTTGCCCTAATTTTGCCTTTTTTCACTGGATTATTTTTGTTATAGCCTTCTCACTGGCATTCTGCCCAGCTGTTCTAATTTTGAACATCCCATCTTGCACTATTTATTGGTTTTTCTACAGAGAAAAACCAATCCTAAAACACCCACTCGAGATAGAGAAAAGTTTGTTTAGATGACCTAGCAAAGATGAACATATGGCCATACTGTCAGGCTTGCTTTGCAGTGAGGATGCTACAGGATACTAGCACTGGGCAACAGGTGTTGTACATCCCTCTGTTGGGCGTGGGTGCCACAGCAGATGCTTATGTCTGTTGTTGACTCCACAAAAAAGGTTTTTACATACAGTCCAGTAACTTCAGGGTACCTGAGAGCAATTTCCTTCTTGGAAACTGTGTGTCATTTGTTGACCTTTGCAAGATCTGAATACTAGAAAGAGACAGGAATTTTAAGATTTTCTTCCTGTAAACTGTTTTCCTTTCACAGACAAGTTGGTCTTTTTAGTATCTTGGTTCCTGTTTCCACCAAAAGAATTTGACTGACAGGAACAACTTAATTCCCTTTGAGTTCCCACCTTGGCTTTATGTATCTCATTTTATTCTGCCCTTAAAGACCAGGTGGTCCTGACTCTGGTACTCTGTTGTCCATGCTCTTCTCCTGACTTTCCAGCTATTGTCCATGGGGCATTATCCACAGCCTGTAATTATCCCAGGCATAAACATATAAAACAAAACAAAACAAAACAAAACAAAACAAAAATGTATGATTTCCCGGGGCGCTGACTCTGGTCAGTCTATGTGCTCCCAGAGCTCTTGTTCCTCAGTTAAATCTCCTGCTTGGTTCAGAGGCCACTGTTGGTTACAAAGTGATTTCTCCACGGGACAGTACAACACAGTTTGATCAACCTTCCCTCTGAAGGAGGGAAGGATACACCCTCACTAGCAAAGAACTGCCTGCTGGTAGCCCTCTTCCAGGTGTATGCTTCGGGCATGACTATGTTTTGCGTCTGGAAAGGCCTTCGCCTCCCTTTGCACAGGGAGGTTTTTGTGGGGCGATACAAAGCAGCTCACTGGAGCCCTCAGTCCCTTGCACAGACACCGCTGCTTCTCTGAAGCCTTGTTTCACACAACACTGGTGCTCCCAGGCCCATTTTGGGTGAAAAACCCCAACTACAGGCAGAAGTGGGTGGACCGAGCGCTCTCTGCATCACTGCTCTCCCTGCCACCCTCCTTACCTGGCACTGAGAGACCAACAGCGCTGGGACAGCTGGGGTACACTGAGACTTAACAGTGCTGAGGACAGGTCTGCTCCTTTCTCCAGGGAATCCCTTCCACCATGGTCTCAGCTTGATCCCTCAGAGCTACAGACTGTCCTGATATGGGACTCAGCCATGTCATTATTCTCAACCCCTTGGCTCTTAGAATCATAGAATCATTTTGGTTGGAAGAGACCACTAAGATCAAGTCCAACCATAACCTAACTCTAGCACTAAACCATGTCCTTAAAAGCCTTGTCTAAATGCCTTTGACACACCTCCAGGGACAGTGACTCCATCACTTCCCTGGGCATCCTGTTCCAATGCCTGACCACCCTTTCCATGAAGAATTTTTTCCTAATATCCAACCTAAACCTCCCCTGGCGCAACTTGAGGCCATTTCTTCTCATCCTATCACTTACTGCTTAGGAGAAGAGACCAACACCCTCCATGCTACAACCTCCTTTCAGATGGTTATAGAGAGCAATAAAGTCTTCCCTCTCTTGAACCGTCCCCATCTGTCTATAATGGCTGCAGAGAGAGGATGCCCCCACACCACCTCCCCCAAGACACAGAGCCCTACCTGGTCGAGTGCCGACACCTGCTTTGACATCCATGGGTCACAATCCTTGTAAATGGAGTAGAGGGACAGGCCACAGAGTGCTGCGCAGGCCAGTATCGCCCAGAGACCCACCAGGTTGATGTAGAGGGACCTGCACCGGCACACACGGAAACATCATGTCAGAGCTCAAAGTCCCACAAGACCCCTTCGGGGCCTAGCCAGTGCCAGCACTGAGGAGACCTTCGAGTTGTTGGCTGCCCACTGGAAAGGGAGTCACAATACAGCTCCCAGCATTTTATCCCGTATGAAATGACATTTTTAAATATATGAATTTCACATCTGGTTTTGGTGGTACGGTCTGAGTGCCCACCCCCTGACAAAGTCTGTTCAGGAGATGATGGGAGCTATATGGCAATTCCCACATTTCATCATACGTATGTTTTACATTGCAGGCAGCTGGCAAGAAGACACTCTTCTCCCCTTGCCACACCCCATGATAAAGACAAAGCCTGGACAGATTAGTAAGGTGTGGTGCCCCAGATCAAAGTGTGAGGTGCCTTTCAGTCAGCACCAGCACTCCTTTGCCTCTGGAGTTTCAGTGCCATGTTTACACAATGCTGGAGATGCCCTTGTAAAGCTATTTCCTCCTGGGACAGACTCTGTGGGAGGCAGCAATGAGGCACTGTGACCTGGTCTGAAGCCACCTACAACTGCCACCTCCAGAGAGCAGAGGGTTGCCACTGACCCCAGGGCTTCTCCTTTAGTAACTAAACAGCATGGAGTCTGGTATGGTCCAGTAACCCCACCGCCTCCCTATGTTCTAATGGGAGCTTCAGGTAATGCTGAAAGCAGAAACTCTTTTTTATCAGGCTTTAAGGCTACTTTTGCCACACAGAACAGGCAGCCTTTATTGGTAGTGAAAGACAGATTATTCTCGCCCAGTGAGAATGTTCCCTTCCATCTAGTTATCTGATCTTCCCAAAAGTTTCTCAGCTCTTGATGACTCCTGAGTCACAAAGTTTTTCTTAACTAGGGTGGTCAGTTCAAGCAAACATACCCAGTGTGACCTTGGCCTTGAAAAACAGCGTTCCTTGCCAGCAGTTGCTTCCTGGTTAACTGTGTACCATCAGACGGTGGCAACTTAACTGTCTGACAGATCATATACCCTGGACCTGTGCCAACTGCTAAGACCTCCACTGGGAGGACCTTTTGTTTCTGTGCAAACATATCCATGCTTGCAATGCTTCAGGAAGCATTTTAGTGTTCTCAGTTCCCAAGAAGGTAAGGGGCACCAGCCTTCGGAGTGCTCTAGAGGACCATCAGGATGAAGGAAGAAGTAAACCTGACTTTATCCCCCTTGTTAGGCATTGAAATGGACATTTTCAGAAAGGCATAACATGGATTAACTAGTTGAACTATCAGTTCCGTATTCTAGAAAAATTATCAGCAAGCACAATGTAAACTCCTAAAAAGGACCTATATAAATAAAAGCTGATTTACACATAGTAGGGGAAACTCTGCATTTACACTTTGTATTTGCAATCAAGGATGGTCTAAACACAGAACCAGCAGCAGTTTAAATTTCTCTCAAGACTAATTTAGTGAAAATGAAGTAGTTTTTTCTTATAGATGCTTACATATTGGTTGGATGTTTTGCATCCATTTAGCTGAAGCTGTTCCTGCATTGGCTTAATCCATCTTGATATAAGCTGATTTAGCACAAAATTTAACCAATGAGATAAATCAATCCAAACCTTTTGAACAGATGTAATAGCAGTATTAGCCTATAGTAAAGATTAGAAAATCAAGAAAAATACATGGAAGCAAAAGAAATTGTTTCTCTGAGTCCAGCAATTCTTGTTTTTAAACTGTGTCAACGTTTGACAGTAAAAAGAAAGCTGATTTTTTTTGTCTTCTGATTTACATCCCAGCTTATGGTACATGCTATGACTAAGCACTGGAGTATAATAATTGTAGCACTACTGGCAGGAGGTGTTCACATCAGTTCTGGGTGATTAACACGGGGTGGAGTTTGGGTGAAGTAGGCACTATGACTGCACAAGGCTTATTTTCTGTTGTTTGTTTAAGGCTGGCTCTAAAATTTTGGCACTGAAACACACCAGATGATGACCTTGAAAGGAATGCAGAGAAAAATGTGTTAGTATCCCATATATTTCTGAAAATGTAGCTCTCCTGCTCTGAGTGCCTGTTATTGTTCATATATGAGCATTATGTTCAATTTGCCTAGTTATGGTTTGAGTGCTTCTACCTACTGGTGTATTTCTTGAGTGGGCTGAAATCCTTTCCCAAAGCCTGAGAAAGTTCCTACACTTGTGCCGCTGTTAAAGGCCTTCTTAAAAACTACAAGTTGGGATCTATGAAGGAATTATTTTCTCAGGTCTGATTTGTTATTTTGCTGTCTCTTATAAAGCCTTACAGCAAATGCCACAGAGGTACAAAACCCTATTGCTTTGACCTGATGACATTTTACACATGTACAGGTTAAATGGCAACAAGAGTGGCAGGCCACCAATGTGACGTGCCAGATGTGTCTAATTACATTTGCAAATGAACTAGATAATCACCACAGAATGGTAGCACTTGCCACAAGCTGCAACCATTATACAAAATGATTTCTCCATGCAGGAGAAATTCCCAGCACAAGCGAGGCACAAGCAAGATGCCATGATTCAGCCACCCATGCCAGCAAGAAAGAACTCCACTGATTAAGGCTGTGCCACTACTAAGACGGTATGAGTCCAAACCCCTCCAGAACCAGATAGCCTCCAGCCCTGGTCAAAGCTTCTGCAACATCCAGAAAACCTGCCCAGAAGCTCCCACAGTACCACATTCCCCTTGGCCACACTCTGCTTCTAGGACACCCTAGAGGTGTCCCTCCTTACAGAGAGGGTAGGGAGGGTGTGAGAGAGGAGCACAGCCCTAAGCAGAGAAGGTGCTCAGGATGAACAGTCTCACCAGCAGGCAAATCTGGCACAATGTACATGTCTGATTTCATATATGCAATCACACCAGGCAGTGTAACAGATGTGCGATGCACCTCCTGCCTCTGCCGTGCCAAGAACCTGGAACCCAGCCATGTGCCAGAGATCATGGAGAATCCACATGGTGTGTTGGAGATACGGCTGATGATGAGCGTCAGCTCATTCCTTCTGCAGTGTAAATGGCTCAGAAGTAGTTTTTCTTTATTGCCATAACCAAAATACTTCCATTCTCAACTGTGCATGATTTTGTGGGTATTTTGCTGACTTTATGAAGTAAAAGCCTTCGTAACACTCCTTCTCTGTATGTCACTGTATTATAGAATCTATAGGGACTATAGCTATGATGTGCACGTATAGATTTCTCCTATAAATGAGCTCACAAATAATTCTTAAATCCTGAGTTGTGAACTACTGGGATGATACTAAAGACAAAGGTAAGACAATAGAGTTAGTATTAATATATACTCCATTCTAGAGCAAAAGCTGATCAGAAATGTTTAAACTCAAGTAAAACAGAACTCTCTGCCAGTTTGCGTGGTGAATTCCTAAAGAGAAAGTCATTATTTTTATGAAAATAAAATATATTATTTGTCAGCAATTATATCAGTGGATAAAACATTCCTATATTTTCTCATGCCCATACTCATCGGTATGGAAAAATCTTTTCGGTCTTTACTTATGTGAAACTCCCACACAATGATTTAGGTTTAGTAGAGTAGCAATTCAAGATGCTGTCTTGATATGGCTTCAGCACACACAAGTACTATATTATTTGGTCTTTAGGTTGCATATAAACTTAATGCAGCTATTTGTATGCAAGAATACTGGCACAGTGAAACATTCTGGCACAAAGTTCGATTTTACACCAATTACATGTAATTCAAATACCAGTATTTATTGTGCTGATTTGTCTTCCACCTGGTCCACAACACAGAAAGCAAAAATTATTACCCTTTACAAATGTGTTTCATATAGACAAAAAACATTTCCTTAAAAAAAAAATCTCCCTTATAAAGAACAGTCACTGCTAAATTCAGACATTAAAAGTTACTGTAGGCAGACTTACATTTTTGCGTGGAACCTGCTTTTGCATGCAATGTATCTCTGTACTTGAGACTGGTTGACCCCATATATGCCAGTCCATGTGAAGGTGCCACCTACAACAATTGTCCAGAAGGTGTGCCTTTGCAGAGGATTGGGGTTAAAGCTACAATCAGAGGGAAAAAGCAAACAAGTTCAGAATATGAAAATCTTCCCATTATGAGAAGACCTTAATAGCTATAAGAAAAAACATCTTCATACTTATTCTATTAATAATAAAAGCTCTTTTAATTTGGCCAGATTTTGAACATTTAGATACATGAAACCTGAACTCAGAGAAAGCAATTTTCAAACTCAAAGCTGAAATCCTGATCTAGTGAAACACTCTAATCTGTCCAAAGGTGAAGCCTAACTGATTTATTTGCCTATAAACTACAGTCTTATATAAAGCTGTATGATGCCTGTGTCTTTTGAGAAAAAAATGATGTTCCAGTAAAAAAGTCTAATATTCCTGCTAATGTAGAGGGACATAAGTCTGACACCAATAAAGGTGTGTTTGCAGCCCAGCCTTTATGAACAGAGCCTCTGTAAAACATTGTGCTGGTTTAGCTCTAAGTGAATAACAGATTTTGAATGGCCATAAATATATGTTTTTTAAATCATGCTTTAGTATAGCAATAAATTATGTGTACTCGCACGAACAATGTAAATTATTTCACCTATTACATGCCTTTATTCCTTTTCTTCTCCTATCTGTGAAGTCTATGACTGAGGGAAGAGGCAATGCAGTACAACTGCTGCAAATCACCCAAACAGATTGAAAAAATGACCGTTCATAAGAAGAAAAAAAATTACCCACAAAAAAACCAAACAAATAAACAAAAAAAAAACCCAAAAAAAAATTCGAAGTGGTTTTTGATCCAACACTGTTAGAATGAGTATTTGTGACCTTGTGAAATGATAATTTAAGCCTATGATTAGTTACAATAATAGAGGGTAGAATACTATTAAAACTACTTTTAATTTTTCTTTCGGGGAAACGGAAAATGTTTTCCTTTTTCACACTAGCCAAAAACTATTATTTTCCCAGTTGTTTTGGCTCAGCAGTTTGCAAATTATAAGTGTAAATATGATTGTCCTCTCCAATTTGCCATTTCTCTTTCCTTAAAACACCTACTTGACAAAGTAAAAAGGTTTTGCTCTTTACAGGATTTTGCATGGTGTAAAGCCTAAAAATTATCCCTCAAACTAGGTAATCTTGTTTAAAAATATATAAAAATTGGGTCACAACTCCTCCTCCTCCTTCAGTAGCAATTTAAGTTAGTCACATGGGCTCTATTTGTAGGAATAAAGAGGCACATTATCTGCAAGTACAAACTCACTCCCAGAAGTTTAATCTTCCTCCATGATAGGAATCATTTACAATGCGTCCAATTCCCTCCTGAACCACCACAGCTCGTATAATCACAGATGAAAATCCAGCAACCATGATTCCAACCTGGAAAACATCTGTCCACACCACTGCCTTCAGACCGCCCTGCATGAGGAACAGCACATAATCAGGGACAACAGGGCAGCAGCGCTCTTGCTTTGCACTCACATTCAACTAAGATAAATGTTACTGTATGTATTATGCATAACAGATTAATTTAATCTTCTTTAAAAGAATTAATTCTGTACTGGAGTGTTTAGGAATTGCACCTTGGAACCTATTCAGGACATCCTGGCCCTTTCTTGAAGTGCACTATACTTACTTTGACCACACAGATAAATTAATCCAGTATTTCTTCATCACACAACCTGATTCAGAAGTTTGTATCAAAAGATAAATTGGAAGACAGATAAATTGGCAGACAGTGCTCATCTTACATATATACAGTACCACTAACTTCAGAAGGCATACCATTCAGATGAATAAAAATAGACATTATTTAATCCAACATATACAAATAAATTCATCACTGAGGTTACATTTAATAATTTCTAGACACTTGGCCAATTAACACTAATCTAACGACCCATCTGTTCATGTGGCATTTGCTATTTTCAGTGGCTCTATTGAATAACAGACAGGGCTACTATAGTTGCAGCAAGTAGGTGCTTTACAAATTAAACAGCTAAACCCTACTATATCAGAAGAAAAATCACAGGAGGATTTTTAGGAAAGGAAATCTATCTTTTTGCTGTTGCTTCAGCAACAACAGAAGTTTGAATGAATCAAAACAGAAAAGGTTGGAGTCACTTTGTGGCAACCTTTGCATCCGGAGAAGTCTCTGGGTGACCATGGCTACAGCTACACTGTGAAATGTACTCCCATAGGGTAACCCGGTTTTTAGGCTACTTAAGAATAAATTCCATATTTTATGTAAACGGTGAAAAGAACAAAGATTTTTCTCAGCTGAAGGACCCACATACCAGTGTGCAGTAGAAAGTGCAGACCACACCAGTTGCCACCACTGCACCCCACAAATCGAAGCCGGTGACTGAAAAAGAGTGAAATGTGTGAATGAGACACTGGGGACAAATATCTGAAGGTCAATTTTTCACCCCAGTCTTGTTGCTGAAAAAAAACCTGGAAGTAAGTTAAATGCAAAAGTGGGAGGTAATAAAAAATGGCGATGAAAAGACCTGCGTGCCTAAACCAAGGGATTCACCCTAACCAGTTCTAAAAATGAAACAGTTGTTACAGATATTGGAAATTGCTAAGCAGTTACATGTATTCCAGGATCATCTTTAATGTGAATGCTGCCAAACAATATATTCAGTACATTTGTAGGCCCCGAGTGAGGAAGGTTTTAAAACACATGTCCTTCCTTGAAGCACCTGGGTAGTCCCACAGAGCCTTTATGTGGGGATTTGAGCAGGTAAATAGCACGGGGATGCTCCAAAGAGGCAAGGTACTTCATGCATGGTCTGGAAGAAATGTGTCAGACCAAAAGCCTTTCTGGGAGCCAACTAGGTCATTACTTGGTTTAAGATGTATTTCCAGGGCAAATATAAACATCAAGGATATAAAACCTGTGGGACTTAAACACTGGAGGAGACCAGTGCAGACAGTGTTGGGTTTTTTCTTCCTTTTTGTTCAATGAACAAGACAAAAAAAAAGCCAACAAACAGAAAAATTGTGATTTTCATCCTAGCCAAAATTATTAGGTTTTATTTGCATTTTGTTATTGCCTTTTCTTGCCAGGTGGACAAACTAACTGTGTCAGATTAAAAGTTTAATTTGGCTCCACATAAAAGCTTTTCTTCCCCTTTAAAAATTAATGTGGCTCATTTTCAAAGCAAAGAGTCATTTTGAAGTAGAAAATGGAAATCTTTCATTTTGTAAATATCAAAACAAAGACCTTAAGTTCAAGACCTCTTTGCTGTTGATTTGTTTTTCCTGGCAAAGTGATAGGCCGAGTTAAACAGCTCCAGGCAGCCCCAAACCATATTTACAGAAATTCTGCCTGGCCCTTCCCTTGAGGAAGAGCACTTAACCAGGGGAATTAAATGTGTGTTTAGTCTCTCCATTGCCTTCAAAATTTACTAAAGTCTTCTTAACTTTTCTGAATGTAGCCATGACCTAAGGATATTGCATGAGAGGTAGAATAAATGAGAGCAGATTTTAACCCTCAAGCCTCTTCTATAATTCCTTATAGGCAGAGATTAAGGGACTAGGATTGCAATTGGGAGGCCTTCTATCACAGTTCCCATCAGGACCAACACAAATCTTAGAAGACCTCACAGTCAATCTTTGAGCTATTATGTATCTTTAGGTGTCATTACCAAAATAAAAGCATACCAGCACTATATGCAGGAAAAAAAAAAAACAACATAAGAAAAGAACAGTTGCAGTATACTCATCTTACCTTGATTTAGTGCCAAAGCTGGAGCATAAATGACAATACCAGTGTATAAAGTCTAGAAGGGGAAAAGGGATATAAAATCAAAAGAAATGTAAATTCTTGGGAAAGGTGATAGCTTTCTGAGATGGTTTCTCTTCAAGTATTTACGCACTCTATGTTTCCTAAATTCATAACAGTTGAGAAATAATTCAAATTGTTAGAAAATTAATGTCTGAGACTAACCAGCACTGCAGTCTCAGTGTTCTTAAAACAAATACCAGGGACTCTCGAATACTAAATCCCTCTTCACCTTCTCCTGGCTTTTATATTTAACTTGTTTTATGGGTATAAAACTGCAATCATATGGCAGAAACAAGAGCAAAGGGAATTTGAAGGGGTTTACAAACAGTTTGCCAGGGAAACTATTACAATTTATTTTCTCAGTCTTGGGATCAATATGCCTCTCAGAATGCAACTATAATGCATGTGAGTAAGAACAGAAATAGAGCATTAGTTAGTCATCATGGATAGCATTATAAGGAATTACACTCCTGTAAGATGAAGCCATGCATGAATGTCCGCAGATTTCTATTTTCACCCAATATAGTAAAGATATAGACAAATCAAGGCCATGCTTCTTTTTATGCAGCCCAGGACAGGACTGGCTTTCTGGGGTGCAAGTGCACATTGCTAGCTCATATCCAGTTTTTCATCCACCAGTATTGCCAAGTCCTTCTCTGCAGGGCTGCTCTCAATCAATTTATCCCTCAGTCTGTACTGATATTAGGGAACTTTGTTGTTCAACTACTATTGGACTTCATGAGTTTCACATGGGCTCACTCCTCAAGCCTGTCAAAATCCCTCTGGATGGCATCCCTTTCCTCTAGTATATCAGCTCAGCTGCGGGTACACTCAATACCACTATCTATATCATTAATGAAGATATTAATAGTATTGGTCCCATTACAGACCCCTGAGGGACACCACTTGGTACTGGTTTCCATTGGGACATTGAGTTGTTGACTGCAACACTTTGGCTGCAACCATCCCTCCAATTCCTTATCCATTAATCAAATCCACAACTCTCCAATCCTACCCATTCAGGGAGTCAGTATGAGGAAGTGGCTTTCTCATTCACAATGAACAAGTGCCAGAAGCTTTGAACCATCAGAAATTAAAATTTGTCACAAGTATGGTCACATTTTTGTGTAAATTAAAACAGGACCGATGACACAATCTTTCCACTTCTTCAGTGTTTTTTTCAGGTTGTATTACTACATATCTTTTTTTTCCCCTCTTCTTTTAAACACATGCTAATATTCACAGAACAGTTAAAATTGCACTACTAAAATCTTGAGGGGATTTCCTTTCCTCTCTATTCTTTTCATTATTCAGGTTGTTGTTAGTGCTTGGCACTGAAAAATGCCTACAGAGCTTTAGTTAATTACCTTGGCCATATATTTAAGTTGTATAGAACTGTTTTTCTGATCTTTGCAAGAAAAGTTTACACTTGGCTTGTTCCAACTTATGCAACTGTGATGTCTTCATATTTGCTGGTGAAATGGTGTCAGGATTCACACATGCCAGCACTCTACTTTTCTCATGGGCTTCTGTATCTATTACATAAATGCCAGCTAAGCAGCACTGTTCAAACAAGTAATTAGCACTGCACTGACCACCATCTCACTGGTACAAGTGTGACTGTCTTGTAACTCCTGGTGTGTCTTAAAAATACAAAAAGGGCAAAAAAGCATATAACTTGAAAAGCTTTCTGATTGTACATTCATTCTGGCCTTGAATCCTCTGAAAATTCCACTCCAAAACTGTGAAAAGAACACATTTTTGTTTCTGGTGCATTTGTTACACACTAACAACTACCATATAAAAGTGGTCTCATACTGACTCACTGAATGGGCTGGATACAGCAAACTGCACCAACAATATCTGTGCAGGGACTGCTTTAGTTTAACATTCCCCAAGGCAATAATTTGCTACTTCTCGGTTTGCAGACACCCAAGTTTTTTTCCAGTGGTGGTGGTACAAACCCTTGTGCAGCAAATGGCAGCTCCTGACAGCTTGTTTTGTCACCTTTCACAGACCCTTAAGAATTAGTCGGACTCTCAGAATCCATGGAGCAAAGGATGAAACCTGCTGCTGTAGATAATTGGGGCATGTTTATGTTTTGAACCCATTGTGGGTTTCTCGAGCAGGCAGGCAGCCGCTGCTCTTCACACTGCTACCCTGCAGTGAAGGGTCGCTCGTCTCTTGGCACGGTGCTGATGCCAAGTGACTGCTCTGGGTGCTCAGCAATGCAGGCAGAGACCAAAGGGGCAGGTAGCTCAGCATCCACTCGCTACCTCATTGCAGAAAGAGCTTTGTTTCTCCCATGCCCAGCCACCCATGCACTGTGGTAGCCTCATCAACTGTTCAGAAAAAAATCCAGTTACACTAAGCTGAAGAATACTAGTGGCTATAAGACCTATGGAACAGCTTTGAGATTTACTTGCCGTTTGTATAATGAAGAGGGCTGTTCCACAGAGGCGCAGGTATTTATTAAACCGAAGCTCTAAATACTGCAAAAGAGAAGAAAAAACAAATGTTTGTATTGAAACTTGGTACTGTTGATAGGACTAGAGTGAAGTGATGATCAATACAAAAAGAGCATAGTGTTATTTTTACATTTTCATGAATGGCCAAAACTACTAGTGTCACCTTGATGTCTTTCAACTTGATATTTCTTTACAAACCTCAACACTGGGTGATGACAAACAACCAGGTGAAGTGGACATAAGCTAGTCAGTATGTGATGGAGTTTGCAGAATGGGAACTGGTGCTACCCAGCTACCCCAAGGCACTCAATGGACAAGGAGCTGTGCCCCATGACCTGGCAAAGACCAGCAGGTATTCACGCAGAATCACTCAATATCCTGAGCTGGAAGGGACCCCCAAGGATCAAGTCCAACTCTTGACTTTGTACAGAGCAACTTAAAAGTTCACAATGATGTACCAGCAAACAACAGAACCCACTTGTGTTGTGAAATCAGAGAGAAAAAGAAAACATTATGGCTATTCCTAAGCCTTAGTTGATTTGGAAACTCTGGCATTATGTGTGTCCATGTGAACTGTTGTGAGAAGGGGCAGAAGGTTTTCAATGGTTAGCAGCTTCCTCCCATGGTAATCTCACCTTCTACACTGCCAAAGTGGAAAACTGGCCTTTTGCAAAACAGGAGTCCTCACTTTTCTCTCTAGCCTGGGACATCACCACCTCTGAATGAGTTTGTCATGCTGCAGGACAGATTTCTTTACCCCATCTGTCCTAACACTCTAGGGTATGTGGTTGCAATAATGGGATCTCCTTTGCCTGCCAATCTGTTAACAGTAAAACACTGAAGTGTCTCTAAGTGCTCACATATGAACTGAGCATTTCAAACATGATTTGTGAGTGTGTCCATACAAGCAAGCAGTGCTGAACCCTTGGACAAACACAAGAAGTTGTTTAATCTCTGAACCCTGTCCACAAACAGAAGACGTATCTTTTATAGGTGCATTTAACTTCAAGATTATCAGTGAGTTTCTAGTCAAAGCTGTAAGTCTTTATTTAAGAGTCCTATTTGAAGTATCACCATAACTCACAGTCCAAAGATTAGTAGTTTAAAACACAATGGAAACCACCAGAGATTTCTGTTGGTGAATTCTTATCTAAATCTACAAACAGAGACCTTGTTTCCAGCCTCCAGTGCTACAGTGCCCCTGTTCGGTGTAATAAAATGCACCAAAGTAGTTAGTCAAGGACTTTCACCAGCACTGATGTCCCTTTCCCAATGTCCTCTGTGATAACAGCAATTTGCCTTTAAATCTGCAGCTAGAAACTATCTCCATGCAGGATGATAAACAGGTTGCACAGACCTAAGTCAGAAGAAAGTCCTGGCCAGATGCTTCCTCACCCCAAAACAGTCAGATTCATCCTCTGATATGTCCCACCACCCCAGATGTCTCCACACTGCTAGCTATAGTTTTAACTTATGTGCTGAGCTGAAGACCAGTTCAGCAATATTTTGGCAGAAGTCAACTCTTGCAGACACAGAGCACATAAGCACGATGGATAAGACATTTACTGGTGCAAACAGCCTCAGGTGGAAAGGGTGTCTCCCCCAAATCTCCAGGAACAGCACAAACATAAACTCTACCAGAGAGAAATTTCTGTGGCAGCACCTGAGCTTAGAAACCTATCTGGATGTGAGAACTCTGTTTCCTATGTTAGATGCTCTTGCATTCTGCTCTTGGTATATTAACTACAAATCCTTAACCACATGTCACTATCCAAGCTGCACAAGGATTAATCAGCCTCTTAAAATGAGTATTTGGAGTGAGGAAACAGATCTGGCAGGGTGCACAGCTCCTGAGCCAAGACAGCAGGACTGAGCATCTCCCCTCTGCAGAGGCAGTGTGGGCAGACTTGGGGACAGAGCAGGTTGCAGCCTGCCCTTGGGAGTGTGGAGATATGGGGCAGCACAGAGTGCAGGGGCTTTGGGGAAAGAGAGTGAGGGGAGACATATAAAAAACAGGCATGAGAAGTCCCCCAGCTCCCTGAAGGTCACAGAAAGCCTCCTTCTATTCCACCTTACCTCATAGGTGCTGGTAATGCCCAGCTTGTAGAAGACGGGCAGGAAGATCTCTGCGCTGCACAGCACCACCAGGCCATAGGTGATGGCGAAGATGCAGAAGATGGCACCATAGCGGTAGATCTCAGCAGGGGTGCCCAACACAGTGACAGCTGACATGAAGCTGGCAGTGAGGGAGAGCGCAACAGGGAGGGCACTCATGCTACGGCCTGCCATGAGGAAGTCCTTGGATGTCTTCTGGCCCCCTCCCGCGAAGGCATAGTAGACACCAATGACAGCTGAGACCAGCAGCATGGCCGCAAAGACCACATAGTCCCAGACAACGAAGTGCCCCATGCTACTGGAAGGACTTGCCCTTGGAGCCAAGGATCTGCCCCAAAATCAGAAAGGGGGCTGCTGTCCTTGTATGGCTGACACAGGAAGAAGGAGGTGGGGATGGGAGCTGGTGGGGGTGCTACGATACTGTGCACCCTGCCGGGACAGGTGAGGAGCAGAGCAGAGCAGTGACCCGGCTGGGGCAGGTGAGAAGCGCTGCGGTGTCTCCGCCTGTGGGTCTCTGGGGGGGCGGACGCAGCCTCGCCGGGAGTGGCGGTGCGAGTGTCAGAGCCGGGGCGGCGGGCGGGCCTTATACGGTCCCGGTGCCCGCTCCTCCCCGCGGCGGTGAGCGCCCCCGCAGAGCGGGAAGGGGCGGCGATCCTGGCGGTGCGGACACAGCCAGGTCATCCCGGGCTATTGCCGCCCGCCCCGGCCCTCCGGGCCCTGCGGCACCGAAGCTGTCGGGATGGCCTCACTGCTCGATCTGCCAGTTATGCATTTCAGGTGATATTTCTTTGCATTAGCGGAGAAAATATAATCAGTCCTCCATGCCAAATGAAGAACAACTCATACGTTTGCAAGCAGGCAGCTATCATATACATCTTCCTTGTTCCTACTGTGTGAGCGCTTCACTGCTGTCACTGACATGCCCACCGAGCTCCCAGCCGGGAGTTTGCACACCCAGAAGTGTGTTTGCATGCACTACACGTGGCATGCAATGTTTGCCAGGAATTTTAACATCTCTCTTCTCTCTAGATGCTGCTCTTCCCTATATGTGTATTTTTATTCCCCAGGCTTCATTTCACTGAAAGAGCTGATGTGGCCACAGCCAGGGGGTCGGCGAGCACCCCCAGTCCTGTGCCGGTGCTCAGTACCCAGCAGGCCTTCAGCATCCCAGGAACTAGCACTGCCTCTCCCCACCAGCAGCAGAATATATTCCTTATCTCTGAGAGAGCCAACTTTCCCCAGAGTGGGAAGGAAGGGTAAGGAACGGGCAGACTCCTGTGCAAGAGCAGAGGTTACACTGCAAACTGGAGTCTCAGTCCAGGGGTTTGGAGGGAAAACAATTCACCTGACAACTCCGCAGAGTGGTATTTCCTACCTTTCTTCATTAGCATATGCCACCATAGCCCCAAATGAAGAAGCTGAAAATATGTTTTAATAAATACATTTCTGTGGGTTGAGCAATATAGAAGATAACTCACAGAATCAGATATCATAGCAATTTGCTGAACACTGCAGTTATTATATATGACAGAGAAGTCCCACTACCTGCGCTGTGCTCACGGAAGTTTTGCTGACACTCGTCAACTAATTGCAGCTACGAGAGTCAAAGTGCACAGGAATATCACAGATGGAGCTTCACATATCTTACCTACAGGGCAATGCATCAAAAATACCTATGGGACTTCAAGGCAATGGATGTCAAGCGGTGGAGATGCACCTGGTTCTATAGCTAGCTGCGCACACAGGACTAACACAGCAAATACAATATTTGGCCACTTTGCTGTATGTTAGCAACCCCAAATGGGGGATGAAGATCTAAGGGATGCTAAAGCTGACTAATGTGGGTCTGACAGAAGCACAGCTGTGCACAGCACACCTGGCAGCAAGGCTCAGTAGGTTTACACAGCAGCTTTCAGGCTTGAACTATACATTGGCAAAGTGCTACGTCAGAGCACAGGTCAGCACCAGTTTGGGGATTAAAAATTCCCCAGTTTTCCTTCGTGGCAGGTAGATAAGTCTCTTTCCTGCCCAGCTCATGGCTCTTACCCACAGCTGGATATGCTGAAAGCAGTCTTTGCTGCAAGAGCTCTGGCTTCAGCACAAGGCACTTTGACCTGCCTGCATCTGATCAATTTGAGATACTATTTTCAGCAGCCTTCTATATCTTAGACAGCTATGATTGACCAGACACCCAGCTCTGGATTTGGCAGGCTGTTCAGAGATATTTCTGAATGTATGTTGGAAGGAGGGGATGCAGGCCAAAGTCCCATCTGGCAGGGTTATTAAGTTGAGCTGTGAAATCATGCTTGTGTTGTTCTGGCCTCTAGATGCCCATCTGGGAGTGTAAATGTCCCTGAACACAGAGAAGCTGGCCACCGTGGCGCAAGTGACACAACCTAATCTCGCCACAGCAGGTTAGGGCGTCAGTCTCTCTGGCCCAATTGCTCTTTAATTGCTTACACAATGAGTAACCACTTGCAGGTGTCCTGATGAGGAAGAGCAAGAAAGAAACTTATCATGTACCCCTACTAATTAGGCTATTGAGCTATAGATTATCTGAGATGGTTGCCCCAATTTGCTATCAGCCTTTGACTGCATGAAAGATGAGATACCTCCCCAGCAAAGCTTCAGTCAGAACAAGCACTTTCCCACATGGTGCACCAAAATACTGTTGACCAGCAAAAAAATGTGTTATCAAAAAACGTGACCCACTTTCTCACAGGAAAGACATAAGCAGCCTCCTGCGCAGACCAGCTTGTGCCCTCAGAGCTCCATGCTCAGTGTCACTTGTTTGCACTCTTCCAGGTATTATGTTGCTCAAACCATTCAAACAATAACATGCATTTAAAGTATTAACTACACAGGATTAATACAAATTAGGTTCTGCTTCTCTATCATTTTTGACATAATGTAAACACAGCAAGTGATAACATGTATTGGAAAACAAATCACGTTTCTTAACTGAAACACAAGCAGCTATGAGGCAACGTGCGTCACTCTAGTTTCATGTGGCATCTTTGATTCTTTTTACAGGAGTGTTAAGGAAATTGTCTTTCAAAGGTCATAATGACCAACATGGTAAGAAAAGCTGGACCCTCCCATTTGGATGTTTCCATCTTAGGAACCAGCAGTGACGCACATCATAAATCATACTAAGTGGACCTGGAGAATGAGGCTAAATGTTTTCTTCTGGATTTTTCACACACAAAATCAAATTAGCTCCACGGAACACAGTGGTATTGTGCAGTGTAACAGAGACAGAACTGTGGGTGTTCACTTTTTCTCGTTGCTACAATAGATACTTAAATGTCTTCCAAACTCAGAGAGCATAATTCATTGTTTTCTTCTAGCACCTTGTCCATTGGGTCTTATGTGATCCCTTGTCTCACTGGCTCTATGACTCTATTATTGTGAGATCCACTGGCATCAGTGGGATTTGGTGTTTTATAGCAGGAAGTTTAAGATTCACATCTCTCCAGCACCTCCAAGTGAATCTGCCCAAGCAAACCGCAGGCTGACCTATGGGGTCCAAATGGTTACTTCCTTGTGCTGGTATTGGGCTCATTTCCATCACTGGACACCACTGTGAGGTGTTCCTGGAAGTGTCTGTATTGCTCAGGACAGTTTCTCCCTGCTCCTTTTCATGTCGATGCACCACAGCACTGGGAGACTGGAGGGATGGGTTTCCCACTATAGGCGAGAGACAACGGAGACATGCTGCCCACCTCTCTGAACTCAGTTGTGGAAATATACTTTGAGGGATTCTCTTCCTTGTAGGCAAATGTGGACATGGGCAAAAGCAACTGGAAGTGAGGTAGGAGAGCACCGGAGACCAAATGAACACTGCTCAGCAGAGCTGCAAGACCTTTTGCAATTTGTCCTGGCAGCCTGGGAGCTCTTCCACTGATTCCTTGCCTGAGGGTGCAGTTTCAGACTGTGTGGGGTTCAGCTGTGCCTACGGCAGCTGAGCTGAGTTTGCAGAAGTGCAGTTCATGCTCAGTGGCGCTCCTGTGTAGGAGAGGACTGCATGCAGAAGTCTGAGCTCTGTTCTCTTCTGCTTATGCAGGGATCAGTTTGGAAACCCTGCCAGAGAATGGCTGGCCAGTGGTAAAACGCAAACAAACAAAACTATTTCAAAACAAAATCTGAAAAACCTAATTTTTGTGCCTTTTTTTTTTTTTTTTCCTGGGAACAGTGTTAAAATTTGTAATTTTGTAAAACTCTGCTTACTTTTGTTTGGATGATTTGCTTAGGAAATAAGGGGAGTGGGATCATGCTCTGTGTGTATACATCCATGTACGCATGTGGAAGGTGTCTGCCCTCCATCCAATAACCATTGAACACCTTGACGAAATGTATAGAAAAGTAGAGGCCTCAGAGATATTAATGCACTACCAGTTTCGTGAAAGCAGATGGGCAAAAAAGAGGGATCCCATAAATGTTCTTGTTGAAAGGAAGACTGCAGCAGGAGCTGAAACTCTATTAGGTAACAGTGAAGCTATATGAGAGTAAGACCTTAAAAACACCCAACTGCAGGCAAAACTTCTCATCTTCTTAAATACACAAGCCAACCAACACTACGACACAGAGCTATGGGGACTCAGGTTCCATTTACTCCTCTGTTCATGGAGTTACCTGTTACATTTCCTTTTGGTCAGCTTTATTATTATGAATAATATATCAAAATTAATAACTGACTCCTAACTAGACTTTGATTTTTCTCACAATGCAATGCTTCAACTCAAATTGCACTTCTTTTACTTTGGAAGATTTTGATTCCAGCAAAATTAATAAAATTGCAACTGCTTCCTGCACAGCATCACTTATCGTCTCGAAAAACCTACTCAGATTTTAGTGTAATAGAAGTTTGTTGCTGACGGTATTTGATATTTCTGAGGTGTTTTGCACCGCTGTAATCTCTCCTGCTTGCTGTGCTTGTCCACACACTGCTGTTTTGAATTGCTGGGCTCAGCATAGCTAGTGACCTGACTACCATCATCATTGACTTTGCTTCCCCTGGTTTAATGCTACCTTAGAGAATTCTTTCACAATGTTATTTAGTGACATTCTTAGCTGTCTGTTTAATAATTTGTTTTTTATCATTTCTTCTGTGAATAGTGTTTGGACATGACAGAACGACCCCACAAGGGTATTCAGAAAAACAGTATCACCATCAATATTCCTTTTGAAATTTGGATGAGTTCTTTAGAAATATTCATGTGGCACCTGTATTTTGAGCACTGGGATTTTCTTGTACAGAGATTTCCTGCAATTTTCACCTCTTTATTTCCAAGAATATTGCTAGAGTACATTTCCAAGCATACTGTTAGAAACTTCTTTCCAGCTAGTTGTATTTGCAGCACCCAAAGCACAGCATGGTACATCCAGAAACCCCTCTTGCTTGGTTCGTGTCCTGTCTGTGGGCAATAGCCAGAATGTGATGCACTTTGCAAGTCTTATGCCTTAAAATACCACCAGAAACATAACAAGATAAACATTTCAAGAAGCATAGCTCCCTAATTCTATATCTGTAGCATTTCCAATCCTCATCCTATCCAAAACCTAAATTCATAGGGAAATAGGTTTGCAAAAGGTCTTTGCTTAAGACCCTAATCATAGGAAGTCTTTCAGGGTAATAACTTGTCTGCTTGAAGTGCTTGTCCTCTCATGCTTAGCTTGTTTGGGTCACAAAGAGAGATGGAGTGACTTCCAGTGAAAGAGATCAAAGGGAGGAATAGAGCCAGGGAGATGCATAAAAATCACAGGATCACAGGATAACAGAATGTTTGGAGTTGGAAGGGGCCTCTGGAGACCATCTAGCCCAAACCACCTGCTAAAGCAGGTTCACCAGAGCAGATCACACAGGAATGCATCCAGATGGGGTTTGAATATCTCTAGAGAAGGAGACTCCACAACCTCTTTGGGCAGCAAATCATGTTTCTATTGACATTTTGAATGAAACCTCCTTGGTTGTTTGTTTTTTCTATTATAGCATTCCACAGAAATTTGAATGAGTGCAATTTGCAAGCAAAATGATTTAAATGTGAATGCTTAATGGTCTTGAGAAGGAAACTTCAGATTGTGTAACCCCATATTACCAACACACCTTTTAAAATCAATAGTCACTGCCTCGGGATTGAAGGAGGTACCTAAGTTAGACTTGAATACTGAGCATTTAAATCTGAATGCTTTGGATCCTACAAAGTATTTGCTGGACAATGCTGCTCTTTAATTTAAAAGAACAAATTTCAAAATTTATTTATGGACTGTCCATGCAGTGAAATGTGGCATGCATAATTATTTGCTCAAGAGAACAATTCGTATGGCAATAAAATTGTGGTGCAGATTTTACTTCTTTAACTCAAAAGGATAAATAATTTACATGCTTGAACTTTATTCTCACAGCTTTGGGATCTTTTGTTTATTTAAGGTGTTCAATTTTGCATCAACAGAATTACAATTCAACTAGTTTGCTTACTCTCAGTTAATGTATGAGAAAGAGCTGTCAAATTGTCACCAGAATGATAAATGGAAAATTGATTTTTTTTTTCTGAGTAGATATTTTCTGAATTTCCTTATTTTATCTCTGTTGTTTTCCACTTTTTTCATTGCCTGCTATCCAAACTGTCTCTGTTCACATGCTCTAGTTGGTGTTATTTTGAGATGTGTTTGCTTCAGGTGCACAGAGAAGGTACTTTGGTTATGCAGCTTGGTTCCCTATGATTCCTCTCTAACTGAAGGAGAGAGACAGGCTCTTCAGAAAGAAACTTGGCTGCTTTGATATGCTCCCTGGAGGAGCCTGTCTCTTTCTATTATCTACAGAGGAAGACTCTGGAAATGAGCCTGCTAACTTTGGCACTTCAAAAATACTCTGAAAAATGTTCCCTGCCACTGACCCAGTGCCCTAAGTAGCTCTTCTTTTTGATTACTGTAGTTTATTCTTCCATTCATACTCTGGAGTGTCTGTCACCAGTTCTGACATCTCCCTCGTTATCTGCCTCCCATCCTTCTTCATAATTCCTACTGCTAAATCTCTTCTGCTCCCTCACTCTTTTCATCCGCCAGCCCCTTCTATTAAATTTTCTCTTTCTCCTCCCACCCATATTTTTTTAGCCTAAATCTGTTATTTTTTGGACCTCCAGTACCAAGAGTACTTTCCCCAAGATTGCCATTTGCAAATCAGTTTGTTCTTTTATTTTTTTGAGTGTCTCTATGAGCTGGCTGCCTTGCCTCTCACTTAAATGCCTTTGTGATCCTCTCCAGTCCCTCTTCTGTGCTCTGTCGAGGCTGCCCACACTGGAGATCACACAGACGCATACATTGCTTGAAAATGTTTGAAGACAGTTATGCATACTTGCACCAGCTCTATATGTTTAACTGGTTTGCTTGTCAGACATCCTCAAAGCTCCCTTCATGACCAGAGATAAGAAAGGAGATTTTTTTCCCTCAGGTCCAATTGTCTGCAGCTGCTGGCTTTGGTTTGGTTTGTTTCTTCTGTTTTCTTCTATAACATGAGTCTCATTGCATCTATCAGTGTTATCTGGACATTTCAAATAGCAAATTCCTGGGTTTTTTTGGAGAAGCTAAACACTTCCAGCATCTCAGTAAGCTGCTGGGACATACCATAATTTTTGTGGGCTCTTGGACTACAGTCTTATGGCTGTTGCAGGATGCTGGGGAGTGGTGGGTGATCTGCGTTGGATGATTTGTGGTGCGTAGAGGATAGTGAGCATGTGTTGTGTGGATTTTCATGACCAAACTCCATGAGAGGGGGACTTTACCAATCCAGACGCACCAGGGCAATGAATGTCTATATTATTGTAGTGTATTGGTATCTGGTGTTGGCATGCATTCAGACAGGCTATTGAGGGGTTTCTGATGAAAAAGTGGATTGTGGGCTAAGGCAAAATGGGAAGAAAAAATAACTTTAACATGCATTTCTGAAGATGCAAAAAAAATGGTGCAGATCCAGCATCATAAAGCTCCCCTACCTTCCGCACAATCAGTTTAATACCTATAACGGCAATGCCAGGTAACAGTGCTCACCAGTTGCAAACTCAGTGTATGTCATGATGCACAAGGAAGAACAGAGGTAGAAATGGCAGTCAAGCAGACGCACTTTGGCTGCAGCTGTTTTTAAGGGAATCCATCTCTGGGCATAGCAGATGCTCTGTATCTGTACATCAGCATTATCTGATGACCATTTTAAGTGGGCTCATTTCATCTCACTTCAAAGCAGACACTGGTGGAGCACCTGTTAACTCATCTATGTGGTACCCTGTAAGTACTCATCTTCTTCCACTGACTATGAACACCAGGTCAAATATAGACATCCGTGCAGCATGCGGCTGCCCAGTACAAGCAATGAGGACTTGACCAGCTTCAGTCTTCTTTTTCCTCGCTTAGAAGTTGATGACCATTTTGATTTCCTCTGTTTCTGAAGTGTCAGTCTCCACCCCGATAGCTTTGCACACGGATCTACTATTTCAGTATGTTTGTTGTATCAGTTGTTTTAATGGCTTCTATTTGATCTGATAATAATTTAGACCCACAAGTCAGTGTTGGAAGTGGCAGGGTCCAAAAACTTAATTTTGTGGAAAGGAGGGATAGCCCTATTTCTTTCATTAGCATTATCAATATTTCTGCAGTAGAGCACTGACAACATTTTGCATCTCTTCCTCCAGAGAGAATTGTTCTCCAAGCAAAGTGCAGTTGTATCTCCTTCTAAGTTTTTTTCACAGACAGGGACTCATTGACTAGCAGAAACCTGCAGTGCTAGGAGTTAAGAACATGTACCTGAGGTGTCCCTAGAAGTCCTACTGCAGTATGACCAGGGATATTGTCTGAAAGTGGAACTGATTCAGGGAGCAAATCCTTCTTCTTCGGGTTAACACAGAGTCTTGGAAACCAACCAAAGAACATGGTCATGTTTTGTATTTTTTTTTCTGGTTTCTATAGACAACACTTGAACTTTCTCACAAACATCTATGATTTAACAGCCAGTACCAGAAGCTGATGACACAGTGGAAGTGGCAAGAAGAGCTGCTTTGTCTCTCGATGTTGTATAAGTTCTTCCCTTTTTCTAAGCAACCCACAAATATTTCATCAAAGAGTACACACCAAAATTAGACTGCTTCATGCCAGTCTCAGCTTAAGAATATGTATCAGTTTAAATGTTATTTTTGCCTAAAGGGCTCTGCAGTGCTGAGATTATTAGACCTTTTCTTTAGAGTTTCAGGTTTTGTACCCTATGCCACTTGGATCTATGAGGCCAGGAATGGTTAACAGAGGTACTGTCTATTGAATGTGAGAACAGTTAGAGCTGCATGAATATTAGGACAGATCAAGCTTCAAGTAAGAAAAAAAAAAAAAAAAGGCAAATTATTTAGCTAAACCCTCAAATTTAGGTACCTATATTTTGGATCTGTGTTGTATGAATGAGATGGATGCAGACATGAAGAATAGTATCATTTTGTATGTTACCTTCTGTTCAACAGCAGGAACATCACGTTCCTTTCAGTAACAAAATGCTGAGCTTGGCCCCATCTGCCCCTGAATCTCATGCATAACTGACTTTGCAAGTTTGAAAGCAGAAACTGTTTGAGAAAGGAAATATCCTCGACCCCATCTTTCTATAATTTCATGTTTTCTACTCACAATTAGCTTCTCAAGATCATTGTGAGACATTGCTGTCTTGGATTCTTGATTTCATATTTCCTCAGTGGCTTTTTACAGATAAGGGGACCACTAAAGAGCAAGAAAAAGAGGACAAAAAGAGGGGAAAAAAAGGTATACAGGAGATGGCAATGATTTTGAGGGAAGCATTCCCTTGTGTGCACCTGTTTCTAAGAGATTTTCACCATTTTCAATCTTCCCTTTTTTGGAAGGTTTAATTTTACCTTAAAACTTACAACTGTGATCCCTGAGCCCCAATTCTGTCATCTTACACTGTCATTTCAAGCTTCCAAACAAAGAGGGATTTGGGGTGGGGTGGAAGGAAATACTTGGGAGCATAGTTTCAGATTCACTGCGAAAGGCTTTATATGTTCTTCCTGGACATGCCAAACAGCTAAGTTTCAGGACAGTTGTCAGAAGTCTGAGTTATACTGTAATCAGAGGTTTAGTAGTGCTAGACAGATGACAGACAGTCCAAAATCCAGATGGTCTCTGGCAAATCCAGATGCCCCCTGTTCTAGTGGTGCAGGGTGAAATGTAGGAGAGAATTCATGCCCCTTTTGGGGCACAAGCCTCCATCTTTTCCATGTCCCCTGCTTCCTCTGTGTGTCCTGCTGACTGTTGCCATTGCTTTCAACCAGGCTGAAGCCAGTTCTGCTGCTGCCACTGTGGCAGAGAAATGGGATGAAGAAAAGCAGCAGCGGCCACCCCTGCAATCCCTTCCTGCCCCAGGGCCATCTGTTTAAATCCTGTCTGTGCAGAAATCAGACTCATTCTTTCCAACACAAATTGAAGTCTAAAGCTTTCTTCCCCATCTCAAAAGAAAAAAAAAAAGTGAAAGGTGTGGCTTCCTACTGGGCAGAAACCTTGGAATAGTACTAGTTGGCATGAACCAAAATTGTGTCAGGGATTGTGTTGATGATTAACTGGTGTGGACGATCCCTATGCTCTGGCACTACTCAGTTTACTTCTAGAGATTGAGCTAATACAGCCCACCTGCTCCAGCTCTGATGCAGGACCCTGACTTGCAACACAGGAGCCACTGGCCTAGATGTCTCAAGGGGGTTAATCAGGTTGTCAGAGCCCCTTTCTGTGAGGGAAGTCCTCAAATTCAGGATATTTGAGGCATGAATGCTTCCCTCCCCCAACCCCCCAATAGCTGCAGAAATCTGGGTTGTATATTCCAGCTCCTTGTCCAAAGCCCTCTCTGATTTGCAAACCTAAGGGCAGGTGTAATTCTCCACAGGACACAGCTACATTGACCTGGAGCTGCATTATTTGCAGAATCTCTGTGCTTCAGGCGTATTAGAAAAAATGTGGCCAAACAGTTCCACCAGTTTGCAGAACAGGATTCCGGTATCTTGTCTGCTTTGCTTTTGAAAATGCAAGTGCTCTCAACAACATCCTACATAATCTTGTGGGTTTTTCTACTGCAAAGCAAGGCAAAATGCCAGCTAGAAGCTGAGGAGGAAACTGGCAGTGAAAATATGCCATTGTGTTTCAAAGGGCTCTTCTTACTTTATAGGAAAAAAAAAAGAAAATCTGCTTGCTTCAGTTGAAAGAGCACACCAAAGACATCAGGCACTTGCATAACCTGCCTCCAAACTCATGCCAGCTTCTCCCTCAATGAAGATTTCGGAGAACTCCTGTGATGCAGTAGGTTTCCAGGCACATGTGCCCAGCCCATGCACCCCAAGTTGTTCTGTGAGGTGACTCAAGATAGGCAAAGAGAAGGGCTTCTGGGTTCACAAGCAAGGCAGGTAACATTCACCACTTCAGGAGTCCAGTTACTTATTTAGTGTCTTTAATATTAATTGAGGAACCTACCTTTGGGCATCTGACCTTGGAAGCTGTTTGGCTAAACTCAATTTCTGTTAATCTATTTGCCTGTTATATTTCATTTCAAAAAGCAAGATCGCCTCACAGTGAAATTGCCTATGTGAACTCTTTTCCTGACACAACTCCACCACACCCATATGAATAGAGTAGAAAAAATGAAAATTTGACCTTACACCTGTGTACTTATGCAATCTACAATATCCTGGGGTTAAAAATAGGCTGTCCTGGATTCCCATTGGCTTGTATGAGATAGCATGTCCTTTAGGTTAGAAACTCAGTGGCATCCAGGCTTCAGAAATATGTGTTGTGCTTCTGATTAATACACATAAAACTATGATGGAAATAGGGCAACTCCACAATAAATTGAATACGATGTATTTATGTAGTTATTGAGCCGTGTCATGGGGAGCATTCACAGGGTCAGCTGCAGATATACACATATAATGGGCTCATCAAGACTCTCTATGACTACCAGTTTTTAGGCATGATTCATTTTATTCTAACACTGATGTTTCAAGTACAAGAATGTTCTTAGATCTGCAGTGAATATAAAAGGACCCTAAAGTGATTGTTCAGAGGCAGATGTGCATTGTAAACATTGCAGATTATGAGAAGAATTCTGCCCTGTGAGGCCATCGTGGTTTGAATATTGAGGTATTTTACTCAAATTACTATTATTAGGTTAAATTGACAGTACCTATTAAAACAAAACAAAACACCACCACCAAAGAACACACTCAAAAAAAAAAAATATAAGCACACACACAAAAGATCAACCACCAAAACAAAATAAAAAAAGCAAAGCAACTGGAAAGTGTAAGACTGACTCAAGGTAAGACACATTTCCAGAGGACAAGCCTCTTTTGCTTTTGTGTAGAGTGGCTCTGACTGTTGCAGAGTCCAGCAAATAGATTTTGCACAGCAGGACTAAAAGGCCCAGAAATTAAGACATAGGAATCTTAGACCTGCCCCAGAAGTGCTGATGGATTACTGTCAGGGACGGGTAGTTGTAGCCCACAGCAAGTGTTTGAAGTAATCAGATCTGCATAGGTAAATACTTTGATAAACATGCATGTGCTTGTTTACAATGGTTTCCTCTACATGACTCTACAGGTATTACTACCAACAAGCCACCACTCTTCAGAAAACCATCTGCTTGCCATTAGCATGGATTTCTGGAGGAGACTTGCTGACAGCTGGGTCCACCAGATAATCACAGGGTGTTGGAGCTGGGGCCTACCCAGAGATGGGAGAGATGCATCTCTTCCTGGAAAAGTAAAAGAATAAGGCCTGAGGCTTAAGGCATTGCAGTCAGAGAGGACTTTATGTAGAAAGGACATTGTTAGCATAGCTGTAGCTCATACAGAGGTGTGGCAGGCACTTTCTGGGTCACTGAACCTTCCCAGCTGAAGCACCAGACCTACTGTCATGGCAATACAGGTATTGAAACCTGAGTTACTACCCTGAGACTCACTCAGATGTATCTTGAAGTGCTGTATTCAGTGCTGACTGAAAATGCAGTAGTTCTTTTGGGCAGAGGTTCTCAAGAACATCAGCAGCTGCAGGTCTCGCCTGTCTCACTCTTCTGAGAAGTTGCCAGTTTACAAACACAAAGCAGCATTTGTAACCTATTAAAAACTTCCTCTAACGTATTTTATTTTTGCTGGTGACTCCTCTTTTGCAACAGGCAGAGCACACCTAAGCTATTCTCCTCATTGCTTTCCATGAATGTTAGAATGTCACTCATTCCCTTGGCTGATGCGTGTGCATCCCAGGAAATCCCACATCTCTACAAGATGCTATTCATAACAGAAAAAAAGATCTTGTGAACTTTTTCACAAGTTCACAATATGTAGGAGGCATATTAGGTGAATTTACTAACCACATATGGAGCAGTATTTGTGCTTTTAAACAGTTGCATATTGGTGCCTAAGCTCTTTTGTGGATCTAGACCTCTCCACACGCTTTTAGCTGCACTTTCTCATGGAGATATTTGGGCTTGAAAACACTTAAGCCAACCTTTTTGAACTCAAGTGCTTGAATTAGACATTTTCTTCCCACTTAATGCAAATGCCAGAAGTCTTTTCTGTTCCAGCTGCAGAAGAGCAAGCTAACGGCTGTCTCCATAGTTCTGACTTCACAGGTGCTGGAGTGATCACGCTCCCCTGCCTGTCCAGATGGCTATCGTGTTAATGGCTTATTGCCTGCCCCTGGGCAGCTTTTCTGGGTGCACCTGGCAGTGTTTAACCTGTTGGGTCTGTTAAAACTTGTGAGTCCCTACGTGCTCCTAGTAGTGAACTTCAGCCTTGTTCAAATCCAGCCTTGTGTCTTGCTGCCTGAATAACCTGCAAGCCTGGTTCCTGAGAGTGGCCTTGAGTTGTCTGTAACAGGCAGGCTAGGGAGGGACGAACTAGCACACCTTTTAAGCTGCAACCCAAAACGTTCACAGAACCATAGAATGTCCTGAATTGGAAGGGATCCACAAGGATTGAGTCCAACCCCTGTCCCTGCACAGGACAACCCCACAGTTCACACCATGTGTTTGAGGGTGTTGTCCAGTCTCTTCTTGAACACTGTCAGGCTTGGGGCTGTGACACCTCCCTGGGGAGCCTGTTCCAGTGCTTCACCACCCTCTGGGTGAAGAACCTTTCCCTAGTGTCCAACCTAAACCTCACCTGGCACATCTTCCTGACATTCCCTTTGGTCCTATCTTTGCTCGCCAAAGAGATCAGCAGCTGTCCTTTCTCCTCCCTTTGTGAGGAAGCTGTAGCTGCCATGAGGCCTCCTCTCAGTCTCCAGGCTGAACACACCAAGTGACTTTAGCTGCTCCTCATAGAGCTTCCTCTCCAAACCCTTCACCAACTTTGCAGCCCTCCTCTGGACACTCTGCAGCAGCTTTATATCCTTTCTATGCTGTGGCACCCAGACCTGCCCACAGTGCTCCAGGTGAGGCCGCACCAGTGCAGAGTGTGGATCTGGGCTGTCCAATGCTGCACCTGCCCAAACCAAACCAAACCAAACCTTCATCCAGCTCCCGGTCACCTCCCATCCCCCAGCACACACTCTCCACCTCCCACAACTGCAGCCACCGGCAGAAGCTCCTGCATGCCCTGGTGCTGCTGACAACACAGCAGTGAACGACAATCAGTCTATAATCATTTGCTCTTGTGTGGGGGTCTAGTTTGTGTGTACTTTGTCAGGGACCGGCTTTTTTTTTTTTCTTTCTTTCTTTCTTGAGGTCCGGACAAAATTCTGCACTAACATCAGAGTTGTAGGAGCTGGGCCACGGCCATTCCAGGCCGAAACAGCAATTCTGCGCTCTCCCCCATCACGTTTTCTCCTTAGTTCTCATTTCTCCTCCTCAGGCACCGCTGGCGCCTCTCTCCGCCACAGAGGTGTCCCAGCCACCGGGGCACAGAGACGGAGGTGGGCTGCTCTGCCGCTCACCGCCAAGGTAGAATGAGAACGGCCACCACCCCACCCTTCCTCAGAGCCCGACTAACTCCAGGTCCCGGACAGCACAGCCCCCAGCGCCGCCCGCCCCTTCCGCCGGCGAGCCCGCCTCCTCCTCCCGGCATCCCGCGGCCGGCATGGCGGCGCCCGGCGCCTAGTGCCGCACGTGTGGCTGCAGGTGTGGGGCTGCGCCGCTCTGCGGGGCCCAGGCCGCCCAACGCCGCCATGAAGAGCAAGTCCTCCGCCCACAAGTCGGGGAACACGCACCGGGTGAGCGCCTGCCCGGGTGGCCGCGTCTTTCGGTTTTTGTCGCAGTGGCAGCGCCCGGCTGCCGGAGAGGTGCTGAGGTGTGAGGGTGGCAGGGCCCCCCGCCCCGGAGCACGGTCTCTCCCCGGCGCTCTGTGCCACCCCCGTGAACCGCGGCACCGGCTGTGTCACCAGCAGGGACACCACAGCCTTAGTGTAGGAAACTAACACAATGTAATTAAAAAATTACATGCGATGGGGGTATTAACCTGGGCGGTGTTCCAGGAAAGGCAGCTCGTTGAGATCCGGTCAGGTTTATCTGCATCTCTCATCGTGTTGTGGAGACCTCTAGGGTGCAGAGTGGGGGGGTGATCCTGCTCCTGGGCATTATAAGCATTTTTTTTCTTTAAAATTCTGGTAGGACTGCTTACAGATCACCAGGTACTGCCTGGTAGCCCATCTTTAGAAAGGGGGTTTCTGTTTGCAGTGCAGGTACAATTAAGAGTGTCTTATTATAGAAGGGCTATTCTCAGAATTAAGGGAGAAACATGTTTGTCCTTTTGTTTTACAGTTTCTTACCTTTTCGGAGCGCTTAAGCAATGTTAATATCGATATTATTCATCGGATTGACAGAACTGGAAGTTATGCTGAGGTGAGAACAGCAATTGTGGTCATTTTCTGAAATCGCATAGAATCACAGAATAGTTTGGGTTGGAAGGGACTTTCAAAGGTCATCTAGTCCAACCCCCTGCAATGAGCAGGGGCATCTTCAACTAGGTCAGGTTGTTCAGAGCCCTGTCCAGCCTGGCCTGGAATGTTTCAGGGATGGGGCATCTACCACCTCTCTGGGCAACCTGTGTTTCACCACCCTCATTGCAAAAAATTTCTTCCTCGTGTCCAGCCTGAATCTCCCCTCTTTTAGTTAAGAAACATTACCCTTTGTCTTGTCATAACAAGCCCTTCTAAAAAGTCTGTCCCCATCTTTCTTGTAGGCCCCTTTTAAGTACTAAAAGGCTGAAATAAGGTCTTGCTGGAGCCTTCTCTTCTTCAGGCTGAACAACCCCAGCTCTCTCAGCCTGTCTTCGTAGGAGAGGTGTTCCAGCCCTCTGATCATCTTGGTGGCCTCTTCTGGACCTTCTCTAACAGGTCCATGTCTTTTCTGTGCTGAGGGCTCCAGAGCTGGATACAGCATCACAAGTAGATACACCCCCTGAAAGGTTCACTTAAGAAATTTATTCAGGAGGAAATTGGAAAGAAGCTCCTGCAAGAGTTGCGTTTCCTGAAGCCTCATTTTCTGCTCTTTTGCCCTTTATGTTTTGACCTGCTTTGCAGTATTGCCATAGAGGCTCTTTGACAGTGTCATCCTGCAGCTGGTGGCCCTGTGGGTGTTTCTGAGCGTGGAAGACGCTGCTATGGTGATCAGCAATCCAAGGTCCAGACCTGCAAAGACTTTTGGATGCTGAGTAGTTGCAATACTCAGCATGTGTGTAAAGCATGAACATGTGTCTTTATAGATCATAAAGAAGGGTCATTTAAATGTGTTATATAGATCATAATTGTGATTATAGTGCTTTGCAGGTTATAACTTCCTGGCCTACTGGATTGTTCTTCTGAACTTCACACTCAATAGCTGTGAGGATGCCAAAAGAAATCTCATAGCTTTTGTGCTGGGTGGGCTGTGGCTCAGCATCTTAGATTATCCAGGCCAGTCATTGAAATGGAGAAATAAACTTAACAGCAGAGTCAATTTTACTATTAAGTGACATTCTTTTATTTTATCAGTACTGGGGATCATCCTTCGTAAATGCTCCAAAGACTGGGTGCTCTAGTGTTGCTTATATTCACATAATTACTACATATGCGTTATAATTTTGAAAATTTTGACATACAATACATCTATACTATAAAATAATTGATGATGTTGGTTATAATTGTTTAGTTTCTTACTTACATCTATTAATTATTAGTTAAATATAAACTAAGCACTCTGTTTCTAAACAATGTATCACTTAATCTTTTGTCTCCCTCCTGTCATGCAGAAGGATCTAAAACTTGAAAAATATCACCTCGTTTTGCAGGTGGTCAGAAAGCATTTATCATGTCAATTGGTTAATGATGGGTACATCTTCTGTAACTTAATCATAGTATACATGAATTTGGCAGCTTCTCTTCATCGACAGAGGTCTAAAAAGCAATCACGTAAACAAATCCTGTACCAAAAAATGTTTTCAAATGTATTTTGGATATAGAAAGGTCTTATTTTCCATAACATTCCATACACCTTTTGAAATGAAGTCATCAAGATTTCTCAAAATATTAAAATATTTAAGGCACTTGATTGTTCTCTTCATTTGAACCTCTTGTCTTTGCTGGCTAAATTAATTAAAGTTGGTAGCTGTTATTTTATCTTTGTTTTGACAGGAGGTTGAAACCTACTTTTTTGAAGGACTGCGGAAATGGAGGGAACTGAACCTCACTCAACATTTTGGTACGTCATTTTTCTTAAATGTTTTCTGCTTTCCTCAAACTGTTAAAATATGTCTTCTGCATCCAGAGCCCAACGGGAGATTTTCTTTTGACTGTTTTTTGGACTGGGCTCTGGGGAGCTATTATTAATATCTCACATGTTTACCAGGAACTTGAGTAGTTTTCAGAGTTTCTCTTTTGTGCTTCAAACAGTGCAGTTCTTCAATGAAGTGGCCAACAAATGCCAGTCCTTCAACCAGCTGGTTTACTATCAGAGTGCCATTGTGCAGAGCTTGAAGACACATTTGCAAGTCAAAGGCAGTCTTGCTTATCAGCCTCTGTTAGAGTAAGTGTATGGTGACAAAGCATAGAGTCTTGATTGTATTATAAGTAAGCATGAATCGTGTACGGAGTGGTCTTTTTCTTTATTGTACCTGATGAAAACAGAGCAATGAGATGCCAAAAGTGTTTGTATTTCTGTGATAGAGCTTTATGGTTCTAAGTCTTTAAAAAAAACGAACTATGACAAAGCAGGCAAATTAGCCTGAATGCTTACTGAGTGTCAGACAGAATATTAATGTGCTTTGTTTGTTGTTAATCATTTATGTCTTCTTGTTTACAGTTATCTGCTTGATTAAAAAAAAAATAAATCTTAAGATTCTTGCAATGCACAGCTGCCAAATAGGTGATATTTAAATAAAAGTGAGAAGTCTTTCTTTCCAAAGATAGGAAAGCCTGGATTATGCAATGTTTGACTAGGTTTTTATGGTTTGTTTTTGAAATGCACTAACACAGGTGTATTTTCTGAAACACAGTCTAGTGGTGCAGTTGGCTCGAGATCTTCAGGCTGATTTCTATCCTCACTTTCATGACTTTTTCCTGGCCATCACCAAGTTACTGGATACACAGGACACAGAGCTGCTGGAATGGGCTTTTACCTCTCTTTCCTATCTCTACAAGTACTTGTGGAGGTTGATGGTGAAGGACATACACAACATATACAGGTAAAAGCTGTGTTTAATATCTGTATTGATTAGCAGTTATTAGATTCTATAGAATCGGCTGAGGGAACTGGGGTTATAATATTTAACCTGGAGAAGAGGAGGCTGAGGGGAGACCTTATCACTCTCTACAACTACCTGAAAGGAGGTTGTAGCAAGGTGGGTATCAGTCTCTTTTGTCAGGTAACAAGTGATAGGACAAGAGGAAATGGCCTAAAGTTGCACCATGGGAGGTTTAGATTGAATATTGGAAAAATTTCTTCACAGAAGGGGTTATCAGGCACTGGAACAGGCTGCCCAGGGAAGTCTCCATCCCTGGAGGTGTTTAAAAGACACGTAGATGAGGTTCTTAGGGACATGGTTTGGAGGTGGACTTGACAGTGCAAGGTTAATAGTTGAACTTGATCATCTTAAAGATCTTTTCCAACCACAATGACTGTATGAAATGTAAATACCACACAAGTACATAACAAAATCCTTCAGTGTACTTATCAGCATGCTTTCCCTGCTGAAAGACTCTGAGCCTTGTTGTCATAGGCAGCTCATTTGATATCCTGCTGACTTTCATGAGCCACTGAGAAGGGATATGGGTTGAGCTGTAGATTTGGGCATTCAGTCCCCTTTTCTCCTGCGGGGATAGGAGAGGAAGGATCCACCTCAGCTGGGTAAACAAAGCTCAGAAAGACACTGGATTGTCAGTCGTCTTGGAAACCTGTGTCCAAGTCTAAATTCAACACAGGTCTCTTAATTATCTGTCAAATACTCCAGTTATGGTTGTATCATTTCTGTCTGTCCCAGTTGCAGCCACCTAGACTCATGACATTGAATGGATTCCTTTGAGTCTTTAATTGCTCCTTTCCGAGTGTTTTCTTCTTTTTTTTTTTTTCCCTTCTTCTTGTCTGTTAAGTGGAAGAGCAGGTGAGGTGTGCACACTTTTGTATGCTTTAAAACTCCTTGCCATGGGATGCTGTGGATGTGGAAGGCTGCCACAGGTTTGAAGGGAAATTGGCCAAGTTGGAGTGAGTTACCAAATGCATAGGAGCCACCACTTTCCTGGGGAGTCCCTGAGCTGCAGGTGGTTGAAGGCTGATTTTTGCAAGCCCTCGCCCTCTTTTTGAACCTTTACCAGGTGTCTCCTTCTGGCGGCTGCTGTAGATTGAATACTGGGCTGGGTGGACCCGTGGCCTGACCCAGTATGACTGCTTGTTCAGTCTTAAAGTGCTGTGGTAACACAGCTCTTCTTTTTGTCACAGCCGGTGGGTCCAGTTGTTTCCTCCTATTTTCAGATTGGAACAGATGGAACAAACAAGGGGTTACAGATTTCCTCCCCAACCCAGCAAAAGCTGTCAAGCATATTGGAAAAAACATCTGCTTGACTGTGAATCTGAGTTACAAACTTGCTCTGCACTGAACATGTGCTGAGCCACCTGCAACTGTTACTGATACTTAACAGAGAATTGCAGATATTTATCATCCCTGTAAATTGTATCTTTAGAAACTCTTAAGTGCACAGGAGAGCCTGTTGGCTCAAAGGAAAAAACAAATCTGGCTTATCAAATCAACTTTGTTTTCACTTTCTGCTGCCAAGTACATATATTGAAAAATATTGGTGCTGCAATTGAATCTGTGTGGATCCAGATATTTTAGAGGTGTTCCTGAATGCGGCTTAATTTTTGTGGCATTGTCGTTCCACCTTCTTTGCAAAACTTTCTTCTTTATCTAGGGAGAGTGGGAAGGAATCAAGTTGAGGAAGGTATTTGCTCTCTCTAGGAGGACAGATTCTTAGTGTTTGTAGAAGGAAGTCATGTAAACTGAAAACATAAGTTTTAAAATGGATTGGTGACAATTCTTGCATTGCCATTAAGACAGTGGAATATTTTGTGTCTTTGTAGCCTGTACAGCACCCTGCTGGCTCACCACAAGCTTCACATCAGAAACTTTGCTGCTGAAAGTTTTGTCTTTCTACTGAGAAAGGTAAGTGAGGTGTTTGTACTTTGACAATGTCTCCATTCTGTGGTGGCTCTTGGCTTCAATGTATAATATTGTTTTTTTTCCAAAGAAGGGTTAACAAGGCCTGAACTGGCATTCAGCATGTCCTGACCTGTCATTTTTAGTGAGCGTTTTACTGAGAATGTCATGAACATCATATCATCAGTGGCAAACAGAGGCCTTAGCACTCTCTGTTTTTTAAACCAAATGTTTGTTGTTGGTATGGTAATCTTGCAAAAGGGAGGCTGTAATTTGAAGTGCACATTTGCTCACTGGCTTTTTCACTAGTGCTTTAAGGCCTTTGTAGAACTGAAATTCTTGTGACAACCTTTTTGTACTCCTGAAGGTCAGAGTATATAATGTTCCCCAGCAGATCAATCAAGATCAGGGAGCAGCCTTTCATGGAGTAAGGAAAGGGAGTGGAAGTTGTTGGGTTTTATTTAGTCAAAATTTACAAAAGTCAGGATTCCTGAGACTGGCTAGCAAGTTTGAGTATCCTAATTTTTGTCCTAAGTTGAGAGACCTTAGTAAAGCACATTTGTTTGATTAGTTGTTTTCAAAACTTGCTGAACCTTCAAATCCTGAGAAATTGAGGGTTTTAAATTATTTGGCCAGAAGTCCTTGCAGTATTCCCAAGGGTGGTTGTAGTTTTGGATGACTGGATTCTGTGTTCAGATGATGCACATCTCTTTTTGCACCAGTGCAGTGGCCTTTGTGTTTCAGTTGGGACCAGTTTAATGGTGCATTTTTGCACATGTTTAGCTCTACAGTCATAAGAATAATCAAACCCATGTATTTCAGCTGCAGTGGCCTCGGTAGGCCTATGTACGTCTTGGGGTGGGGGGCTGCAGTGACTGAATAGCTGATAATTTTCTCCTTTCCATTTCCTTGTGTGGTTGCAGAAATAATAAGTTTGAACTGTTGTGGGAAGGCAGGACTAGGAGAGTAATGTGGTGATGTGGATCTGTTTAATTGCTTCTGTCCATCTGGCAGCTCTGAATAGAAGATAACTTTTCTTTTTCTCCTTACCTTTTGTAGGTTTCTGATAAAAACGCGATCTTCAATTTAATGCTCCGTGACTTGGGGGAGCACCCTGGCAAGGTGGAAGGTGTAGGACAGCTACTTTTTGAGATGTGCAAGGGTGTTCGAAACATGTTCCACTCTTGTGCAGAGACGGTAAAGACAAGAAAAGATTGCTGGTTTAAATGTTGCTCTAATAGAGCCTTAGGCAGCGCTCAGTGAAACCACTGAGTGTTGTCTTGTTCAACTCAGTGGACCCTTGGTGATAAGCATGCTGTTCATTGCTTAACAGAATCTGAAAAAATGCCTTGTAAGAATACTCTTTGAGATAGGAAGGTTGTTTTTAGCAATTCCTGTGCAGTATTCCGATATGTTAAAATAGTACTACTTGCTGATATTTCAGATTTTAAGTGATAGCCTTTTTCTTTCTTCCTGCAGTCGTTCTAGAAAGAATTGAGATCACTGGAATATTTTAGCAGTGTATTGCACTAACTAATTTTAGGATTGCTAGATTTGTTTTCTAAGTATAAGGATATGATGTGCTCTCTTCCTGTGCAGGCTCTGAAGTTAATTTTGTTAAAGCTGGGGCCTGTTACTGAAGAAGAAATTGAACTACCGTGGGTAGCTGTAGGAGAAGCCTTTGAGCGGATGATCAGATCTGCTGTACTGCATATCCACAGGGAGCATTTTGATGTTGTCTTCAAGTGCCTAGAGGTACGCTGTTTTTTTTCTTCCTTTTTCTTCATGAGAGACCAAGAAGTCCACTGTGCATTTATAACGAAAAGTATTTGTGTTTTATTGGAACAGAACTGGTTTTTTTTTTTCTGCTTTGGAAACATTAACCAGAGTGTTATGTGCAGAGGAAAAATCCCACTCTTCTGCTTTAAGTTCAGAGTGACCCTGGTGGCTGTGCTGTGAGTGAGAAGGGAACTGCTGTGTGTGAGACTTGGAGCTCAGTCCCATGGCTGGGCAAAGGGGCTTTGTAGGATCTGCCTTTGCAGACCCCTTGCTGGGGTGGGAATGCTTGGGCTTGGTTTATATTGCTGAACTAGGTATACTGGTGGTTCCAAAACTGCTTTGTCACACTAAAGGGGAAGCTTTTTGCCCTGCAGCGCTCTTTACAGCAAAGACCTGGGCTGACCTGGAAAGCCAAGTTTAAGCCTCAGAGCCAAGTACTCAAAATCATAGAGTGTTATCAGTCAGGATGTTCCTATGTTGCTGCTCAGGGTTTACACTGAGGTTTGAGGGAGCACTGCTGAGTGCCCATGGGCTGTGCTCTGTCGGGTCACGGTGATGTGGAATGATGAGCAAGGGTCTGGCAAGTGTTTTTTACTTACCTGATCAACATTTAGATGTTTTTACCAGCAACTGGGATTTGCTAAGGGGGATCAAAACCTCTTGCAATGGACAACGGTGTCAGTTGTGCTCCTCAGATGGGTGAAATGGCAACATTAAGAAAACCTGAACTTTAGGGTAATCCTTCCAGCATGGGTAAATAGTTGTATTTGTTCCTTCTTGAAACTCCCTCCCTGTGGGTATCCATAGTTTCCCACAAAATCTCATCCCGTTCATCCTACCTCACCCAATATGATAGCAGTTATTGCCTGACTGCCATTAGCTACAGAATTGTTTGTATCCTTGGGATCTGAGTCACTTAGCATCTGCAGTTGTGATGAAGTCTTGAAATTGGTGACATAATTGCCTTTATTTTTAATGAGACTTGTTTTTTTACCCTGGGTACCAGTGAATGTGCGTGGGATATCTTTCTCAGGGGGGAATATTCTTGTAGTCTATGATAGCTCTTTAAATTGGGTTCAACCAGTAGGATCAAGGATGGGCGTTTATATCCTCTGGACAGAAAGGGACACTAACGGGAGTGATCCGGAGCAGCTCCATTGTCTGTATAATGTAGATAATGAGTAGCTTATCAGTATCCACATTAGCATAATGAGGCATAAAGTGTAAAAGTTCTGATGATTCCAGTGGAAGCTGGGTACTTCCATACCATTGTGGGTCTGGGGCCGAGGATTTTTTTTCTCTTCCTCTTTCCTATTTTGTGTATCTTGTGTTGGCCTTTCAGAAGACCCTCATGTTAGGAGTATTTGTGTTTCTGTCCAAGGAGTCCAGCATGTGTGATTTTACATGAAGGGAATCACATAGTGTTTCTGCAAGGTTTAGTTTGTTGAACATGGACAAGAGAGTCAACAGTAGTTTGGACAACTGAGATGCTGATTCTTTAGAATACCTTTCAAATAGCAGTAAGTGGAACGGAGTCTGATTGCTATTTTTTTTTTTTAACAGGAGTCACTCTTAGACTTGCAGAGGAAAATAACTAAGGCCAACTGCTGCATGGCTTCAGAGCAGATAGAAAGGATTCTGCAAGCTTATCTGATCCTAGTGGAATATGCAAATGGATCCAAAGTCTCAGTGCCTGAAGATGTCTGTCAGGTAGGTCAGACTTTGCCTGATGTGCCAGAGAAGTATCACTTGAATATGGAAGACATGTGGACAGCTGAAGCACTCATAAATTTCTGATGCATCAGTGAGCTTGCCATTTGAGTTGAGTGAAAAAATACATTTGGAGTATTGCTACCTCTGTAATCCCATGAAAATTTTCCTCTACTGTAATGCTCTTTTAAATGAGCAAGGGGAAAATTAGGCTGCTTCTGCTGGAGACTGTGCTGAGCTGCAGCAACTGCCACTGTGGAGACCTCGAACACCATATAAATGGTAGAGGAATTCTACCACATTCACATATGTTTGACACTCTTGGGTTCAGCTGTAAGTTGAGCGCTTTCAAACTTTAGCAGAACTATTAGGATCCTTTTCTGTGGGCTGAAGCTTAGAACACCATGCACTCCTGCTCCAGACACTGTCCAGGTCATTCAGACCAGACAGTCACTACCTTCATAGATAGACATCGTCTCTCTTTCATTTCAGATTTTGATAAAAATGTTGCAAACACCAGATCTCTCATCATCTTGCTGCAAGACCCTGCTGAACACCATTTCTGCATTGCTGCTGGCTGAGAATGTTTTCTTGCCTGATGCTTTGACCAAGGAGGCTATTGAGAAGGTAACAACTGCTGCTTGTAGCAGAAATCCCAGAATTCAAGTTTCCTAGAGTAGGCTGATTTCAGGACATTCAACTTCAGGCTAGGAAGTAGATGATAAGGTTCCTGTTAGCCTTTTTGCACAAATAAGGGAGAAGCTGCCCAGTGCCTTAAATAATGTCTGCTATGGTCTTGGGACTCCTTGACAGCCTCACGCACACTGTCAATGTAGCAGTGTCATTGTGGCAGACATCTTTACCATGAAAACCAGGCTCTGATTCAACCACCTATAGCATCTTTAGAGAAGTGAGGGAAGAAAAGAAGGGACATGTCCTCCTTTTAATAATAAAGCAGGTCAGTAAGTTGGATTTAGTGAAAAAAATACATTTTTCACCAAGCTGCCAGACATTTAGTCAGCATGTCTTAGCCTCATGAACAGGGTTCAGGCAAGTGTAGTTTGATATAGGAAGTACACATGTGGGTGTATTTCAGTACTACTGTTGCTTCTGAAGTGTTGACAGGATTAGTTGCATACAGTCCTGTCAAAAGCAGTGGTGCAAAGATTGGTAGGAGATGCTACTACGGAGTCTGCTTCTTCAATTTTCCTGTTACTGTATATTATAGTTTTGTAATTTACCATGTGGACCATAATCTTACAGTGTATATAAAAATATTCAAAAGAAAATATGATTTACAATGGCAAAACAAGGCTGTTGTGATTGTTTAAAAAAGATCAAATTTCACCTGGTCTTCACTGTTGGCTTGTGTTGAACTAAGATTGGTTCTGCATATGGCAAGAGTCCACTTTTGCTCAGGAGATATGGTCCTTGAAACATTTGACAATATTTGTGTGGTGCTTGTGTTAAACTGAAGGAGGCTTAAAGCTATTCTTGTCTTCTGAAGGGTCTGGGAAAGGGAGATCTGGGTGTTGCACGTCTTGGCTTAGAGAAACACTGATCCTGTGTATCTCAAAGGACTGTTCTTGTTTTTTCAGAAGCACAGAGGTTGGCTATGCCCATAAGGTGGTAATCTTATGCAGCCCTCTACACAGGAAAAATGCTGAGTTGAAAGATCTTTTGGGCTTAAGCTTTTTCCTGCTGATTGGTGTGTCTGTGCTGCAGTCCTAGAACTTTCAGGTCACATTTTCTACATCACACTAAAGAGATACCTAAGCTGTCTTTGCACAGAGCCAGCTTGGATCCAGCAGGGTTTGTTGAAAAAGCTGTGCTTTTCTGCACCTGAATTGTCACTGGAAATGGTATTGCTGTGTGTGCCTGGACTAACAAGCCCTGCTGGCTGTGAACAGAGAGCCAGGCTGGGTGTCTCAGAGCTCAAAGCACGGTTGATTCATAAACTGGAAAAAATGTCCCATGGGTAATGGAGAGTTGACGATGAAATGTCTCTTGCTAATGTGTTCCTGTCAACTTTTGATTTGCATCTCGCAGGTATTTGCAAGTGGATTTGAACGAAGCCTTCTTTTGGACTTCTCTGAAGCAATGTTCACAATGAAGCAATTTGAGAGGGTAGGTGGAAGCTTTCATGCAGTTTTGTGTTTGGGTTTTTTGTGCTGTTGGTTGGTTGGTTGTTGGTTGTTTGATTGGTGTTTGGTTTGGTTTGGTTTGTTTTTTTGTTGCCAAAGGGAAGAACTGGGAAATCCCTAGTATATTTACCTTCCTTATATGCCGAAGCATTTTTTTTTTGTGCATTGACATGATGTTTATTTAAGCTTCCGGCATGATGTGCTAAGAGTGAGAGGTTACTTATACCATTGTGTTGAAGTTCTGTAGTGGTGCTCAGGGTTGGAGAAGGTCACAGGTATCTCTGCTCACAAAAAGGAGCTTGTCTGTTGGCAATTAAAAGGGTGCGCTTGTTATGAATGGGATGGAGAGGAGTCCTGGAGAAGGTCAGTAGAAATGAAGAGAAGAATAAAGGATGTCTGATAGATCAAGCCTGGAACTGTTAATCTGGGAGGAATCAAATTAATGAAACAGAGTGGGAGGTGAAAGTAAAGTCAGGGATCTTGAATGTCCTGATGAGACTAGATTTGGGGCAAACTTGAGTTTTTACGTCAAATCACTGTCCCTGCTGGAGTAAGAGAATGGCTGTGTGGGAGTGATTTGGGCCACCAGGACTGATAAGACTGGTGTTTTGCTGGCTCTTTTGTGAGTGTTTGGATTCCTCTGTGGCTGGTGTTATGTGTTTTGTCTGGATTTTATCATGATTAAAGACTTTATCAATCCTTGATTTTTATTTTTTTTTTCTCCCTTCAGCATTTTCTTCCATGCTTTCTAGAATACATTGAGCATTGCTTCTCTGACACAGATACCCTCGCAAAGGATGAGGCCATGGCAATTCTGGCTAAACTCATTCTGGTGAAAGCAGAGCCTCCTACCACTGGTTCAATGGCATTTGAAAAGTATCCTCTCATTTTCACTGAATCGTCTGTCAGGTGAGGCTTCTCAAGTTTAGTGAACACTGGATATGTCTTGGTGGCTGCAGGCCTGAGGGCAGTGCCGAGCTACCTAAAAGTTACGCCCCAGGGTTGTGTAAATGGCAATGTTTCTGGCAGATTTGCAACCAAGTGACATGGTAGGATCCCAGTGTTCTTTCCAAGATAATTTGAGAAGAGATACTGCCCTGGAAAGCTTATCACTGATATAAAAAGACTAACAAGTGCTGAGGATTTGTTACACCAAGGTGCGTGCTGCATCCTTGGGCAGTTAGTCTTTGTAGTGAGTGCTACAGTCCAGGCTCTCCTCATTACAAATCTCCGGACTGTGCCCCATCTTTCTTCCTTGTGTGCGCATGTCTTGTCCAGGAGCTTTCTTGGCAGCCCTACAATGCTCTTACCATAGAGCAGAGCTGGGTACCAAAGGGCGTGTAATTAATCCAGATATAGCACTGTGGTGGCACAGCTTGACTGCTTCTGGTTGCAAAGCTGGCTTTGTTGCTTGAAGTGGTTGCTTTCCCACTGGAGCTTCTTGAGAAAGATTTGGAGTAACCATCATCAAGCACAGAATGACCATTGCTAATCTACTGATCCTGATTGTTCTAATCACTCTAGCTCAGATAATTCAAAACTTTAACCTGCAGAGTGGTGGCTTGCATTGCCTTTTATGCAAGGTTTTATCTTTAATAAAAGCAATCCACTCTGTGACTTTTTCCTATTTTTATTTAATAGAGTGAAGGTTTAGGAAAGAGACGTTTGAGTCAAAATAATAATTTTTTTTTTTCTTCCCTTGTTTTCTTTGTCTGTTGATCTCTCTGGATTTTCAGTGGTATGGAGTACAATAGCTGAGAAGACCTTGGTCTTACTTGGGTATTTTTTGGGCTCCTGAAATGTCAGTGGTGGAGGTTAGGGCTGGGAGACATCTCAAAGAGTTGCATACCCCATCTCCTGCGGAGGATGGAAATAGCAAGTCCTGAACCAGTCTTGAAAGATATCTGACCAAATTGTTATTAAATATTCCAATTCTGGAAGTTCCCAAGCTGCCCCTGTCAGTCTGTTCCAGTATTTTGCTGTCTTTATGGTTACACAGGTGTCTGGGTTTTGTTTGTTTATTTGTTTGTTTCCCAGTCCTCAGTTTGTGAACTAAACTTACTTTGCTGCAGTTTAAATCCATTGCTGGTTATCTTCTGTGAAGGGAAGATAAAGAGCGGATTATTTTTTTCTCTTTGCATCCAGCTTTTACAAGTATCAGTCTTTGATCATCAGAAACATCTGAAATATTTTTTTTCTTTGGACCAACAATCCTTATTACTTGAGGTTTATGTCATACATCTTGTTTCTTAAACCTTGGCTATTGATGCTGTCCTTTTGATAGCTTCTCTATTTCTTGAAGGGTGGAGCCTATGCAGTCATCTAACTGTGGTCTTGCAAGCAAGCACCAGGTGGAATGAAAAGATTGCTGTCCATGGGGTGTGAAATACTCTTGTTCATATGTTCCAGCATGGTGTCAACCCTTTCTGCCTGCAGATAGGCTTGTTAATTTGGGCTCAACTTGTGATTCCTTTTAAGTCCCCAAACTTTTACCTTACAGGTTGTTTTCTGTCATCCATTGGTCTATGTCAGTGTGATCATAGTTTATTAACAATAATCACAGAGATGACTCTCAGGTGCTTCTAGAGGCCACATGCCCTAGTTGCGAGGGTGTCCAACCGAGAACTGGTGTCTTTCCATCTAGAAATATTATTTGAACTTGAAATAAATACCTGAGATTTCTTGTGGGCTGTGTTTTGTGCTCCTCAGCACAACTAGATGATATTGGGTGCTGTGGAGGACATTAAATCCCTTGGGTTGTCCAAGTCCTTTTTGCTAGAAGTAGCAAACATAATTTTGAAAGGCATGAGAGGAAAAGGAACAATCTCTGATATGCAGTGGTGGGCTACTAAAAAAAACCTGGTTTTATTTTTAGCTCTAATACAAGGCAACAAACAAGTAAAAGACAAGGAGAAAAGGCAAAAGTACCGGTGTTGGATCATGTACTGTCTTTAATTCATCTACCAGAGAAGGAAGACATCACTGACCTTTCACAGCCTTGGGTTGCCTTGGTTGTACTACCACATATTAGGTAAGGGATATTCTAAGGTACTATTGTCATGTAGTTCTGTAATACTGCCTAGATCATTATCAGTCAGAAATAATTTTACTAAGGGAAGGGAGATAAATACTAACCCTAGTTTGGGAAAACTGGGGTTAGAAGGCAAAAAAATGCTACGTGGAAACACTATGAGTCAACAGTAAAGTCAGGAATAGAATACCAGTTTCATTACATGTTTCAGTTTCTGTGTTTTAAGCACTGTCCTCTCTAGACAGAGTGTTTTTTCAATAATTATGATGTTCTTACGTGGAAGTAATAGTTGAAAGAAGGTACAATGAATGCTACAGCTTATATTGTGAATTGGAAATAGCAAAAGTGGTTTGCTGCTGGTTTCAGACTTGGGGTGAGCTATCTGTAATTTAATACAAGATAGATGTGAAAGCAAGCTTTCATAGATGTGTAGGTCTCTGTAACATAATGCTAAAAGTCTTCCCAATTATATTGGACAGACCAGCGGACAAAGAAAACATTTTGCACCATGTGACAAGTTTTATAGACTCTCTCTTCACAGCCATTGACAAAGAAAGCCTCTGCAAAGGTCAGTAATGGTTATTTCCTGCTTATTTGCTTTTGGTTGAAATGTAAAAAAAATATAAAGCGGTTTTTGTGATGACCCAGAGCATGAAAATGAATAGCAAGAGTATTATATCCAAATTCTTTGAACAGCTCAAGAAAAAGTAGAAAAGCAAAGCTTGGGACAAAACACTCCCTGGGAAATGATTCTGCATTTGCTACGGCTAATAATAATGAGGTGGCAGATGTTCTGCGAAGTGGAGAACAGAGATAATTGGGAAGGAAAAGAAGAAATTGAGAAAAAACAGAATGGAAAACCAAATTCAGACTGCTGAAGCAGTCAAGTGAGGGAGAGACTGTTGACTCACAAGCTCAAATTACACTGTTCTGAATCTATACTGCAAAGTTTGGGACATTACCATCTCTTACCTAAGGGACAGCACCAATTCTGAAATGCTGCGTCTTTCCTCCAGGCATGGCTGATCACTGATTTTCTTCCCCTTCTGGCCAGAAATGAAATCTTTTAGCTCAGCTTGCGTTGGATGGGGCAGTTGTTACTCAAGAGTATTTGGCCTTGTGCCAGTGTATAGGCAACTATTGGAATGCCCCAGGTTCAGTGTTCATCATTCGTTGGTTAGAAAGGTCTTGTCTAGAGTCCGGCCTTTTCCCTTTATAATCCCTTTATTAACAAACCTAAATACATCCGCCAATTGGCTCTGTTGCTTTTCCTTCTCTAGTCATTGTCAAGCGCGATCCTTTTAGATTTAGCCCTTTCTTCTATGCTATTTGCAGAGTTTGCATGCTGTCATGATTATTTTAGTGATAATGGACTTACTCTAAAGAAAGAATACCCAAACTTTCTTTTCTTGGGTCTCGTCTTTAGTGGCAGTAGTAGCAGCCTTGCACCAGCTCTGTGTATGCAAGGGGCATGTTACTATTTCTTCTTTTGCCCGTAAGAGAAAACAAATACAACCTCAGTCCTGCACTCCTGCCTGCTATTGCCCAATCCTTCTTTGCTTGATTTTCCTCCCAAACGAGGGTTCCTGGACACTTTCTTCATTCTATGGCATTCTTTCCAGCTGCACGATCTCCACAATCTCTTCACTGCCTACTATGACTCTAGTCTCCTCACTGCCTGTGCCAGGCACACCCCAAGCCCTCTGCTCCCTCTGTGACATGCTATGACCAAATGGTATGCAGATTACATTTTGGGAACCTGTGCCCATACACCCACTGTAGATGCAGAAAGCTTCATCCTGCCATTACTTGCAGTTTCTTCTCCTCTCTTTGAGGACCTCCTTACAGAGGTTAATGGTGAGCAGGATTCAGCACACACCTAGGGGCACACTTTTATTCTGTATGCCTGATTTAGGAACAGTATTTCTTCTGCTTGGGAAGAGATGATGGAGAGGGCAATCTTTTATTTTTTAATTTTTTTTTTTTAAAACAACCTACTTACTGACTTTAGAGTGGCATGGGAAAGGAGTTGCCCTTCCCCTTTCTTGCCTCTAAGGACACTGGCTCTCCTGTGCTTCTGGGAAACCCTCCATCCCTAAAGGAGGTTGAGAGGTTTAGGAAGGAGGCATGATTGCTGTAACAAAATTCAGCAAACCCACCTTCCATTCACTAACAAATGTTCAGTCTTTAAGTACATGGTATGGGTTTGAAGATCTCATACAGTAGTGCGTTGTCCCGGTGCCGAAGTTTATGTGCACCTGTGTGGTAGCATCAGTACGTATTTTTGCTTCTCTTTTGCTGCAGTCATATCAATTTGGGCAGCATTTATTAATTTCTGAGTGCCATTTGTAGCATAGAGCCGTCTGAGACTCCTGCAACAGTGCTTAGTTCCACATCTCTGCTCCCTGTGTGCATGAGTGTGACAGAAACAGATGCAAACTGGGAGCTTCTCATGTCTTTTCAATGCCAGCTTGCTGGAGTAGGCACTGACTTTGATGGCCAGAGGAGCATTTCTTTCATGGGTTATGATAATGGTTAGAAAATGCACATGATGGTTCTGGGATCCATATGTTACCCTGTTTCTGTGACTCCAGCCATTTAAGGGTGCGCAAGCACCATACAAACACAAGTCATTGGGAGCTGAGTAAATATACAGGCTGTTCTTGTTTTCTCTCTGCTCCAGGAAGCCTGTTTGTGGCCTGCCAAGCTGTAAGTACTCTTCTTAGTCTGGTGGAGTCTTCTGAAATACTCCATCTGTTACCTGTGGAGCGTGTCAAGAGCTTGGTGACGTAAGTAAACTCTGCCTGCTCTGTGATCCTTCATGATTTTCCTTAGCACAGCAGTGTTGACTTTGCCTTTATGTGGGGGCTCTTTGTGCCTCTTTGTGTGTTGCCCGTTCTGTGAGGCCATTGTGTTGCTTCACTTGTGTAGTTATGTGAGGTAGGCACTGTTTGCTTGGGGAACCAGGTAGTTAGTTACATTTTTCTCTGCAAACTGAAGCTTTCTTAGCTGCAGAGTATTGTGTCAAATGCATTGGTTCTCATTTTGCCTGGGAGCACTGTACTTAGTAACTTCATTACATTATAATCATAAAAGTGACAGGAATGGTGCCTTCTGAATTGTGTCAAAAGCTTGAACTTCTGCAGTCTGTTGGCAGTGTTGGGATTCCACCATGTCCTTACATACAGGTGTGTGCTTGTTCCACAATGGGAAGAGGTTTTGTATGCTCCATTTTATTTCTTTTGACTGTCTTCTACTTAAAATTAGCACAGCTAACTTAGTGGCTGGAGGGATTGAGGGAGACTGTTCATCTCTCTCCAGCAAATTCTACTGAACCTATCATCTCACATCACTGCTGGGCTGGAGCATCTCCAAGTCTGGAGTGGCTTGAGCTTCAAAACTTCCTGTTCAGTTAGGAAACCGCGGTGTCTGTGTCTGAGGTACGACAGAGATGAAACAGCTTGCCCAGATCAAGCAGGAGGTCTCGTCATGGAGCTCCAGCCTAGGAATTTTCTGCCACCTCTGGGCAGGGGGTGCGAAACTTGCTTGGTGCAAGGGGTGTTAGGTAGCAGAAGGAAGTTTCTATGTGGGCATGCAGGATTCCTGGTGTCTCATCTAAGCCCAGATTATTTATTTTTTGTTGAAGTTGATCACTGACTGGACACCTGGGCAATAGCAGCCGCCTTTGTCTGACCTATGCAGGTGTGCTTTCTGCAGCTCTGTGTGTGTGTGCGGGTCCAGCCTGCTGGCCCGAGCTTGACAGGCCTGATTAGCCCAAAGAAGGAACCTCGTGCCTCTTGGACTGTTGTGGGTAATTAATTGGGCTTTGAGACTGCAAGCTAGTGTGCTGGTGAAGTCTAACTTCACTGGCCTGTTGGTGCCAGCGCAGTCTGTAGTCATGTGAAATTTTCTCTTAATACTGATACTGTCACTACTGCCTTATTTTTGAATATCTGTATTGTTGCAGTGATATTTCTATGCTAATAAAATACTGTTGTTTTAGTACTTTTCCTTCAGATCCCTCTGCATTGCTGTTGGCTGATCTCTATTACACGAGGCTGGCATTGTGTGGCTGCCAGGAACCCCTTTCCCAAGGGAACCTAATGGACTTGTTTGAGAAGTTACATCCTAATATTTCCACTGGTGTTTCCAAGGTAACCTGCTTTTTTGAGTACATGCAAGATAATTTGTATTTTAATAATGTAATTTAAGTAAACTGAGTTAAATAACGAAGGCTGAAAGGAGAAATATGAGATTGTGTAAAGCTATTACTCCCATAGTATCTGTTTAGGACTATATCCATTTCTAAGAGGCTGCCATGGGGCACGAGTTAACAGAGGTTAACTTTTAGCCCTGCAAGGCTTGCTTCTTCCCTAAAGGTGAGTTGGAACAGAAGCCTAATGAATTCATTTTGAATTGCCTGCCAAACCACAGGAGCTCATCTGTTTCTCAGCTCTAGGAGGAACCCAGTGAAATCAGCCTCCTGTGCAAAACATTAACTTCTGTGTGGGTGTGTATGTGTCTCCCTATGTAGCCTGCATTCTCCTTCTTGCCTCTGAGATATGTTTCTACTTGGACAGGTACGGCTATTGACTGTTCGAATTCTAAACCATTTCGAGAATCCACCTGCACAGATTGAGGTAGGCCTAAAACTTTTCATGTAACATTTCAAAGTCATCTGTGTTTCATTTTTGCATTAACTCTTCCACTTTTCAGAAGCAAAGCATGTGGCTGGCAGAGCCTGTCCTATGCTTTTGTGCTTTCACATTCTAGTTTTCTCTCTTTGTCCCACTGCCTCCTGATGTTTTCAAATGTGTGAATTTTCATCCCTGAGTGGAGGAAACTAGCACAGGTCCCTTGGCTTTGTTCTGTGATCCAAAATGGCTGGGACTCTGTGTAGTTTTGTTGAAATACCTTTCAATGAGACAAGACTTAACAAAACGCATGTCACGTGTTTGTTCAGGGTGATGGCACAGGGGAGCTCCAGCCAGTATTTGCCATATTGCTTCAAGCAGAACTTATGCCAGCAACAGTGAATGATTACAGAGAGAAACTTCTCCATTTGAGGAAACTAAGATGTGATATAGTACAGTCTACAATACCAAGTGGATCTTTGCAGGAGGTAAGTAGCTGTTGTCAAAAAGCAGTTGTCACATTCCTGTGTCCAGGATAACATCCTTATTCCATCACATGGATTGCAGAGTTTTTAAGAAGAGTTCATAAAAAAAATTAATTATCTCCCAGATTAGGTTTTAGAAAACTTTCTTGTTAGTAGGGATCACAGATCCTATTGTACTTGAGACTACTGTGTTCTCTTGAATATTTAGTAGAGCAACAATGGTATCCAGATAAATGATCCACAACAAGATTAATCAGGTTTCGGTGTCATGGAAAGGAAGACAAATGGTTCCAGGGAGAAATTAGTCCTGAGCAAATTTAAAATCTCGACCTAGCCATGCCGTCAGCATGGTTGAACATTGTTAGGAATCCCCTTGGCCCGGTACCGGCCTAGCTTCTAGATCTTGCTGCAGGGTAGAAATCTGGTATGCCTGTGGCTGTTGGATCTCCACTGCTGTGGGCTTAAAGGGGGCCTCCATTTCTAGATGATGGAAGGATCACAGTTTTTCTAGCTCAATGATCATGGATTGGGTAGGAGGGTTTTTTAAATTGTTTTTGGGGCTGTTACTGTACCCGTTTTGTTGGGGTTTTTGTTAACTTGACTTGTAAGCTGCTGTGTAGAAGGGTTATAGGTCAGTCCTACTGCATGTAGGTCAGCTAGGAGCTAGTCCAGAGGACATACTTCTAGGCCTACTGCAATGAAGACTCCTTGGGGCAAACTTTCCTCTTTCTGAGGTCCCTAATGCTGCTGTGGCAGTCCTGCAGTTCAAGAGGGAGGGCAGGCAATCCAGATCATCTGTGCTGAACTGGTTTTTGCTCATTCATGATATGGTGACCAGATCACAGTGCAGCGTACAGTAAATGGGCTTGTGCAGCTATAAGACAAGTAATGATGATGTGTGTGCCTTGCTTTGCTTACTTGTAGTACTTCGGAGAAGTTATTTGATCAAAGTTTCCTCTTTGAGAGGAAAATAGGTCAGTTGGTCTTTAGCTATTGTTTTTTACATCTCAACAAGATGGTATTGTATGTCATTCTAGGTGCCTCTTCGGTATTTACTGGGAATGCTTTATATTAACTTCAGCCCGCTCTGGGATCCTGTAATTGAACTCATAACGTGAGTATGTGCGGTCGGATGCTGCAATTTCTGGTTCTCTTGCAGAACAATTCTTTCCTTTGTTCTGTGAACAGAAGTTGAGGTAAAAATGTCTGATTCGAAGAGACTTGTACATCAGAACCTTCCTGTGAAATCTTCTGAAACAGATCTGATCTCTCAAAACAAATGACAACTTGTTAGACTCTTAATTTTTAACTTAATTTCTGATTTATTCTTGCAATTAAAGGGAACTTGCAACAAATGTAGTCAAATAACACCAGAGTTTTGAGTCAAAGGTAGCAGAATTTCATTAGGGTTTTGAAAATGCTTAAAGAAGCAAGAAGTCCGTCTCAGTTTCCCTGTCTCTGACTTTTTTGTCCTTACTGGAAAACTTCTAAATCCTACTAAAGAGTAGGGAAGACTTACCATGGTGACAGCTGAGCTGAATACTCAAGTCAGTGTCTGCTTTCAGCCTGACTTTATCTCCTTGGCTTTTTTCCTCTCTTGTATGATTTAAAAGGATAGGATTTTCTCCTTCAAGTTAGTGAATTAATAAAAAAAATATTAAACCAGCTCTTCAAAAGATATGTCCATGCTAATTCTTCCTTTAGTTCTAGATGATATGATTGTACAGAAGTCAGTGGAAAGCTTGAGAACATTTTTACTCAATTTGAGTTCATTATTTTAATAACAATCGACATTTGGGATCTGTGAGCAAAGGCAAGGAAGAGCTACAGCTGTATTATGCAGAAGTCCTGTCTTCGGACACCCACATTAAAGCAGTGATCAAAGCCTCTGATTGTGTTAGCTTGTCTAGTGATGCATAGCTTTTTCTTTTAATTTCATGCTGTCTTACATTTTCTTAGTTCTCATGCAAAGGAAATGGAGAATAAACAGTTCTGGAAGGTCTTACATGAACATTTGGAGAGGGCTGCTACCTATGCTGGTAAGTCACAGCTCCTAAAGATTGGTAGGATGGGTAACCCAGCTAATTGTGCATGACATGACTGTTTTCACGTGCTCCAAATTTACATATGATGGGGAAAGTCAGGACCAGGGCTCTTGACTACCAGCGTCATGTTTGGTGCAGGAATGGAGAGGCTTGGGAGAAGACTCCGTTTCCTTCTGTCTGAAGCACCAAGAAGTAGATAGACGAGGCCCCGGTGTTGCAGGAGGGAGTTGCAGGTTGCAGGAATCAATCTGTGCAGCTGTTCTGTCCCTGCTTAAGGCTTCCTCTGCCCAGACTGATCAGGAGCAACGACAGAACCTGTATAACGGGGCTGATCATCTTTCTCCTCCATAGATTCAGTGGAATTCCCGCAAACAGATGTCTTTCTTGGGTGTGCCTGTGGGCGTATGGAATCTAGGATTTCACAATAGAGCTGTGAGCATGCAGCCATTTCTGGACTTCTCTGTTATTCAAGAGAACTGAGCTTAACTGAGATGCATCAAGGCTGTAAGACATCCTAGAATACTTTCTAAGCACTGTGGGTCTTTCAAGTCAGCATTAAATGCAGTTGTCTAAACAGATACTTGTCACCAAAAATATTACTTTCATAATGGGGCACTGATACCTTGCTACTGGCAATAATGAAATAACCCACAGAGATTTTCTTCTTCTGTTCTATAGAAATGGAGCTGCAAAATGAACTAGATGAACAGGAAGAAAGCATTGCTGAAATGGAAACAGAGAAAATGCCAGAAGGAAGGGTGGGGACTGTCTTCTTGGAGCAGCTGAGCACTAGAACAGATAGCAGTGATCGGCTGGACCACACAAACTTCCGTTTTCTACTGTGGAAAGCACTGAATAAGTTTCCAGACAGAGTTGAGCCTAGATCAAGGGAACTTTCCCCACTTCTTTTGAGATTTATTAGGTAAGTAAGATTTATTTTTAATTTGAGAAGACACATTGCTTTAAATGTGTTGCTGAGCTTTAACGCTATGACTATCCCATTATAGACTTTATTTCCTGAATGCATGGCTGATGAGATGTGTATTTCCAGCTAAGGTAACCTTTTGATTGAAATACACATTCCATTGGAAACACCACACAAGAAGCAGGCTGAAATGAACCTGGCAGTACATTTCTTCTGCTCAGTCTCTCATTTATTGACTTGCCACTATCACAGCCTCATCGCTCCATTGGGGAGTGATTTCAGTGGAAATAAAAGTTCCCTTTTGAAAATGAAAATATATTTTAATTTGGAATCACAGAATTTTTCCCAAGATGGGGAAGATACTGGTTTTGTTAGAGGATGACTCAGTTTCTGCCCGTGGAGGGAAAGCAGTGGTGTGCTTGCATGTGTGTGCAAATCAGATAGTATGATGCACCTGGAGTAGATGTGATCTTATGGCAGGAGACTGTTTCTGATATTCCTTTTCTATTATTGGAAAACCTATGTTTTGCTTGCCTTCCTGGAAAAATTGAACCATACTTTAGTAGTTTAGTTTCCTCACTCTCACACTTCTATACTGACTGCTCACCTTCCCACTCAAGCAAACAGAACCCCTATGCCCTCCACATAACCTCTTTACAGACCTCTAGTAATTCAGTGATTCATGTTTTTCTTGTCCTTTCCATCAAGTACCTCCAGTCTCATTTAGTGTATTTGGTCACTGCCTTTTATCTCTGCAACTTGTAGGCAAAGAAACACATACTTGCTGAAATATGCTGCTGCTTTGGGAATTTTTAGCTGTATAGTGTCCCAAGACACAGTGATGTTAATAATGAGAATGGTGGATTGTGGAGTTTTTAGTAATTCTTGCCCTGAAACCCTGAAAAATGCTATGCTTCTTAATTACTTCCTTTTTCTTTTATTATTATTTTTTTTTTAAACACAGGAATGAGTACTACCCAGCAGATTCATTAGTGGCTCCATCTCAGGATCTTAGAAAGAAAACTAGTGGTACAGTAGCAGCAAAAGAAATATCTGGTGAAGAGGTAAATGATGTTGCTATGGAGGAGGAGGAGGAGGAAGAAGAAAAGGAAGAAGGGGAACCAATTACAATAGGACTACCAAAAAAGAAAACAAGAAGAGCTGCTGCTAAGTAAGTGTTTTTAGTTTTCCCTTCGTCGTGCTTTCACAGAAAGACAGATTCAGCAGCTCATGTTGAGATGAAAGCTGTGTTTGTATTTATATTCCTTTTTCTTCTTGTGCCTGCACAGTACTAAACATCTGAAGACCCTGCCCAGATTTTTCCATTATCTCATTACCTGCTAACAGTCTGTGGTTTGTGTTACTTTAAGCAAAAATTATGTGGTATTCTGAAGTATTTGGAGGCCATTGTACCTGCAGTCCCCTGGCTTCTCTCTGTGTATCTGTTGGTCGTTTAAAACCATGGACATTCCCAAGCACTTTGAAAAATTAGCTTTTCATTTAGGTATTTTAATACTTGGATTCTACTGTTGCATACCTTGCTATATTAATAAATCTTGGTCTTGGCGGTCTTGGGGACAAAGATTTTTATTTGGTGGTGTGTTAGACTGAAACTGCATGCTGTTGAAATGACAGTTTGCAGTGCTGAATACATGAAGAAAATGACTCTTTGTATGAATTCTCCACGATTTCTCTAATCAGAGTCTTTACCCTGATGACCTTTGTCAAATGACCATTGCATATACATCACAAAGATTTGTATTTTGCCACCTTCTCTGCAAAGGATGGCACTTGTAATGACATAAAAGTTCAAAATGTCACCTTACCTGTTGGAACATGATGTGTATTTGATGTGTAACCTGAATTGTCATCTAATCCCAGGTGTTTTGTAGGTGTTTCATTTTATTCAGAGATTCTGACTTGTATCTGCAAATTAGCAGCAACTAAAATACAGTGACAGTCCAAGATTTTTTTTTTTTTTCCCCCAACCTCCGTCTCAAAATGCCCATGTGGAAACATTAGTTCCTGGTAGCAGTGATAAAAGCATTAAAGATTTACTGGAGACGTGTTAATGAGTTCTGAAGTGACCTTCCTTCATCTTTGCCCTGGATACTCTGTGCAGTCAGGCCCATGCTGTGGTAGGGGAGCCCCCGTGGGGCTGCTACAGGTCTGCCTGAGTCAGCAGGAGGACCCAGACCTGCCCCAAACTCAGTGTGGGGTTGCTGGATGGCGTCTTACTCATCCTTTGGCTGAGCAGAGCCACGGAGGAGGGTGGCCCAGCTAAGTGTCTGGAGAATTGAGTGTCAACTACCATGGGGAGCAGCTGGATGAGGGCAGCTTCTGCCAGCCCCACGTACGGTGAAGGAGATCTCACACCTTCCTTATCCTGGTCACCTACCTTCCCTCCCACAAACTGGAGGTTGGGGCAGATGTGGGGTGATAGAGACACCTCTAGAGGAACTGGCTCCCATCTGTGCTTTCAGCCCAGTGTAAGTCCAGCACAGTCTGTGGCTAAAGGCAGCCCATCATATTGATAGGAGTGAAATGGGCACCGGTTAAGGACAGGTGAATAAAGAAAGAGGTAAATCGACCTGTTTGGTGTTCCAGGCTGGGCTGGCAGAGAGAAGTAAGCTACATTCTGACTGTTTGTATTCCATTCTCACCAAAAGCTGAACCCATCTAGTGCTACTGAAGAAACATCCTTCTCTGTGCAGTGGAGTGACATTTGGAAGGAGCTGCTTAAAAGAGGGAACAAGATACCTCTTACTGTGTCTTTGAAATGGAGACCTGTAGACTTAGGAACCTCTTGTGTTGCTTTTTGGTTTTTTAATATCTTGTTAATAAAAGTTCACAATTTGTTTATGACAATGCAAGCTTGTCTCTTCTGGTCATTTTAAAAGATAATTGTTTTCTTTTGTTTTACAGGCAACTAATAGCCCACTTACAAGTTTTCTCTAAATTCTCGAATCCTCGTGCATTGTATCTGGAGCAGAAGTTGTACGCATTATATACCCAGGTGATGCTATGTGCTGGCTTTTAGAATTAATGCGAGTAAAAAAGGTTCTTGTTTGAATGCAGTGTCTGAGACTGCAGAAACCTGTCATTTTGTGAATGCAGCCATGATAGCTGAAAAAGGGGCTGTCCTTGAGAGGGCTTTTCCTAGCAGGCTTCACTGGAAATGAGCCCCTTTAGCAAAGACCTGCTTGAGATGCCTGGTTTAGTTTGTCAGGAGAGGCTCATGCAAACAGATCTGGCAGCAGACAAGTCTTCTTTGGCAAAGTGGAGCTCTGAGTGGCTGTAGAGGGAGTCTGTTCCACTTGCACAGCAAGATCTGAAAGAGGATTTTGAACCCAAGCTTGGGGAAGACCTGAGGAGATTTGTCCTTGTTGTACAGTGTTGTGTCTACAAAGAGTATGGTCAGTGTGAGCAGCGAATCTTTTTGCATCCAAAAAAAAAAAAAAAAAAAGAAAACAATTTCTTCTTGAAGAATATTCAGTTTGATAAGATGCCTTTTGAGGGATTTCCCTGAAGGAATTGTCAAAAATATGACTCTGAAGAGAGATTCTAAGTCTTTATCCTACACTCCTTAAAGGGTATTTTATTAATTTGACTGGGTTTTGTTGGTTCCTGATTTGTGGATTTGTTCAGATCATTGCATTTTGCTCTAATTGTTCCCAGTTTGTGCTCTCTGAGGCTGTGGTCAGTGGGCTGTAGAACTGTTTTAAATGGTACAAACCCATTAGTTCCATGCGTTTCACCAGGTACCCAGTGTGAGAGCTGGAAGGTCCATTCGCTAGTCCCCGAATTAGAATGAACATCCACTCTGTTGCAGTTTTGCTTAGGAAAAGAGTTGGTCTCTGTGTTTCCTCGCCTATATTCTTAGGAAAATATTGAACAGGTGTGTACAGGTCAAAACAGTGTGTGAAGAGACTTTGCGCATCACGTCTTCCGTATGAGTATTTTATGTTTGTCATAGGAAAGAATACGGTTGTCTTGGGATGATTTGGGTAATCTGCTTTTTAATCCTGTCTTCCCTGATACACAACTGATAACTGGCTTTGGAGGTTGGAAACACAAGCTGGCAGTGATCCAAAATACAATTATGAAAAGCCAAATATTATAACTGTCCTATGTAGATGGGGGGAAAATATATATGAACTACCAGCAACTGTGTCTGCTTTTTATGAATGACGGTTGTGTATTTGCATCTTGGCTTTATATTGGCAACATGTATATTCTGTTTCCATGTTGATAAGTCAGTCCAAAACCTACTTGAGCTTGGAGCCTTTGGGTTGTTTCACTATTTTCAGTAAGCACTTCTGTCTTCTAGATAGGGACTAATTTACTTTCTTTTGTCATTTGCAGTTACTGTCCCATCAAGACCAGAATGTACAGAGAATAGCTCTTGACTGTCTAATGACATACAAGCATCCTCACTTACTGCCATACAGGTAAGAGCTTTTACTTTAGCATCTGTGAATGAGCCTGGTGTCATATCAGAAGCCTGCTTAGAGTCAGTTGCCTCGAAGAGAAAGCCTTTTCTTTATTTGTTGAAAACATATGTATAAATTTTGGTTTTAGCCAGCTGTATATTTCCTCTCTATAACAGGAAATAACAGGAAACAAGGTCTTGAGGTTGGTCAGTGTTTCTTTTTTTTTTTTTTTTTTTTTTAACAGGAAAATGGCAACACTTCCATTCTGTCCCAGAATAGTGTGTGCTTAGTAGTTGCATCACTTTCAAAGATGACTCTTGTATTGATGATTCATAGCTACTCAGAGAAAGTGACAACATAAAGCTGTAGTTGTGGTTAAATAATCTCTTCAGAATGTGTCTAGGAGGTACTTGCCTACATAATTAGCTTGAACTTCCGGGTTATTTTGATATTTTTGATAAAAGAGTGGAAACATACTTCTTTAATATTTTATATACAGCATAGATTAGGTAGGTAAGTAATTATAGGGGTGTGTGTGTGTCTGTTTGTTTTTATAAACTCTGCCTGCCCTTGAGTAATATTTATTGCTCTCAGGGAGAACTTGCAAAGGCTACTGGAGGACAAGAGTTTTAAAGAAGAGATAGTCCATTTCAGTATTTCTGAGGAGACTGCAGTAGTAAAAATGGAGCATCGACCAGATCTCATCCCTGTTCTTATGAGGTGTGTCATGGAGTGTGGATTTAAAAGTTTCACATCAAAGTACCATGAGCAGAGATGTAATGCTGCTGCATTTTAAACAGTTGAGTTAAACCTATGGTTAACAGTATAGTTTGATGACTTAGTTTGTGATGTTCTGTATGGTTTTGTTATTAACGCATTTATGAAATGTATTGTGCAAATTATGTTTTCTTTAAAAACAATATTTTGGTAAATACCGTTTCTGCTAAGGCTTACAGAGAACTGTGGGAACATTTCAGTTCACTGAGTATTGCCACTTAGTGTTATTGAGATACAGTGATACAAGTTGTCATGCAGATAACTAGTTTTATACCTGAAGCCCCTAGCAAAGCTTCCCTTGTAGTAGCAGAAGCTGATGTTTCACTGGGATGTTTTTGGGCGATGTGTAGTAATTCTGTGGAGATCCTGAAGGATGGGACTTGCACTCAGCTTGTTCTCACTAGAGAATATCTTTAAATGGAGTTTCTCCTGCAGAATAAGAGTCTAGGAAACAGATGGCTTGCTGAAAGCTAATGCAACATCTTTTTGGCTCTTAAAGAATTCTGTATGGCAGAATGAGAAACAAAACAGGGACCAAAACGCAGGGCAAGTCTTCAGCAAGCACTCGCATGTCAATTGTTCTGCGATTTCTTGCCGGCTCCCTGCCAGAAGAGATTCGAATGTTCTTGGATCTGCTCTTTGAAGCTGTGAAGCAATTCAATAATGGTAGGTACAGCTGGTAGAATGTGGGGGTGTGATATTTCCTGACCTGTAAAGATGTGGGAGGATAAATACGCTTAGTACTGTTATGTGTGTCGTTGCCTTAGAAGGATGAAAGGATGGAAGTAAACTTCTGATAAGGATGGGAATTCCCTTGGGCTTGTCCATAGAAAGCAGAATTGCTCTGTTTTATGGGTTCAAGGCCTAAAAAGCAGAATGACTTGCCAGGCTTGTGCAAGAAAGCTGTAGCAGGCCACAAAAGAGCAATCGCTGGTGTTGTAGCCTTTGTATGATGGCAATAAACAGGGGTTGTAAAGTCCTCTGATACTGTAGCAGTGGGAAATGTTGGTGTCAGAGGGAGATGGAGTCTCAGAGCTTTCCTTATTTAAAAAGCTGAATGTGAGGGTCTGTAATTTAGGACCAGATTATACTATTTTTCATTGAAAATTATTTTCAGTAGTGGTTATCTTCATGGTGCTTCTCTAGATAATTTGTTGTCTCCGCCTGTCGCAGGGCCTTGCCAGACTGCAGTGCTTCGAAGTATGTCGGAGCTGGATTTAGCTAAAGTCCTGCCTCTTGGACGTCAGCATAGCCTCTTCAATGGTCTCGAAGTTGTGTTGAAAAACATGGGACATTTGATCCGCCAGTACCTGCCTGAAATTCTACAGATTCTGCTCTGCATGACAGCTGTGGTGTCCTGCATCCTCCAGCAAAGAGAAAAGGTACAATGTACACAAGCAGTTTACAAACAAACATGGAGATTAAATTCCTTTCCCTTCTCTTCCCCTTAGCTTGCACAATTACACACATCTTCACTGATTCAGGTAAAGCTAAGTTTAATGCTAGTATGGAGTGGAGTTCAGTGATTAGGTGTCTGTCAAAATAAGAGGCCAGTGATATTTGACTGAAAGTCCTACAGGGCTCAGGCAGTGTAGGTGGACTTAATGTATTGTGAAAGCTACTTTGGACTGCATTTTTGTTTTTGAGTTACTGAAGGGAGAGTTGAAGGTGATCTCTGTGTAGTGCTACCTGCCTGCTCTGTGGAGAGACGGGCATGAAGGCAAGCTAAATGACTTGTTCTAAAGACATAAGATCTTATGGCTGGAAGTCAAAGTTGCCCTTAAAGATTTGATTTCTTGGCTGCAAGGGTAAATTTGAGGGAAGAAGAGGATTTGAAGTTCTTTGCCTGAGGACTTCAGAGCAAAATTTGTCTTTGAGGTGTCTTGTTGCACTGCTAGACCCCAGGGGAGCTCAGCATTGTGGATGGTCACACTGATTATCTACAGTGATGGTCTCCTGTTGTGGGACACGGGGAGAACTTGGCTACCAGTCATGCTTTCAGCACACTAGAAGCATGTTCAGGAGTGTCACAATTTGGGTCTCAGCCAGGTATCTGCAGAGCACTGCCAGTGGTTTTTTTCCCTTGCTGTGCAATGGCTCTACATGCAGAAAGGGTCAGGTGAGGAGAACATTCTGTTAAAAATTGGCTGCAGCTAAAGATGGGGTATGTTGGTTTACTGCTGCCCTGTACCCAGGAGAGCAGCACAGAAGTCCCTGAGCTGTAGCCCAAGGGTTCTTGTGCCAGCTGTTTGGAACACTGTGACACTGAGCCAGGTTTTTCTGTCTTTTTGGAAGCAGTGCCTTTGTCAGACTTCGATGCAAATAGGAAAAGGAAAGCTCAAGTTTGGTCCAGTGCAGAGTCCGATCATGTATTTGTGCAAAACAAGCAAACTGCACAGTCATCATCACTGCGGTGTTGAAAGGAATGATGACAGACTGAGCAAGTGGTTTGTTGAAAGGAATTATGTGATGATAGACTGAGTAAATGGTGTTAGGTAATGAATGTTTTGTCACCATGTGCCTGTGCTCTTGCCAAGACCTGTCTGCGAGCACTCGAGGTTAGAAATTGCCTTGAAAACAATCAGACAAGGCAAGCGCGTGCAGTTAGGTGGCATCCAAGGTCCCATAGTTGCCTGCAGGCTTCAGAGAACCTGGTAACTGTCCCCATTTAAGAAGGGGATGAGCAAATTTTAGGACAGCAGCATCCCATAGTCTGACTTAAGCAATGGATTGCAGGTGCCTACGTGTTCCAAGCTGGGAAAGGAGTTTTAAAATCTGATTAATTCATTGCTAGGATAGTCACATTTTGCCAGGGTTACTGTGGTAATCCTGTCATCATGTAATGTGTGGAGTGACAGTCAGTCATTGGTCTGAACTTAATTTAGCACTTCATTACCCTGTGAGATGTTAAAAACTCAAGGAAAAGTGTGAGAAATCTGTTTATCTTGGCTAATGATTAGAAGACATTCTTGGAGTTTGAGAGTAGTTTATTGCAGGCTGATACTGTCTAGAGAGTTAAACATCAACTTTGACTATTTTATTCCAAGTTATTAATTTACCATTTCCTACTGATTGTGTTCCTTATTGAGTTCCTTTGCCCTCTTAAAGACTTGATTTCAGAGGACTGCTCTTATGGGCAGTGGGAGACCAAAGTTATTTTGCTTGGATGTCACCATTAGCAACGGCAGCCTGGTTTGTGCTTTCTTTGGCCCTTCAAGCAGCTCATTTGCTTCCTGGAAGCTGATTGCACACCATAAGTACACGTTCAGCACAACTTGGGGGGTCCTAGGCAAAGAGCACATTTACTTCCTTTCCCACCATGTCCTCTTTGTCTTCTTAGCTGTGTTTTTGGGTGCAAAGGGAGTATAGAAGTATATGGCATGGGTAGCGTCTTCGGAAGTCTCTAGGTACATCAAATTAAAAAGTCGTGACGTTTGTCAGTGAGGTTTGACACCAAAGCTGCTTTGCAAAATAACGGATACAAGTGTTTGTTCTGTGTGATGGATTACGTACTGGAGACCTGAAGAACCCAAAATATTGATCCAGTCTTGGAGAGCAGCCTGTATTTGCTCTGATATACCTCTGTTGTTTCTGAGACAGGAGATCAGTACCTCTGCACTGTGAAGCTATCTCATGTGTTTGTGCTGTGAGCTGCATTGCAGAGTGTGGAAATAATTTAGGTTACTCAAGGCAAGACTCAGAATGCAGCAGTGCACGAATAACTTCACAATTAGCTCTGTGGCTGATTTCCCTGCTGAAATGTTTTCCCCAAGAAAGGCTGCGGAAAGTAACCACTAAATGTGTACAGGAAGCATCCTCTTGTAACCAAATGCTGTACTCTCCTGCATGCTGTTGGAGGAGGTGATTCACATCCTTGCCTTCTCTATTCCTCCCCCGTCTCCTTGTCTGCTGATTTCTTCCCAGTAGATCTCAGTGTGCAAAGTACAAATTTGCTTTCAAGAGCTGATTTGTCTCCTCTGCTGTGTAAAACAGAATTATTTAAAGTGTCAAGGCTGGAAATGTAACTGTGGTGTAGCTTTCTGCATTTTGTATAAAAAGGGCAAATGCTATTTCAAACCTGTCAGCATGGATTTTCATGAGTTGAGAGAGTCCTGTGTAACTAAGTCAGTGCAGGTAAAGGGACCTCTTAGAAAAAATTAGGTCAGCTGTGAGAGGTAGATTGCTGCTGTGAACAACTTACAGGAGAAAACAGAACGTCATTGTGATAGTTCCAGCAAAGGTTATATCTGTGGTCAGTGAACTACTATATTTAATTTCAGAGCCAGTAGTTAGTAGTTGTTCTGCAAAGGTCTTACTGGAGGAGTTTTTGTTTCCCTTTTACAGGTCCAACCTAGATTGATTAATCCACTGAAGAATTTGAGACGTCTTGGACTCAAGCTTGTGGGGGAGTTTTTTTCTGATTATGAGACCTACAGCTTTAGTGTGGATGAGATTGACGCAGTTTTCCATGCAGTGGTGTGGCCTCAGGTAAGTATTTCTTGTTCTTCCAAGCAGCTTGTGTGCAACATGTACCATGCAGAGAACTTCAGCTGCACGGGAGTCCATCATGTCAACTATGTCTGTCATAAGATTGGATGTGGCCTCAGACAGATTCTGGCATTCTGATGTGTCTGTGGAAGGCAAGTTTCTTGAATCACAGAATGGTTTGGGTTGGAAGGGACCTTTAAAGGTCATCTAGTCCAACCCCCCTGCCATGAGCAGAGACATCTTCAGCTAGATCAGGTTGCTCAGAGCCCCGTCCAGCCTGGCCTGGAATGTTTGCCGGGATGGGCCATCTACCAGCTCTCTGGACAACCTGTTCAAGTGTTTCACCACCCTCATTCTTGGCTCATGTCAGATTACTATTGGAATAATCAAGTCACAGGCTAAAGTAGAAATAAATTCATCTGAATAAAACAAATGCCGTTTCTTTTTTCTTTAACCACAGAAGTAGACTTCTTTCCTGGATGCTTCAGAGAAGCAAAATAATACTAGTCACTTTTAGGTGCACTTTGCTACTTTTCTATGTGACAGTTATTGAGCCTGTAGTAGGGGACTGCAGGAACAAATGCTGCTGCGGGAAAGAAAGGACCCAGCAGGACCTGTCAGTGGGCTGTGAGCTCTTGTGCCTGCCTGCTGGGAGTCCTGTGTGAGCACAGCAAAAAAGCAGAGGGTTGTGCCCTTCATCAGAGAAATTCAGGTAATTTGAGTCAGGGAAATGCACCATTGTGAAAGAATGAGAGAACACACAGTATTTAAAATGAAACTGTGCTGGCTGTGTCAGTTGCACTGGGCTCTGAGGTTGTCAGGGAATGCGTGTACCAACTGTGGGTTGTCTCTGCTCTAAAGGCAGTTGCCTCCACACAAAGGGTGACTGAGCAAGATGGGCTGAGGTCAACAGAGCTCTTCCACTGAGGCTTTTGAAGTATCCAAATGTCCAACTTCCTTGCAGCAGAAAAGCTGTCAAAGAGCACCAGGAGCAACTGCTGTCATCTGTGAAACCCCAGATTTGCTGCCCTAGACTTTGTGTTTGTTTACTCCTACTTTGTTTCTCTGCTCTACCAGTAACAATACTTGTAGTACATGTACGTGGACAAACAGTACATAAAGTAGTTTCAGGCAGTGCACGTAGCTCTGTATTTCACTGGCCTGAGCAACAGGGGGTTATATGTTGCTGGTTTGTCCATGGAGTCTTTTGAAGGCCAGGGTGCCACATGTGCCAGGCAGTGTGCGTTTACTGCAGTCCCAGAGCAGTTCAAGCACGTGGCTTTAAGTCAGCAAAACACTTAATGCTTTCAGGAAGCATTGTGTTTGGAAACACTGAGTAAATCTGAACAAAATGTTGTTAAATAGTTAGAGTTCCTGTTGTCCTTATAGATGTCAGGAAGACAGCTGGTTTTGGAGCTTGGATGCAAGTGCAATCCAGAAGCTCCCTCTAGAGGGAGCCCTATGAAGATCTGGTTTTGGCAGAAGAATCATTTGACTTTTGTGCTTTCTTTTTTCTTAAGGCTGTGGAACTGAGGTGTTTAAAACTCATGGAGAGGGAAAATCGTTTTAAGCTTGTTGTACTTGGAAATGGAGCTTGCTGCTCTTCATACCCCAGGAGTTTGCTGCAGAGGCTCAATATCATTAGATTGCACAGCAGCATTCCTGCAGGATTGGATTAACAGTTTACTCTTTATTGTACATCATTCAGAAAAGCTCTGTTTTACGCAGAGCAATAATATCAACAGCCTTTGGGGGCAGGAGAAGAATTTTCATGAGACCCAGGCTATGACTATCACACCTGCCTTCTTTTCTGTTATGCTTAGGTCTTGAGCCCAGACTGAGCTGGTCCAGACCCCACAGGCACCATCCTGGCTATTACCCCTGAATGCACTGGAGCCTCTGCTGCCTTTGTGTTCGCTAACAGTGCCCTGCTGACAATCCAGCTGTGGTCAGGGTGGAAACCCAGCTGTATGACTTGTGTGCAGCCCATTGAGTTGTGGAGTGGCAGTGAGGAGAGAGCCAGACCTTTACACTGTGTCTCTTTTACCTGGATCCAGTCATGTGAAGGAGCAGCAGCTACTGCATGGGGCTCACACTGGGCAGCTCTTAGGTGGGGTTGTTTCAGACACAGAACCCTCTTAAGAGGTGTGATGCAGTGCTCAAGCCTCTCCCTGAGCAGAGAGGATGTTTTTCTAGCAGTGAGGCCGTGGAGACACAGAGCAGATGGTGCCACCAAGGCATAGGAAGTGTGGGAGGAGTGTGTCCTGGTGTTGTGCTTGAGATCTCGTAGGTATGTCCGGGAGAGGTTGCTAGGTCTCTGTGGCACATGTGAGGCTCCATGGGGAGCCAGTTTCAAGAGAGAGGCAAAAAATGGTAGCTGAAATGGTGTATAAATAGGAGTAAGATAATCTAAGTGTGATTCCACAAATATTGAAGAAGCTGGAAAAACAATGATGAAACTACTTTCTAAAAAAAGGTAAACTATAGGTTATAGTGAGGTCTTTGTTAGAGATGAGGTTTTTAAGTGGCTTTAACTACTCATGTTGCATTGGTATTTGATTTTTATCTCCTATAGGTCTGCAGATTGGCTTCAGAGAGTCAGTATTCTCCAACTTTTCTGCTCAGACTTATTCACACCTGGAGTAAGACTCCCAGGTAAGTGTTCCTCTTGCAAAGAAGCACAGGTACTTCTGAGTACACAAAATTCAAGAGAAGAAGAGCACACTAAGAGATTATGAATGAATAATTGTGTCAAACCCCATATTTTCCTTTTCCATTAGACTGTTATTTTTAGTGGGCTGCTTTTCCCATATATTAACAACTAAGTACATATGTAGCCCAAAGCCAGCTGATGGGCAAGGAGGAGGCTGAGTTGTTAGAATATGTATGTGTCTTGACCAATGACTTCTTAGTCTTGGGTGATGGGAAGTCAGTTTTACAATATATAATTTCATTCATGTTTTTTGTCTCCCTATTTTTTTCTATTTTATGAAAGAATGTGGACAGTTTCAGCGTAGAATCTGTGACTGAGGTTCTTGTCTTGAAAATTGTAAGAGAGCTTTTTTTGAGGCAGACACCATAAGAAATTCTAGCTTGATTGTCTTGGGTCATTTTTGCCTCTTTCACAGACTCACTGCTTTTCCTTTCCTAAAGTATCCAGTGTCTGTTTTAAGACATGTTATTTGTAGGTATGAAGAACTTATATACAAACCTCTAAAAAAATTGTATTGGATCATTAGGTTATGAGCAGACTAGCAGGAAACTTAGACAAACATCTGTAGAGAAAGGGTTAGGTTTAGATGACGCTATCTTGAAGGAGGAAAAGGGACTTGATGACCTCTGAACCTCCATTCATTCTGTCTTTCATGACACTATCATTCTGTGATTTTTTTTGCACTTTCTCCTTTTTTGAAGGAGAAGAGAGTCATTATTTTTTGTGTGACTTTTTGTACAAAAGCATTATGAAGTTCTGAACTTAAATTTTCAGCCAACCTTTTTTTATAATCTTTCTCTCAGGTATTTCCCCTTGCTGGCCAAGCAGAAGCCAGATCACCCAGAGTGTGATATACTGACAAATGTGTTTGCTGTGCTGTCAGCCAAGAATCTGTCTGAGGCCACATCCAGTCTTGTGATGGACATAGCTGATAGCCTTCTCAACAGCCCAGATTTTGAACCCACGGAGCAGGTTTCCAGTTTGAGCGTGACTGACTGTGTTGTCATGGTCACTGGAGACATGACAGAAGGTATGTCCGCATAGGATTCATGAGTAGCCTGTTGGTTGCTTTGGATGGAGGTGTTAGATTTTGATGAGGTGGTCTTTGCACTGACCGAGAACACCAGGGAAGGAGAGCTCCCAGTGGAGATGGAAACATCAGTGTACAAATTTGTCTTGGCCTCAAGAACTGTCAAGTCCTGTTTGTCTAATGACTGGTGAGATCTACATTGGAGTGTTAGGGTGCTGAGCATGGAGAAATTCCTTATGAAGAAGGAAAATGTATTGTTGACCTGCTTTGTCTGTGAAGCTTTGACTGATACGATAACTTCAAGAAGTGCATTGCTGACTTGACTCTGAGTCCAACATCAACTTTTATATAAAAGCCTACTCCCCATACGCACATGGTCACGTATCACTTTGATGTTTAGTCTGTGCTCCCTGACAAGAAAGACCTGCCATTGATTTCTTTGAGTGGCAGTAGAGAGGAAGGTTGGTGTGCTGTGTTTGATGCTGCAGTTTTGCTGGTGTTTGTGTTTGATCTTTCACCTGTAACGCTCCAAGGCAGTGAAAAGTAAAGCACTTATCGCTGTGCCCTCGTTATGGCAGCTTTGATTTGCACAAGAGGTCAGTGGTAGAATAAAGAAAACTACATCTATAAATGCTCCAGTCATTTAGAATACAGGTACTACCCCTGAGGAGTGTCCCTGGTACCTTTTGCGAAGCTCACACTTGCTGGGGCTGTTACTGAAATCTGTGAGAACTTTGGTACTCTGTGTGTGGTTTCTTTGGTCCCACCTCAGACACATATTAGACTTGGTCTCAGCAAGTGCTGGTGTGTATCCCCAGCAGCCAGATGACCTGCACATTCTTAGCTCCTGTTAGTTTTTAATTCCACTGGTGAAACCTTCATTGTCTGCGTTTCCCCTTTGTTTGCGGAGGATTGCATCTCCCTTCTGTTGCTTGCAGCAGAGAGTTGGATGTTGCTGACTGTTGTATCCCTTACAGAGACCCTAAGCGTCGGTTGCCGCCTGGTTCTGCCTCATGTTCCTGCCATACTTCAGTACTTCAGCAAAACAATGTTAAATGTGGAGAAGGTGAAAAAGAAGAAGTATAGAGCTCAAGTCAGCAAAGAGCTGAGTATACTTTCCAAGTAAGTGATTCTTTAGAGCTCAAAACAGTTAAAAAGTTGGAAGGAGGGAAGAAGAGAGAGGCTTTTCATAATAGGTTCCAAATTAAAAAACTTTACATCTCAGACTAGTTAAATTAGAACAGTTGAAAATACCTATATCTGTCATTGACCTTGCAAGTTGCTGGTGACTGAAAGTTTTCAGAAATTGATTCTAGCTGTTTTGGTTGCTGGTACTCAAGACCAATGCCTCTTGGGGGGTCAGAAAAGGTACAGAAATGCCTGCGGTCATGTGGAACTGAATACTTGGGCTGATACCGTGATTTTGGTGGCTACGCTCTATTAGCCTGGATGGGCTGACAAAGTGCTGTGATAATGCATCAGTGCTGACTGAGTTCTTCTTTGCTCTGTACCGATGATTGGACTGATATAAAATAGTAAACTACCTTGTCTCGTTGTGCAGGATCAGCAAATTTATACAAGAAAAAAGTCAGAATTCAGTGCTTGTGAGCCTTCTCCTCCCTTTCCTTTATCAGAGTAACATGGAGCAGGTAGGTAGAAATTACTTCACCCTCATTAAACATTTTTCTTTTAATAATGTATATTTGTTTAAGATGCAGATAAGTCTTATTGATTGCAGGCCATTTCTCATGATTAGCCTGTAATCAAGTCTTCACGTGTTTGTAGTCAGCTCAGAACACTGTGCCATTGCATGTTGATGTGTACGAGTCACTGGATACTTCGCAGGGTTGCCAGTGCCCAGGCTGACTCTGTTCCCCGTTTTCGTGGGGAAGGTCTGCAGAAGTTTTTATGCAGTCTTTACATCCTTTGCCACTGTAGTCAATTCACCAAATTCCTTGCAGCATTTGAAACAAATGCTGCTCATCGCTGTGGATTTTATGTACCTCAAATCCAAAGCCACAGCATCTGGGCAGCAATATGAATACATACGGTTGAGTATGTACTACATGCTGTGTTATGGGCAGTGCTGCATTGGTCTGTTGTGGGATGAAAGGCAAACATTATACAGTGCTCTCAACATGCTCCCAAATCTCCCACTTCCATTCTATTCTCCTCCCACTCTCAAGGAATCCATCTGTGGTACAGAAGTATATCTCAGAACTGAAACTTCCCTAAAATCCTAAATTCTTCAGGAATGCAAATCATATGGGCTACATTTGCAAGAAGCAGACGTCTCCATTACGTAGGCTTCTGTAAACTGTTAAATAAATCAAGTACTGAGGATATTAGTAGACTGTTTTGTCTGGGTTTCCCTCACTACCAAACCTTGTTTTCAGAAACATAGTCCCATCTACAGTGAATGAATCTGTTGGTTACTCGGCTCGGTTGCCTGAGCCCTTGGATTGCTGCTCGGGTCTCGTTTTTCTTAAAAGACATGCAGTTGCTTAATGAGAGATTGTAGGTTTGTAGAAAGAACTGCCAGGCAGTAACCTGTAGTTTCTGCTTTGCAAGTGGTCATTTAATTGTTCACAGAAGATTCTTGGGTTTTAAATCTGTGAATCGTTGTGGGACCAGATATGATTTCCATTCAGGGACATCATACAGGTATATGGTGCTGCTAATTGTTGTTTCAGAGGTTAAATAAATACTAAGGTTAAATAAGGCTCTATTAGTTCTCCTGACCTTTGAGTCATTTGAGTCAAGACACAAAAAAGAAGTCTTCATCATGATAGCACTCTTCTCTAACACTGTGCTTGTGTCTAACTGAAAGGTTGCAAGTGCTTCTGAGAGATTTGATGATTGCATTGTGTCCTCCTGATTCGTTGTTCTCATTCAGTATCTGTGATCTCAAATACAGCAAAGTGGTTAAGTTCACTCTGTGTTTTGAAATCATTCCCAAGGAAATGAAAAGATCTCTTGAGGTTTCAGTACTTATTGACAGTTATCTGTCTCTTTCAGGGTACAGAGATTGACATTCTGGAGACAGTGCAGAACTTGCTGAGGCATTGCTCAAACCCTACAAGCTTTCTCAAGCCACTGGCAAAGCTTTTTTCTGTCATCCGAAACAAACTGTCTCGACATAAGTTGTGCTTGGTATTTCAGGTATTGCATTTTTGTGTGTCTTTCTGTGCTTTTTTTATTTGTTCTAAGAGCTCAAGAACAAAATGAATAGCAGTATTTAACTTCTCTGTATATGTGCTTAAAAACCTTTTTAATCTGCATCGTCTGTTAAGTAAAAGTAACAGAATTGTATATGATAGAAATTAATGAGCTGCATGAAGATTTGTGAAAGTTTTGGCTTACAGCCTGGTTGATATGAACATCACCAGGGTTCTTTTGTGTAAGAAAAGCCAAATAAAGCACAATTCATCCCTAACAAATCCTGTATCTTTATGAAATAAGAATGGATTTCAGCATCCTGAATGTGATTTGTATTTGTATTCTTCTCTCATAGATTTAGAGCAGCCAGGATGTTTTGTACTTCTTTAAAGTGACTAACTTTTTTTTTTTTTTCAGCAGGAAAACCTAGAAGACACTCAGTGTAGATATTTAGAGACTTAGGAACTTAAAACACACATCTTCCATTTTATGGAAGAATGGCTCTTATTAAACTTCTAAGAGGAGAAAGATTAATGCTGTTGCTTTCTTCATTTTTTTTTGTTTCTGGTGGTAAAGTCTTGAGTTCTTTGACTTTTTAACAACTGTAACAGTTATGCTATTTTATGTTTCTTTTTAGACTTTATCTGAATTGGACAGTGAATTGAAATATATTACCGATGTTGTTAAGGTATGCACAGTTTCTTTGTTCACTTTTTTCCCCCAACATTGTATTGCCATGTTTCTGGCCTTTTTCATGAATGACTTGTTGCCCTCTCTTAGCTGAATGCCTTTGATCAACGACATCTCGATGATATAGACTTCGATGTACGTCTGTCAGCATTCCAGTCAATCACAGCCCGCATCAAGGAAATGCAAGCGGTGGATATCGATTTCCTGATACCCGTTATGCACAACTGCTTCTATACCATCCAGGTTGGCTGAATGTTCCTTCTCTTGCTTTGTGCACCATGTGTCTGTGATGAATCCAATTTCGAAATTATTTCCATTGGCTGTTCTTTGACACTGTAAAACATTCAGAGATCATATTTGAGTCTTCATACAAACACCTTCTTCTAAGTTTTATCCACTTGGTTCTTCATCTGTGTGTCCAGAAGGGCAAACCCAGTAAGCACAGCACGCTTTTCTGTTGGTGAGCCCCGGAACTGTTTGGTCAATTTTACTGTATAAAAGACATATTACAGTCTTGAAAGGCTGCTTTGCTTTTTGTTGCAGCATGTTCTGGTTCTGATGGGTAGGGTGGGTGTTAATTCAGGACTAGAACTTCTACAGGGAGGCTCTCAAGAGTAACTGGGTCTCTACAGGCTTTGTTCTGTTGTGTTCAGTGGTACTGTTCGGTCCAGTCTTTTGGGGAGAAAAAGGTGTCCTATCCAGACTCACATGGTACAATTTCTTCATCCCCTCAGCTGGGGGATATGGCTCTCAGTGACAACGCAAGCCTTTGCTTGACCAGTTTGATCCACCGACTGGCAGAAATCAACCACACAGAGAATGACTACAAGGAGCTAATCCAGCACACTCTCCTGGAGTCTGTGAGAAGGGGGCTGAAGAGTAAGACTGAGGTAAGGCAGAGCTATGTGATTGCACATCTCCAGCTGTCTTCACCAAGGTATATGAGACATTTTACGGATTGAGTTCTCTGAGTCTCTTGCTGGGGTAAGAAGTGCAGGTACCCATTGTAAACTTACCCTTCGTTTGAAATCCTATAAAAATCTGAAAAATTATAGAACTTAGCTGTCTTGTGTTTCTTTGCCATTGTTCAGCTTTTCTTAGTTGTGTCTCGTTCTTTGGAGGGGAGACTTTAATTTATCTGCAGTCCTAATTACTGCTGTATTTGCTGTTACCAAAGAATAGGACTTGTTGACTTGTAAATGGCAGCACTGCTGTTCTGAGGAGTATGTGACAACCTCTCTGAGGATTACATAACATTCACCTCTTGCTGCTTGCAGAGCATCCAACAGGAGTACACATCATTACTTTCCTGCCTCATTCAAACGTTCCCAGCAAATCCTGAATTCCGGGATTTGGTCCAGTTGACCAACCACCATGATCCCGACATGGACTTCTTTGAGAACATGAAACACATGCAGGTAAAAGGCAACAGGCATTCCCTAGTGCCTCTCTCTCCCTCCCAAATGAAAAGCGTTTTTCTGTGCAGTAAAGTTTTCCAAAGCATATATGTGCTATCTTTCCAGGGAATTAGAACCTGTGTCACTAGATATTGGTAAAAAAAAAAAAGAAATGCGGGCATCGTCACATGGGTGATTGTGAATCAAAGTCATATTTCTGTCTAGAAATAGATTTGGTTTATGCTTTAGGAGCACTGTTTTTTATCTCTTCCTAATTTATCTAAAATAATTACTTTCATTTTAAGTGATTGTTCCTGATCTTGATCAGGCAACTCCACATTACAACCTGTGTGTGACCCAGCCTGCAGTCAGCAACAGCGTCGTGAGGATTCCTCTGACACAGGCAGGGAACAGGTCCTTCTGTTTGTTCTAGCCTGTTCCCTGCTACTCTCTGCCTGCAGGTTCTGCATCCCCTTTTCATTCACAGACCTTTGTAATATAAACGTTGCACAAAGCCTGGTCTCCTGTTTTTTTCTTGCAGTATGAAAATACAGTGTTTCTCCTGCTTTTGTAGATGCAATCAAAGAGCGCCTTTGCTATATCTGTAGTTTTATGTAGAGTCGACATTATTTTCCTTCTAATTTTATCAGGGCTTCTCATCTTGTATCAGTTGCATCCCTTGACTGATACCTGAAGATGGCATAGTCTCATGATTGTGAATTCACAGTAAAATATCCCATTGAGTTAGAATATTTATTGAGACAAAAAGGTTAGGGAAAGCCTAGAAGCTGAAGGAAAGGGGCATGGCCTGTCCTTGGGAAATTACCATAATATATTTATGTCATGACTTAAAACAGGCATTTTCAGAACTGCAGAATGTATGTGCTCCCTTGTGCGAGCTGTGACTCGAGCACCAACTCACTCACTGTCATGTTTGTCTCAGATCCACAGGAGGGCACGAGCTCTGAGGAAACTGGCTAAGCAGCTCACTGAAAGAACGCTTGTGCTGTCTTCTAAATCCCTGCAGAACTACATCATGCCTTATGCTACCACTGCCATTTTTGATGAAAAAATGCTTAAGGTAAGCTTTTAAATGGAGTGCATCCGTTTGCATATCTTAGTCTTTCTGATACACCGTTCTCCATAAAAGACTACCACTTTAAAAGGCTGATAAGTTTGTGAAGTGAGTGTTCTCCTTTCAGGCAAGAGTGCTGTGCTGCTTTCAGTGGCAGAAGGAGGGTTTGGAAGGTATAGATGCAATCTGGGCATAATCCTATATCTGCTAAACCTGTCCTGGTTCTTGAAGGTGGATCTCTTTAACTGTCCAGGGTTTGGGGGTTTTTTGTTTGTATCTTTTACTTGAGGTTACATTGGTTTGCATTTTTTGTAATCAGGTTGTTATTTTTTTTCCCTCTGCCTCTGAATTTCTCTCTTCCTGTTGAGTTGTGAGATTAGTCACTACTTGACAGCAGAATGTCTGTAGTGAGAAACAGTCTGCGCCTAGTAATTCAGGTGGGAATAAATACTGTTTTCTCTGGAGTTGTGAGAGAACTACAAGAATTGTCTAAAAAATCTCTGAAATTGTTAGCAGCTTTGTAATAAAAGTTTGAAGGGTGATATTTTGTTAGTCACTTCCTATACATTTTATAGAAAATATATGCAGTGAAATTACTTGTAATGTCAATGTGGCTAGACTACCTACTTGTGACTTGAAAAAGCAAAGTTTCACACTTCTGTAGTTCCTTGCACACCATCAGGAGAACAGCGGAGCTCCTTATGTTGGATGAAGCAAATGCCTAATTCACGTACAGTCAGAAATACTCTTCTGAAGCTGAAACAATTAGAGCTTAGGCACAAGACCCAGCACCTGCAGCCACACAGACTGTGCTCACCAAGTAGAGTGACTGCAGTTGCTTTTTAACCAATGAGAGGTAAAATGCATTGATTGAAACCTTGGTGAAGAAACAAATGCATTTTATTTCACATCAGAAATGGGTTAATGACATGTATTTCTAGTAGATCAGCGTAGCCCTGCAGTGTTTCATGTGACTGTGGTTAGATATCTTGACTGTTTTTCAGTTCTTCACACAAATGAGCCCATAGATTTAGTTATATGAGAAAAGTTAAATGTCTGCAGAAGTATTTGGAGGAAATGGGTCTGGAGGTCTGCTTGGTGAGCTATGATTTATTTTACTTTATTTTTTTTACCTGGTGATCAGGAGAAGATCTGAAAGAGATGAATACCAAGTGTCCCCTCTAGGCAGACATTATTTATTCTGGGTCTCGTTGCTCTGAGTAAAATATGCTTTAGACACATGTTCATTATGAATGCTAACAGCAACTGTATTTCTGTCTTTTGGGCAGCATGAAAATATGGTTACAGCCTCAGCTGAACTTATTGGAGCTGTCTGCCGACATCTCTCATGGTCAGCGTACTTGTACCACTTAAAGCATTTCATCCATGTCCTACAAACAGGACAGATCAGTCCAAAGCTGGGAGTCAGGTGGGTACTGTGAGCAATGCCACTCAAGGTTTCTCCAAAGACTGCTAAAGCAAAATTCAGTGCTCCTAAGGAGCGTCACATGGATTTCAGCCTCTTCCCTGGGATGAGAGATTGCCAACTTTGAGGTGGGCTTATGCAAGTGAAAGTGCACAGGCCTTGCAGGCTGCAGGTGTGAAGGAATAACAGGTCATTACTTTCTCATGCTGTGTCACACTGAGTGCATGCCAGGATTAGCAGCTTCTGCTTCTGTCAGACTGTCCTTGCTCCTGGGACACCTACGTTGCTCCAGCATCACTGCATGGGAGGTTTCACAGTGAGCCAGGTCACAGAATGCATCTAGCTGAAAAGCAACCAGTTTTTATTTCAGGGTAAACCTCCTTATGCTGTACTGTCGCTGAGTCTGAAGTTTTCCAAAAAGCATTTTGAGATTTTCTGTTTCTCCTTTTTGTGCAGAGGGCTGATCTCTCTTCATGTTTCCCTTACACAGCTTGTTAGAGACAGTGCTGGAAGCCTTTCACTTTGACCATGAAACGCTTGAAAAGCAGCTTGTGACCATTGACAGCGAAGGTGAGCTTTCTGCTCCTGATGGTAGAAATGGTACTTCTAAGTACTCAAAGTGCAGCTAATTGTTATTTTGTGCTTCACTCTTGTGGTCAGCTACTCCCAGCTTTTTAAAATGTGCATATTGGAAGCTAGTTTTGATATGCCTCCTCAGGAGCAATGCAGACTGTCCTCCTGTGTGTTGACAAAGTGAGGTGAGGGGAACCATCTCCACATTACCTCTTCTATCCCAAGCTTCCATAAGCCCAAACAGCCCAGGCTAGGTTTATGCAAATCTGTTGGGGTTCTCCAAGATCTGCATCCACTTATGTGGCTGCTGATACATCTGAGTTTTTTGTCCTTGATGTTGGCTGCTCTCATGGTTATCTGCAGCCTGAGGGGAGTGCTGTGCGTCCTCACCTTGCTTCCCCTGCCATTTCATGGGAATCATAGAATAGTTTGGGTTGGAAGGGACCTTCAAAGCTCATCTGGTCCACCCCCCCTGCAATGAGCAGGGATATCTTCAACTAGATCACATTGCTCAGAGCTCCACCCAGCCTGGCCTTGGAAGAAGTGATATCTTTGGCTTCTTCACCATTGTGGTTACCTATGTTGTGGCCTTTGGGATATTCTGAGGAAGGAGGAAGAGATCTCACAGCTGTGCTTGTCACTAGCTCTTGCCTTATGAAGTTCTCAAATGTAAGTGAATGGCAGTTCTTGAAGGTTCATGCACATTGATCTTTGCTAAGCCAAAATTTAGCTGAAAAGTAACCTAGTCCTTGCTTTAAGCCTAGTCCTGGGGCGTAATTATCAGAAACCAGCATGTCAGAGCTTACAACTGTGCAATAAACCAACACTGATCCTTACTGATTTTTTTGCTGTCACTGATGATAGGTAGGAGCTTTGTCCAGAAGAAAGCCATCACAAGAGTCTCTTTTAAGGGCTCAGTTTTTGTGGCCTTCGATACTTACCTGTGCTTTTGACAACTGCTTGACAGAAGCTGCTGCCATGGATCTTGAGCCGGTGGTGGAGGCTGAAGAAGCCATGGAGCTGGAGCAGAGTGAAGGGGAAGAGGAGGTTGTTGAGGAAAAGAAAGAGAAGGATCTGCCTGAGGAGCCAGCAGAACCTGAGCAAGCAGCTGAGACACCTGAAGATGCTGAGCAAGTGACCAAACCTGTTACTTTCTTACCCCGAAATAAAGAAGAGCTGGAGTGTCTGATCAAGCACATTCAAGATACAGTTACAGTCAACATCTTGCCTAAATTGCACAGGTGTATTGTTGCAAAGGTGAGGAGTTGGCATGGGAAAGGTGTTTTGCAGGCCTGTGCTGCAACTATGAAGCTTGAGGTGCTACTTCAGAGCCCAATGGAAAAGCAGCGCACAAAAACCATATAGACACAACTGGTTTGAACTATGCAAGTGAAATGGTTCACTTTGTGCAGCCTGTTGGAAAGTTCCCAGCCCCTTGTGGGCACCCAGTGTAGCTTCTGATTGAACCCACTGGGGTTCATCTTACCTGTCCTTTAGCTGTCTGGGTTTTTCCTGTAATCAGCAGATGGTAGCATCTTGCCTTGTTGACCTCTTCTAGGGTTTGTTGAGAAAAAGCAGAATTTGTTTATCTAAGTTAAAAGTGCATTGTGTCTTTCTCTCTTAAAAAGGTAAAAAGAGATGAGGAACACAAGCTTGTGAAATCCAACGTTGTGAATGATGATGAGGTAGTTCGCATTCCATTAGCTTTTGCAATAGTCAGGATGATGCAGTGTCTTCCCCAAGAGGTGATGGAAGCCAACCTGCCAAGGTAAATCCCGTTGGAGCTCTGTAAATGCTGTTCATTGTGCTGGAAATGAGTGTAGGCACCTTTCTCAGGCTGTTGTTAGGACAAGGCTAAATCCAAGAGGGGCATCTTAAAAGTCCTTAAATACATTTTTTTGGACGCTCGTTTTCCTAGTGACATTCCCTTCTGTCAGCATTTGACTTCTGTACGCTAAGTTTGAAAGGAACTTGGTAAATCCTGAAATAAGAGCAGAGATGTGAAGCAAGGTGCAGGGTCAGCCATGTCAGAGCTGTGGAAAGAATAATGTACAGAAAGAAAGGACAGTCGGTAAAAAAATCTTGAAGGACAGTAGGTGTGTGTATGACATAAAGCCTTTCTGCAAGGTTGGCTTTGAGTACAGCTCTGGATGTGAAAAGCAGTGTTACTAGTTCTGCTGTGTTTGGGGGTGAACTAAACTGTTTGTTTGTTTCCAGCATTCTGCTGAAAGTCTGCACATTTCTGAGGAACAGATTTCAGGAAATTCGGGACATCGCCCGTAACACTCTCACTAAAATCATGGAAGTGTTGGGAGTGCAGTACCTTCTGTACATCTTAAAAGAAATGAAGTCCACTCTTGTCCATGGGTACCAGGTAATGCTAAAATTATTCTTCTTCTGCTCTCTGTAGGTTTTTTTGAATGTATTAGGAGGAGAATCCAAAGGAAGTTGCTACTGAAATTGTTTTGCACTGGTAGGATAGCATGGTATTACTAAATACTACTGCTAGTGCCTACATCAGTCTTTGTTCTGCAAAGTGTTCAATGAGGGTCTGTACCCAAAGAACTTGAAGAGTCTAATCAGGGAAGAAGAGAGGATCTCCATTTTCCCACTGAAGAGTTGGGGCATGGAGCTGAAGGATGAATTTCTGGTTCTAATAAGATAGGTAGAAATCTTTCCAGTAAGGTCATTAGGGTCAAGCATCATCTGAAATGAGTTGGCACAGAGGCTGCACAGACAGTGTATGTGGTGAAGCTCGTTGAAGTCTTGCTTCCTAGATCCAGAGCCATCTTTCCTCTTTCCACAGTGGCTGAGGTTAAGAAAAGTTTTCTATGTGAATTACCACAGTGGAATAGCATGAGCTTCTAGCTGCTGTGACAGTGAAAGTGCCAACCCACACAGTCTAAAAATACCAATAAGAGCACTGGGGAAAGAGGAGATTCCAGCCCTCCTGGCAGTATGCAGAGGGACAGGGGTCCTCTTCCTGCTGCCAGTACATGGATTCTCATTCTCCCAGTGATTTTTTTCCTATAATGAGAGCTCATGTGCAGTGTGTGAGTTGTGGTATCTCTACTATGGGAATCTCCCCATGCAGTATTGTTGAAGAGATCTATGAGGGGTTGGGAAACATGATCTGTCCTCTTTTTCTCTAGCTCCATGTGCTGACTTTCACCGTGAACCTGTTACTGAAGGGCCTTACTACCAGACTCAGTGCTGGTGATTTGGACCCCTGCTTAGATATCCTGATTGAGGTAAAAGCTATTCAAGATTGAAGAAAAGAGCATCATTAAGTGTCTGGGGCAAGTTCTGGGAAGGTTTTGTATAGATTGTCTTGGACTTGGTGGTATACAGGTCTACTTGTGTGTGTATTGCAAAGAAGGGAGACTGGTTTCTACTGAGGCATCAGCAGAGCCTTTGTAGAGTGGCAGAGTACCTCTGGGGCTATATCCTAAGCCCTGCATTCTGAGAGGGAATGGGTTAAGGATTGAGATACCTTACTATATTTCCATGTACTCTAAATGGCTGAGCAAGTCAACAAACATCTAGTCAATGCATGGAGACCAGGAGCTCAGCTGGCCACAGGGTATATTTGTATGCCATGGTCTGCCTGCAGTCCCATTCCCTGTATCACAACATGACAGACGGTTGTGAGAACAGCGTTGTCATCTGGTGTGCTTAGACTGAGGTGTTTTATGTTGACAAAGGAAAGGTAGACATGATTTGTGGGAAAACTGGAGAATTGGTTTTTTTCTGTGATGGAACAGTGTTGTTTTGCTGTTGGAGGAACCTTTTCTGTTCCTCTCATTCACTTCTCTTGCCTCGTTTCCAAAGATTTTCAACCAAGAGTTGTTTGGGAATATAGCTGAAGAGAAAGAAGTAAAGGGAATTGTCTCCAAGGTCATGGAAGCACGCAAGAGCAAGAGTTACGATTCCTATGAAATTCTTGGAAAGTTCATAGGAAAGGGCCAGGTGACAAAACTCATTCTGCCACTGAAAGAGGTAAGAAAAGTCAGCCACAGTCTTTCTCAGTTCTAAGCACTCTCAGTTCTGTATCGTCTAAAATAAACTCTAGTGCCTCCAGGTGGCTACTGTGAAATTACCTGTATAATACTACTTTGGCTTCCCATTTTTCTTTTGGAAAGTAGTATGCATCCAGTTCATAAAATGAGATTTTACTGTTGATGTCCAGGGCAGGTAAAGGCATTCTGGGCTGCTTTCAACCCCTGCTAGAGAGGAAGCATCCCACTGTGAGTTCTCCACGCCCTCTCCCTCTGCCATTTCTTGTTTTCTCTGGAGCTCCAAAGTCCTGCAAGGCCACTCTGTGGTTTGATCTCTTGTCATGGTTTAACCTGAGCTAGGAATACAGCCTCAATAGCCCCTCACTCACACCCTCCCCCTTCCCTAATAGGGGAGAGAATTAAAAGGGAAAAACTTGGATTGAGATAAACACAGTTTAATAAAATAACAAAATACTAACACACTACTAGTGAATATATATATATATACATATATATATGTAAAATAGAAATAGAATATAAATAGAATATAGAATAAAAGATACTCAATGCAATTCCCCCACTAAGCAGCCAGTCCCAGGAAGCAATACCCCAGTCCTGAACAGCTGATCCAAAAGAGATTAAAAAAAGGCAGAAAAGCCCAGAGGCCTCTGCAAAATAGCAAAAGGCCGGATTAAATGTCCCAACCAAAACTCCCCCAGCTGCACCCCAGAGAGAGAGAGACACAGTGACTCGGAAGGTCCTAACTTTTCTTAAGTCTGAAGCATGATGCTAATGGGATGGAATACTCTCACGGATCAGTCTGGATGTCAGTCAAACTCTGCCCCATCCATGCCCCCGTTCCTCAGTGTCTCACACCTGTGAGCAGAGCACTCAGAGTGTCCTTAGCTCTCAGACTAGAGCAATTAAAAACATTTACTCTGTGTTAGGGTGTTATCTCTTGTTCTCAAATTAAGTCCAAATAATGAGCATGCTAGCTATGAAAAAGAAAGGTTTCTAATTGCATGAAGAAAATTAACGCATTTTCAGTCAAACCAGCACACTTGTGCATGGAGAAAATGTCACCAAAATGTATTCTGGGTCTGTCCATGTGCAATAATTGCTTTTTCAGAGATGCAGTTTTTTTAGTAGGATGCAAGCTGATGCAGAAGTGGAGCCCTGGTTTGCTCGTGAGCTCCGGAGTGTCCTGGTGGCGATAGGTGAACTGGCTGGAGAGAAAGGGAGGGACACTGGGGCAGAGCTGAAGCAAAGTGATGCTGTTCATGTAGGGAGCTGGGGACTTGCGGCACCATTTGATGAAGGAGGAATTGCTCTGGCTTTTCCCATGATTTCTGAATACAGATAGCAGATTGTTGCCCTCATGTTGCCCTCCTACCTCTCAGGGTTGTGCTTTTTTGCAGGTTCTGGAGAGCACCACAAGCCTGAAGATAGTCCGGAAGGTGCATGAGGCGCTGCGTCACATCATGGCAGGACTGATCTTCAATTCTGACATGAATGCAGAATCTCTCCTCCTCCTCAGTCATGGTCTCATCAGTGAAAACTTGCCTCTGCTCACTGAGAAGGCCAAGTGAGTTCCAGGATGTTATCCAGACAGTCTGTAATCGGTTGGGAGGTTTGTTTCCAGAAATGGTAGCTCTCAAAACCAACCAATCAAATGTATGAGAGGTTCCTTTGCTTTTATTTGTCTTTTGCTTTCAATGTAAGTGAATTATTTGGGCAGTCAGAGGGCAAAAAGAAAGTTTGGAAATGGGAGTGAGCACTTACAGAATTCATGTGAATCTACTCTTGCAAGTGCTCAGGGCCTTCAGCAAGTGTGCATTTTAGTGTTTGGGTGAATGGACAAGGGGCAGTGTTTGGAAGCAAGCTACTAACTGCCATATAAGACATGTTTGGGTCCTGGATGTTTTCATGAGGTCAGGAACAAGAGAGACTGTGGGCTGTCACTTTATCATTTTGGTGCAGAAGCCAGGGAGAAACATCAGATTTCCTCTTCATCTGGTGGTGTCACTGCTCAGAGTTGGGCCTGGATGTCTTACATCTCCTGTGTTAGGTAGGCTGACTTGTTCTAGGATCTGACAGCTGTCTGCAGGCTTCTCGGAGTAGTTTTATAAGCCATCAGAAGTTCAAGTAAGTATCTGTAAATGAGGTGCAGTGGGCAGCAGCAGGAGGTAATTTGCTTGAAGGAGCTACCAAGGTTGATCTGTCCATTGAGAAGAAAAAAAAAAAGGGGGGATGTTATGCAGATCAGTGTGCATTTGTTATCTTTGTAATAGTGATACTGTTCTCAAGTCTGAGAGTGCCATCTGTCATGCTGTTCTCAAGTTGTTTTTATTTCATTGCACTCTCGCTGTGACTTGCTTTTCCTTGCTGTGTGGGGAGCAGCTAACCTCAGTCCAGGTCTCTTCACTCCTAGCAGCAAGCTTGTTGTGGAGAGGGTTGAAATCTGAGTATTCTTCCTTTGCCATACCCTGCTTTTCAGAAAAACAGTTGCGCCTCCTCCAGATCCTCGGCTGCAACCAGAGAGCTGCCTGCTGCTCCAGCCCACTCCCACGAGAGGAGGCCAGAAGGCACGTGTCAGCAGCAGGACTAACACGTACATCTTGGTTGATTCAGGACTTCGGGTAAGGATCTCCTCACATACCAAGCTTTGCAATCAAATTTTTTGTTAAGAGTATGGTATTTTGGATATATTGTGCTTACAACAGAGTGCCTAGCCTTAATTTTATTTTGCATGTGGTAACTCCAAGGGCACCTCTTAAGAGAACTGTATAAAGTGCTCAGCCTGTTGCAGATATTTGAATAGGGTGTGGCATAAATTTTACTATATCCTGAAACAATGTGGGACCTTCCTTGACTTGAGTCCTTGCCTGACTTTGAGATGAATGTCCTGTGTTTTCTACACCAGCTGCTGCACATGAGCCTGAAGAGGTCCAAAGTAAATTCTTCTGAGGAACATGCTTTAGAAATGTTGGATCCTTTTGTTCAGCTGCTTATAGACTGCCTGAAATCTATGGATGTCAAGGTACAGCTCTGAGCTGGAGTCTGTCTTTTCTGTCTGTTCTACTAAAAAGGGTCCTACCCACAAATATCATCTGGCAGGTGATCTGCAAAAGAAGAGAAAGTCATCCAGTGCTCAAATCTGATTTCATAGGTGTGCAATTAGGTTGTTTGAGGACATGATGTCCCAAGCGGGAAGGATTGTGGCTGTTGGAGGGCTTCATGCTCTGCCCCATGTGCTGCAGGTTCAAGTATGGACAAGTTCTCTTGGAGCATGTTGATACAAGGACATTGTAGGCTATCTGTGAGGAGGTTCATGAGGTCCTATGGCTGCTGGGAGCAGTGTCATCACAACTGTGGTTTCTTTTGATGCAACTCTAATGTCTTTATTACCAGCAGCCTCCATTTTGAGCAGCTTTGCATTTGAGTGAGCTGTTAAACCTTGAGTTTCCCGGGAATGGAAGGCATGCCTCATACGCTATCAGATATCTGGAGCAAGGCTTTCAGGTGACCTGGGTTTTTGACAGAGCTACTTCTGTGCCTTGAAGGCATCTCAGCTTCAGAAACAGTTCCTGTCATCTCACTGAATTGGCACTGTGTTTATGTTTTTACCTAGTAAAATCAAAGTTAGAGAGTTGGGGAGTGGCAGATAGTGCTTTTAGAGCTGAGAAACCCTTTGCATTGTCATTATGTGAATGGTTTGAAAGAGGTTGATTTTGTTAGCTAATTGGCTTTTACCACAGTTGCAGATGGCCGTGTCTGTAACAGAGTGAGGAAAGAGTTCTCTCAGCACCGTCATTGTACCCACACGCTGTCCTTTGGCTCTTTCTTACAGGTGATAACTGGTGCTCTGCAGTCCTTGGTATGGATTTTAAAGTTCCCTTTGCCTTCTGTCAGTACAAATCTAGAGCCACTGATTAAGCAGCTTTTCCTCTTGCTGAAAGAATTTGCCAAGACAGGAATAGCCAAAGGCCAGAATTTCCACCTGGTTGTCAGCTGTTTCAAAGTAAGTCAGACCCAGCTCTGCTCTTTCCTACTTTAGGATTAACTTTGCAGAATGAGACCCTTCACATCACTCCTGCAATCTCCTGGAGAGGCAGTCTTGGAGAACACAAGGTAGCAAGGGAAATGTGGCCTTGTTGATTCTTTCCCAGGTGCAAACTTAAAGAAAGTTACCCCCAATTACTGCACAGCTTGGATCTGAAGAAGTGTTTTTATAGAAGCATATTTGCTTTCTTTCCTCCTTATAATAGTATCATGTTACCACCCTGTCTTTTGAGAGGTGTCAGTTTTGTATTTGAATAGCTTGCTTTTATAATAACATATTTCATTGGAGTAAACCCTGGCAGCTGAAGTGAGACAAGGGAAGGGGGCAATTAATAATAGTAATAGCTAACTACAGTTTCAGTGTGCAGTGTCTTTCTGTGGCTGTCTTCTAAACACATTGCTGGATTAATTAAGCTTCATGATCATAAGGGAAAGTTACCGTAACTCATGTGGAATGCCAGTACCAGAAGCACTCTTACCTCTTCCTGGCTGCATTTCTGCATCATGAGTCATGTCTGGGAGCATCCCCACTTATTTTAAGGACCAGTCTGAATTCGGGTATTTGTTTGTGCTCAAAATTGCCAACTGAAAGCAGAATGTGGTGAGAGCAGTGTTAGCTGCATGTTTCAGAGTAGCAGTTTGTCTTTTTAAACCTAAGTGGTATAAACAGAGTCAGGCTTCTGTGTGGGTTTGTATTTTACAGAACTCCATGTGTACTGACAATGTGCAATTTTATTTTGTAGTGTGTAACAATACTTGTCAAGAACTCAAAGAGCCAGATAACAAGCAAACAGCTCCAAGTGTTGCTTGGCTTTGCTGAAGAGGACATTTATGATTCATCGCGCCAAGCCACTGCCTTTGGCCTTCTCAAGGTATTCCTGTGACACAGGCATATGGATTCTGTGGGCCACTGAAATGGCAGTGATTCTGCCTCCTGGTGCAAGGCTGTACAGTCTCACGTCAGGAACAGGCCACAGGATGCTGTTAAGGCTCGCTGTTGTAGGTGGGGGAAAAGCAGCAAAGCTCTCCTATTTGACTTGTAGTCACTCTTTAAAATTGTTCAGGAGGTTGTTTTATACACATGCATATGAGGTTGTATTTGAATCTGAGGATGTTTTTGCTGAAGGATCAACATCCCTAATCATTAGACCAGGTATTCTGTCATTCAAAATAAATAGAAATGGATTCGTAAGCCACTCCTTTTTTTTTTTTTTTTTAGTTTGTGGGTTTTGTTTGTTTGTCTGTTTTATTGTTGTTTTGTTTTGTTGTTTTGGGGTTTTTTTAAGTTGCTCTGGCTACGTTTGAACATGTGAAAAAGTCATTGTTAATGTACCACCTGAGACCAGTGTAGTCCCAGGTTATAGTACTGCATCTCACATGGTGAAAGCAAAATGACATAACTCCAGCTGTGCTTTCCGCATTTTTAGGCTATTTTATCCAGGAAGCTGATTGTCCCTGAAATTGATGATGTGCTGCAGAAGGTTGCCCAGCTGGCCATCACAGGTCAGAGTGAGCCGGTGCGAGTGCAGTGCAGGCAGGTGAGTGGAATGAAAAGTCTCTCATCTTACTTCACCTAAAGCTGTCTGACAGCCTAGAGGGCTCGGTGTGGCCATCTCAGCTTTCATGGACTTGTGCCTTAGCCCTGCTGAACCCCTAACTTCATTTCCCCTTGTTAATAATCCTTGTTCCCCTCGTTATCTGGCTGAGATTAGTTCTTGTGCCTGGTGCGCAGCAATCGCAGACTGCCTGCCATGCCATACTTCCACAGAGCTGCTCAGTAGCAGTGAGCTACTGAGCTCACTGCTGAGTAGTAGTGACTAGTAGTTTACTGAGTAGTAAAATCCTTCGGAGGATTTTAGGCCCATGTAACTTAAGAGCCTTGCCCTTTTCTGAATCCCAGCAGAAGTTTCCACAAATCCAGGATTCCTTCCCACTACTTCCTCATTCTTTCCAAGCTAAAAGCAACCAAGTGGCTGAATTGTTTGCTTTGTTTCAAGCGCTGGGATACAGATGCAGCAGGAGCTGCATGTCCACAGTTACAGGATGAATTTTGCAGGATGCAGGATCTCTCTTATCGGAAACTTGCACAAATCACAGTATTATTCTGAAGGCCGATCTGGTGGTTGTCCACCACCTGCAGGTCTTGTTCCAGGCACAGAGCTTGGGAACAGCTGTTGACCCCTTGTGTAATAGTATTGGGATGAGAGGGCTGGTTCTTATAAACTTGCTGCTCCATCACTAGATTTTCTTCATAACCTTTTTACAAGCTTTCCTGAGTGTTTCGTGTAACTTCTCTCTGTGTTGTTGTTTTTTTTTCTTTCCAGATTTACTTAAAATATATTCTGGACTACCCCCTTGGTGACAAGCTGAAACCCAATTTGGATTTCATACTCGCACAACTGGAGTGAGTTTATATTCCTGACATCGGTCAGAACAGAACCTTGTTGCTTCAATATGACCTTAGTGGCCACCTTGTGTGTCAACGGGCTGTTTATGAGTAGCAGAGGGTGTGGCTGAAGTCTTGATTTTTCCTACCTCTAAAACACTTCCTTTTTTCAGAGACAGGCTGTTAGATAAAGCAATTCTTTTCTCTCTTCCCTGTTTTACAACTGGTTTTTTTGTTCTTTATCTCTTTGTAAGCAAAGGTTCTGTTGTTTACTTAGTAGTCAACCAGCTACACTGGTTGTGAACCAGGCTAACTGGAAAATCAGAAAGAATACAGGAAGGTGCCTTATATGACTGCTGTCCCATGGCAATGGTCTCACCTGCAGCTGCAGGCACAGTTGAGATCAACTGCAGCATTTCAGCAGGAGCAGCGTGCCTGAAACTTCCTTCTGAGCACGTCCCCTCCCTTGCTCAAGGTGACACTAGTTTACCACATTCCCCAGCACTGTAGCACAGTGTGGCTGTGCTGAATCAAGTTGACTGGGGCTGTTTTCTGCCTGTCTCCCTGTGCCTGTTCTCTGAGAGGTGGAGGTGATGGGTCAGCTGCTTCCCTTCTCCTAAGTACCAGACCAGGGCTGGTAGCTGTTGTAGAAAGATCCTTGTCAGTGTGTGTTTCTGACATTGACTGTTCTTGTAAACTGTTAGCAACTTTCTAGTGTATTAACCCAGCCTTAACTATTAATAATTTCCTCACAGGTACGAGTATGAAACTGGAAGGGAATCTGCGCTGGAGATGATCGCGTACCTCCTTGACATGTTCCCACAGGTAACAAGCACCCCTTGGTGTTCTGAGTTTCAAGCAGTTACTGCAGATTGCAGTAGCAGCATTTTCAGAACAGCAAGTGAAGTCTGGAGTTTTCTCATTGTTGGGGTTTTTCAACATTCATGAGAAATATTGTTGACTGAACTGGTGTGTGATGTACCATATCTGTTTTGTTGGCCTGACTGGAGAAGGGTGGATCAAAGTGAAAGTGGAAAAAATAACTGTGCATCTGTGCAGGATAACATACACAAAATGCTAAGGTGCCTTGAAGCTCTGCAGCTGGAGCTTGACTGAGCATTCAGGAGACTAAGAGAAGTGCAGCCAAGCAAGACTTTGGGAGGAAGGAAGAGAAATTCTGCACAGTAAGCTGTGGTTCACCAGTGCCTGATTAGATTTAGTATCTCAGCTTGGTTCCTGGCAACTCTGTAAATCACCAAAGAGCTGCTGTCTATGAGAGACGGACCTTTGGGCTGACTGCTGCAGTGCTGCGGAATTTAAGCCTGTTTCAGTGGGAGCTGGGCATGAAAATGCCCTCTAAGGTTTGATGCTCCCGAACTCTTGTCTTTAGTGAACAATGACAGAACCCAAGGGAATGTCAGGAAGATGTGCCAGGGGAGGTTTAGTTTGGATATTAGGAAAAGGTTCTTTACCCAGAGGGTGGTGCAGCGCTGGAACAGGCTCCCCAGGGAGGTGTCACGGGCCCAAGCCTGACAGTGTTCAAGAAGAGACTGGACAAGCCCTCAGACACCTGGTGTGAACTGTGGGGCTGTCCTGTGCAGGGACAGGAGTTGGACTCAGTGATCTTTGTGGGTCTCTTCCAACTCATGACATTCTATGATTCTATAAGTCAAAGGCAGAGCAGGGCTGGGGCTGCTGAACACTCCCCGTGTGCTCCAACAACAACTGGGTCACCCCCTCCTTTCAGTTCACCTGCCTTGATGTGGACCCCTCTCAGGGCTGATGTTCCTCTATGTGGCGCAACAAATCCTCCTCTTTTCCCCTTTAAATGCCAGAAGTTCCTTGGGGATGTGCAGTTGACTAATGGTTGTTTCTTTCTAGGATCTCCTCCACAAATACTGCGGGCTGTTTTTTCTCTCCCTTTGTATGATGATGATAAATGATGACTCTGCCAAATGCAAGAAGATGGCGGCTTTGACTTGTAAATCTCTCCTCAGTAAGATAAGCAGTGAAAAGCAAGATCTGATGTTTTCTCTGGTTACAGAGTGGTTTCACAGCAAGAAGGTATTCTGTGGTCTTTTCATTAACCAGGTCTGGACTTTTTTTGGGGGCTGAGTAAGGCTAAGGCAATTGAGAGATTACTAATACCAAGTCAAGTTGATTGGTTGATTCAATTATGCCTGAATTAGTAGTTTTAGGAAAAGAGTATGAGCAAGATTCAGCTTAGAATAAAAGCTCTTTAAAGCTGTACTCAGCACCATAGCTGTTGCTAGTAAGAAGAGGAATAAATGATACAGCTTCATATAGCTGCACAAATGTAGGGAACTGCTGCTGATGTAGGTCAGTCTGCAGACTTCCCAGCTGCATGGTGCTGCTTTCTAACAGTTCCTCTTCTGGGTCAGGTATTTCACCAAGTGTAGTCTTTGCTCAGGTTAAAGGTTTGAGCAAATTCCTTTAAAGCTCTTCTGGTCCCAGTAATTGGCTTGTTGTGCTGTCTTTAGCTCATACTTGTTTCATTCTGTCACCAGCAGCTGCAAGGTGGCAAACCTAGTCTTATAGGTCTCCTGTTTTGATCTGGGTGCCTGGGTGTTTAGTTGTTCTACAGCTGCACTCGACTTCTGTCTCTTTACACTAGAGGAGCAGATGTTCTTCATCACTTCATCCTTTTCATCTCTAGTGTGTTGAGTTCCTGTTTATAGCTGTGAGATGTCTGTTGCGCTGTGAAGAATCAAAGAGTGCAGAGCAGCTCCCGGAGCATCACAGCTGTTAACTGGGCTGGAAAAGACCTTTTGGCATTCAGTTTTAGGGTGCGTTTCTGGGGATAACTTGTGCTGCCAGATGCTTTTGTCCCTAGCTGGTAGCAACTCCTTTTCTGAAAACCAGCCTGTCTTAAGATGCTGTTGCTATAGGCAAAAGTGAGGGTTGCTACAAGCTCCTGCAGATGGGAGCAGCAGATTTGATTATCAAGAAGTAACAAGGGGTGTTATTCGTTCTGTTGGCAGAGCTCACACAGGAGGTTGGCTGCCCAGGCATGTGGTTTGTTTGTTGAAGTGGAGGGAGTAATGTTTGAACGGCGGCTTGAAGCTGTCCTCACCTTGATTGAAAAAGAAATCAGCCCAGTGAAATTTGAACACGTAAGTAGTTTTTCCCGTGTGTGAGGCTTGGGGAAAGAGAATTAAGAGAATTAACAAAGTTGAAGAAGGGAGGAAGTGTAGGAGTTGTTTAACAGCTGGACCTACTGTCTGGGACCAAGGAAATGCATGAAATACACACATTTGTTCTGAAGGGAACCTCACCAATCTAGAACCATATTTTTTGTCTGTAAGCCCAAATTTGAGGCCGTGAGGGGGCAGAGGAACCTGGCCTGAACCTGCAGCCATACTGTGTAACCAGCAGATATATTGCTCCTTGCCCCAGCCTCCATCAAGATCTCTGTGGGTGGAAGGGGTTCTTGAGACAGCCCTTGAGTCTCAGGCATTTGTTTATTACCTGTGTGATTTGGTGAGTCGACAGCATGTGGCAGGATGTGTGTTAAGGTAGCTTTCCCTGCTTCTGGGCTTTCCTGCAGTGGCAGGAGAGGAGGGACTTCTGTTTTTTGTTCAAAGTGGAGCTATAAAAACCACCATCAGAAAGAATGGCAGGGTGCACAGGTGGGATGGGCTAGAATCTCTTTAGTTGGAAAACAGCCTGATGATCACACTGACAATGTCTATTTAACTGGGAAACATCTGCCAGCTGCAGAGATTTGTGCAAGCGTGGAAGCTCCGGAGTGCGTTGCTCATGACTGTCTGCTTTGTTCAGTGTTATCTGCAGCTTTCACTTTCAAAGGTGTTCCCTTCCTGTACTTCAGAACGCAGTTTTGTTTTATGGGATATCTTTTCAGTGCACATGATTGACTCAGAATAACAAGGCTGCCTCAGATTCTGTTTGCCATGTGGTAATCCCAAAGGGATCCCAGTCACTGCACCTGGGAGTGACCATATATGTTTCTAATGTGCAAGAGCAACATGCTGAACAAGAGAGAACAACCTCAGAGTGTGTAAATTGGCGAGAGATGAAAATAAAATACCTGCAGTGAGGAGAAATTCAGTGTAATCACCACGTGTGCTGTGACATGTAGGTGAAGCACTGACTAGTTGTACCAAACCACCTGGTGATTACAGGCAGGGTGAAGACCTGAAGGCAATTTAGTAAGACAGTGCACACAGTGTTATAACAACTTGGGGCTTCCCAGGGGACACAGGCAAATCTGCACTCATCTTGGCTCTAAGAATGAAAACCAAATCTGCACAAATACATGTCTAGACATAAATGATATATATTGTGTGTAATTTCTTGCATCTAGAAACCTAACAGTTTGTTATAGTAACATCTGTATAAAAAACAAGAAGAATGATTCTAATAGCAATCTCCTGCAGAGGTTGAGTCTCCAGAGGAAATGCTTTAGTGGAGTTGCTTCGTGTTTGTCTGGTTTGGGAACTGGGTACTAGTCAATCTTCTGTTCCTTTGCAGGGTTGATCTCAAATTTATCTAGTAGTGTAAACAAGCTCTGTTTTCAGGTTCTCATGAGCATCTTTCTTGCTGCTTTTATTAGATAACTGAAGAGGAGGAAGAGAAGGCTGCAGACAGGCTGCTATTCAGCTTTCTTGTGCTGGTAAAAAAGCTAATCACGGAGTGCAACTTCATTCAGTTGACCAAGAACAGTGCTGTTGTGAGCAATATCTGGGGTAGGTATCAAGAATTATTACAAATGTGTTGCAAGGAAGATTCTTTGTGTGCTACGTGCTTTTTCACACCCTACTATATACAACTGAACTTCGTTGTACAAGGTTTGCATGCTGCAAGATGCTAATACATAGCAGGTACTGGGCAGTGAAAGAGAAGATGTTAATGGAAAGAGTTATGTGGTTGATGAAAACAAGACACCCTCTGTCTCAATTGCTGGGAAGTATTTTCTATTATCCCAAGAGCAAATAGTTGCAAACTATTGCGTGTTCTACCATAATTACATCCTCTTGGATGAAATTGTTTGGTTCTCTTGGGAAGATGAGATTTTCTTGATGAGATCATACAGACCAGCCAGCAAGTGATGACACATGGTAATAGCTCTGTAAATACTCTGCATCTGCCAGAATGTTCAGGCCTGGGGGTTATTTGATTCAAGCAGTTTCCCTGTGAGAGAGACCATACAATGTTGGGCTGGCTTATTGGCATTTTCTTGCTTTGTTTTTAATTGCCTCATTTGCTGCTATCAGAAGGCCTGGTTCTGGCTAGTTACTGTCTATAAAGAGTTCTACCTGCCAGGTGCCTTCAGTGAGACAGGAGATAACCCTTGTAAAGCCTGGGTTGCTTGGTCATGTGCAATTTGGACAGAGGTGGGGCAAGAGGTTATTCAACCCAGGGGTTGAATCTGACCATCTGCAGCAGGACCAGCTCACCTGTGTCTCACAGCAGCCAGTTCCCAGATATCACGGGCAGATGAGCTGTGGCACTGAGTCCCTGAGGGGACCACAGTTACTGCAGAAACATGGCATGTCAGCCAGGATCAGAGCAAGTGACTTTTTTACTGTGCCCACTTTTCTTGCCCAGTCGCCATCACTTTCCAGCAGTGACCTCGTCTTTGGATGTTTGGAAGTGCTGTGGGTGCATTCAAGGATGCCTTGTCACAATGGGGATATTTGGCTGCGTGTAGCTTTTTGCAGCCCTCTGCTTTGGCTGGATAAGAGTTGCTAGGAAGTCTTTGGTTATGTTCTGAGCGGATGAGCACGGTTTCTTTCCTTCACGTTTTTATTGTAGCATGTGCTGTGATAATTCTTCGAGGTACCTGGTTCTTTTTCTGCTCTCACTGGACCAGCTCCTGTACTGAAAGAGGTTTTCTTTCCCCTAGGTCATGTCCAGTCTCACCTGTGGTATCCTCACAGCTGGGTATGGCTGACAGCTGCTGAGATCTTTGGCCTGTTGTTTGCATCTAACAAGCCAGAAGATCTTGTCGACAAGTGGAGGAAAAGAAAGGCTGGGAAGAGGAGAAAGTCATCAGCAGAGCTCTCTGCATCCACAGTCTTCTTGACTGCTGAACTGGACAAAAAGGTAATGATGTCTGTGCTATTCCTTCCCTGGCTGGGACATAAAAGTAGTATTATAGTTTGGCATGCACATTTCTCTTTTAGTTGCTCGTCTGCTGCCTAATCCTGATCATTTGAGTGTTTGAGGCAGTGTCTCTGCTACTGGGAGGGGGTTTCTCTGGGGTCTTATTCTCAGCAGCACAAAGATTCCCCTCTAGTCTGGAAGATGCAGGGAGAAGTTTTGCTGAGCCAATACCTTGGCCTTCCTGGGAAGCTTAGGTGTCTGCAAAACACTGCTTTGAGTTTCTGCTATTGACTTCTTTTCATGGAGTGTTTTCCTTCTCTTTTTTCCTCTCACCAGATGAAGGAACTTGCGTTTGCTTTCTGCCATCAGCTGCAGTCCAAGTTCCTGGACGTGTCTCTGGGAGAGCAGGTAAGAGCAGGAGCAGGTCTGGGGCTACAGGAGGGCCCAGAGCAGGCTCTGGCCCATAGCAGGATGTTACGTCCCTGTCAGGACAGTGACGCTGCTGGTGGCTCAGGGCAAACACACAGTGCAGTGCCACCTGCCCTGTGCTGAGAGCATCTGAGCAGGCGGGTGTCTCAGAGCAGCCCTGCCTCAGGAACTGCTGGGGCCCAAAAGGCACAGCAGCTCATGGGGAAAGATGCTCCCAAACTGCAGGAAGATATTGAGGTGGGCCTTTGTGTTAGGAGCAACATGCTCTGTCTCGTGGCTCACATGGCAGTGGGTAAAGCCATTACAGACTCCTAGGTTAGCACGTTCCTCTTTCAGATCTAGTCTTGGCTCTTACATGCCCCGGTGCTGACAACCCTCAGTGACTGACTACCCTATTTTCACACTTCAGGTTATAAAGAATTTGCTTTTTGTGGCCAAAGTTGTTTACTTGTTAGCCCCTGCCTCAGAAGAAAGTAAAGAGGCTGAAGGAAAACTCAGCTGTGAAGGGGAAGAGCAGGAGACCTCAGAAGTTGAGGAAGAGAAAGACATTTCTGCTCAAGGAGAGGGAGGAAGAGAAGACACAGAAGAGAAAGGCCAGCCAGCTACATTGCTGTGGTTAATGAAGAAGCTCTCTCTCATGGCAAAGCGAGAAGCAGCGTATTCCCCTAAGGTCCCTCTGAAGGTAAGAAGAGGGTTAGACCAGCTGCTTTTGATCTGGTGAGCGCTTGCACAGTACAGTGTTGCTCTGGCCCTTTGCTTCCAGGGGACTGGCTGCAGAGAGTGCTGAAATGAGGGTTAGTTGGTGCCAAAGAGGATTCTCAGGAAAGGCTTGTGCCAGTCTGCTTCTCCTTGCTGATGCTTCCAGCCCTCGTGTGTGGCTGTGGGAGGGCCAAAGGCACCACACTGAAGGGGACAGCCCTGCCTTTGAATGCCCAGGTTGGGGGAATAGCAGCCTGGAGTTACTTGCTAGGAAAAGGGGAGGATGTGGGAAACCATCAGGAAAAGCACTGTGGTTCTCTGTGATGCAGAGTTAGAGAGGCTGAGCTTCACCTGCCTCAGTACAGGACAGTGAGAACAAGGCTGTTGTTCAAAGCGGTAACAGCTGCCAACCCAGTGAAGTCACAGCTCACGGGTTTACAGATCCCTTGGGGTTGTGTCTCATCTAACGGCTGTACTTGGCTGCAGTAAGAGCTTGTAACAGCAGTGAGTTTCTGACTTGGGTGCCTGAAACAACACCTTGTACAGAGAACAGTGGTGCACAGCCCTCTTGTAGCAGTTCAGTTAGGCAGTTTCCTTCCAGCCTTCCTTACTTCATGTCCCACATGCTCATTTTCAGAGAAGCTGCATCTTTAAGTTCCTGGGAGCAATCTCGGTGGATCTGGGGAAAGACAGGATCAAGCCCTACCTCCCGACGATTCTCACCCCTCTGTACAGGGAGCTGAACAGCACCTACGCAGAGCAAGGTAAGTGATTCCTCTCACGAAGACTAACGGGGAGTGTCAAAGCTCTGCCTCGGCACAAACACCGCCTGTCATTCCTCTTGTCTGTTGAGACGCAGATGCCATAATTGGTGAATCTCACCTACTTGCAGTTTAACTAAAATACCAGGGAAGGGGGAGTGTGTTTGACAGCTGGCATACAAATCTATATGTTGAAAAGGAAAAAGACTGGACTAAAGTTAGGCAGGGTCCTACGTGCGAGTGGATAAAGCTCAAGTGTGTGATGTAGTGGAAAAAGTGTAGTAATCAAGGGTGGACTCCTGGCAAGACTCAGGGAGCCCTTGCCAAGGAGAGGAACAGAGTGTGGGTGTTAAGGGAGCTGGAACAGGGCTGTTTGTAAGTGTTGCTAAGCCTTAGGGGCATGAAGATCCCTGCCCTATGGTTAAAAGCATGTTCCAGTTTTAATGTAAAACGGTGCATTTTATAGCAGCTCGTGTTACTGTAGAGCAAGGGGCTGTACGAGTTGGAACTGCCAGTTTGGTGGTGGTTGTTTGATGTTTTCCCCAAGCTGCTCCTTTTGAAATAGAGAAAATGACCATTAGTGCGTGGCATGTGTGCAGTGACTGAAAGAGGGGAACCTGTGCAAGTGGATGTGCACCCACTGAACTGTGCACAGAACTTCTCCCATCCTCCTGAGCGAGTGCAGGTCACTCTGTCCTGCTAGATCCTAAATGAGCAATGCCACTTGTTTCTCCCTGGAGATCTTTGTTTAAAAGGACAGAAAACAACTGAAAAACCTCGGAGGAGGCAGTAACAGTGTTGTAGGTAAGGAACAGCTGCCTTGGCTACCAGTTCAGGTTCTTTTCGCTAAGTAAGTAAGAGATTTGGAAAAGATGCAGTAGAGATTGACAGTATTGTGAGTGGATAAAGATCGACTTTTTGCTTTCTCTGCCAGCACAAGAACCAGGGGCCTTCTAATGATTTTTCAGAATAACTGCAGAGATGGTTTTTCACCTGATAGGGGGTGTAGACCCAGGGAACTTGTCATTGAAGGGTGTTGTGCAGGCAAGCAGCTTCCACAACCTTCTCTGGAGGCTGTTGAAGGAATTGGAAGAAGGATCTGTCGGAAAAACGGGGGAAGCATTTGTCCTGCGCTCAGTTTTCCCTCAGCATCTCTTTGTAAGCCTTTTTTTCCCACCAGTATCTTTTGGCTTTTTTTCAGTGATTGTAGTTGTAACTAACATTGTAACTAACTAGTGGTGCTAACCATTAAGCCAGGCCTTATTGTACCTACTGGACAGAGATGCTGACTGACAAGGCTGAAATCATCTCTTATTTCCGACAAAGCCTATTCCAAAAGAGCCCTGGTGGCTCTATACAGTGAGCCACTTTTAATAACTGTTATCCTTTGGAAAAAAAAAATTGCTTCTCAGAAGCTCTTTTTTTGTTTACCTGTGTGAAGCACCACTTGTGGTTCTCTGGGAAAGCTGGTAAAGATCCAACAGATTTCATAAGCACTGTTGCTCTGGTCTCTACAGTATATTAAGCAAGATGAATCAATACAGTTGTCTTTACTAAAGAAAGATAAATCCCTACTGGGCTCTCAGCTTTCATTCCGTATGCTGAAAAGACTAAGCAAGTTAATTTTTGTTTTATTAGATCCAACACTGAAGAACCTTTCCCAAGAAATCATAGAACTGCTCAAGAAGTTAGTTGGACTGGAGGCTTTTTCGCTTGCCTTCTCTGCTGTGCAGAAACAGGCCAACCAGAAAAGAGTGATGAGGAAAAAGCAGAGGGCTCTGCAGGTAAGATTCTCTTTTCTCTTCTGGGAAAAAGAAATAGGGTTTCTCTAAAGGCCAGAGAGCTGAGCAGGAAGGTGAGTTTGGGGAAGAACATCATCCTGAATTGGGAGTGTTCCATTATCATTTCTGAACCTCTAAGATCAGACTCTTGGGAGGTTTTGTCTGAGCGATGCTTTCCTGCTTCTGGAGAGCGTGGTAAAGCCAGGCAGAGCAGCCAGAAAGAACCCAGCTTTCATGAGCCTAAGCAAACCCATGTGTTGTCTTACCAGCCACCAGTTTCTTAGAATGCACATGATGCTGGAGCAAGTTCAGAGAGGGCAGCAAAGCTGGTGAGGGGCCTGGAGCACAAGTCTGATGAGGAGCAGCTGAGGGAACTGGGGCTGTTTATCCTGGAGAAAAGAAGGCTGAGGGGAGACCTTATTGCTGGCTGCAGCACCTGAAAGGAGGTTGCAGCATGGAGGGTGTTGGTCTTTTCTCTAAAGGAGCACATGAAACAGCCTCAAGTATCACCAGGGGAGGTTTAGATTGGCTATTAGGAAAAATCTCTTCACTCAGAGAGCTGTGAAGCGCTGGAACAGGCTGCCCAGGGAAGTGGTTGAGTCACCATCTCTGGAGGTGTTCAGAAGACGTGTACACATGGCTCTTAGGGACATGGTTGAGTGGTGGACTTGGCAGTGTTAACGGTTGGTCTTGATAACCTTAAAGATCTTTTCCAACCCAAACAATTCTATGGTTGTGTGATTCTCTGGTGTTTACAGGGACAGCTGTTGGTTGTAACTAAACAAATGTATTGTTTTTCACTAGACTGTGGCAAACCCTGACATCGCTGCAAGGAGGAAGCTGAAGAGGCATAAGAATAAAGCAGAAACCAGGAAGAGAAAAATAGAATTCTTGCGCCCTGCATACAAGGCCAAGAGACCTCGAAGTCATGCACTGAAAGATTTAGCAATGGTGGAATGAAAAGGCTTTTCCTTCCTGGAGGATTAATTTATAAAAAGTAATTTCAAGCTAAAGAACTAATTACTGTTTTAAAAAAAACCCACATATTTTAATTGTATTTATTAGTATTTTTAATGTCCTTTTTTCATCTAGGATCTTAAATAAAAGCTTTTCATTTTTTTTCCAAGCCTGCGTATTTACCAGAGCATGTACAGTTAAATGGACAATGCCTGATCTATTTTTTAGTAAATTTTACTTCTTTTTTAATGATGGGTTATATGGTGACTGCATTCACGCCTGTGAGGCTGGTTGTTGGAGAGAAAACAATCAGCCTCCTGACTTTCGTGTGTCTTTCAGCTTCTACAGCTACACTGAGCAACATAACTGTCCTTTCTGGCTGAGCTGAGCGTAGGAATAACACCCCGGCAAGGTGGAAGTTAATTCAAATTACAGCCCTGGCCCACTAGGGTGGGAGGTGGCTATTTAAGACGTTTATTTTCCTTTCAGAAAACCAAAGCTACATTACCAGCTAGAGGTAGGATACTTGTCTCTGTTGTACCTCATTTTAACAGCATATCTATACTGAGGATTCTTAAGTATAACAACATCAATCTAAGGAAACCTTTTTAAGTGTTCAGCTTTGTGGCTGTTAGAACCAGCAGGAGTTGGACTTGTTTCTGTGAGCAGGCAGCCTCCAGCAAGCAACACCTAGGAATACAGCTGACAGTTCCAGATTTTATTAGTGTTTTAATTGCACAAATATAGTAGCCACTCAAAACCATCAAGGGTGCATGGAAGGGGCACAGGGAGGAACAAAACAAAAAAAAAGCCCACTTTCCTGGCCAGTAAGACTTTCATACAAATTAACATAAGTACATCTTTTAAACAGAAATAAAGAAATGGAATATTATAATGTACACAGACATTCACGTGGTTCAGTTTCACAATTCAAGGGAGGCGTCCACATTGCAGGAGTCAAATCTGTCCTATTTACAAGTATTTGTGGCTTGAAAACACTTGCCTGCAGAAAGGGGGATGTTGGATATCGCTGAAACTTCTTTGCAGTGGCCACCTTTGTATCACTGCCTGCTCTTCAGGGCCTCCACCAACCTAGGAAAAAGAGTGAAGTCAGCTTAGTGAAAAGTCATTTCAATTATATTGAGACTTGAGAAGAAAAAGGAACTTTTGTCTTTTATCACACAAGACTTTTCACAGATCCAACCTTCAAAAAAAAACCCAATATAAATACAGTATTCTAATTAGAGTGTTACCATTCCATTGCTTCATCAAGTCCTGTGCCTTTAGTTGCGGATGTTTTGAATATCTGCCATTTTCGGTCCTTCAAAGCTGGTAAGCCAAGTGCGTTTGCCATTTCTGTGGGAGTCATGGCCTGTTCCATGTCCTGCTTATTTGCAAACACCACCAAAATGGCTTTCTTCAACTCTTCTTCCTAAAAAAAAAAAAGGGGGGGGGGGGGAAATCATGCAGGTTGTTGCAGAGAATGTCACTGATAAGCTGAGAAAACCAAACCAATAGAATGAAAAGGAACTTCAGCAGCTCTCATACTGATTTTCAGTATGTTCTTCAGCTTTAAAACATGGTAGGATACTAATTACTGTGAATCCTTCAGGGCCTGATTTTGCCACCACTGAAGTACTGAGCAGCCACCCCTGCTGACAGATAAATTTTCAAATGACCTAAAGGCTGCGTGTAACTCACCTCCTGCCCAGACAACGCTGCACAACACTGAAATATTGGCAGCGTATTTAGTGCTTTTCGGTCAGGAGCATTGCAGAGTCCTCTTCTGAAAGCTGAAGTTCCACAAGTGGAGCTCCATCTGATTCACTGAATCAAATTTCACATTAACTCAAAAAAAAAAAGTTTTAATTTCTCAATTTCCATTCTACTGATACCATTATCATCCTTGTTTTCTTACCTCTAACATAGCAACGAGCTCTGATTTTGAGGTCCCAATCCTGTCTCGATCGCAGCTGTCCACTACATAAATGACTGCATCTGTATTTGAATAGTAACACCGCCAATAGGGCCTGCAGAAGAAAGAGAAGTTTCAGTCATATAATTTGCAATTCTAGCTGTCTTTTCTAACTAGATAATGAAACCCACATTACCCAGAGGAAGCAAAAACTGTCGCTGGGGTGAAAAGCCCCAGGAAGCAAGTAGAAGACAGATACCTTCAAGAGGCTACAAAAAGGAACAGACAGTACAAATACTCTCAATAGCAGAAAAGAAAATAATCAGCTTGAAAACAAGGAAAGGACAGAAGTGCTGGGGACAGATTTATTTGGCAATCAGCCTGCACGACATCAGGGGTCCATAACTGAGCGAGAGAGGAGCAAAGCAAGTTTAAACACACAAGCTTCTGCCGTAGGTAATCACTGTGGTCACCAAAGAAGGACAAACACACAAATCGTAAATGACTAATTCATATAGGCAAGTAATTACCAAGGATCAAAACAAACCACCTTTTTCACAATTATCTTACTGAAACTAAAATGGGAAGGATCCTGCATCTTACTAACTGCACCATACTTAATAACTAACTACACTGCACCTTACTACCTACCCTTTCAAAAAGGAATCACAAAAACATCATTCAGGGGTACTGAAGAGATCACTACAAAACTTGTAAAGCTTGCTAAAAGAAAAATTATTATACCTAAATTCAACTTCCTAGCTTTACATCCTTAAGAGTACTTAAATATTTTGGGGATTTACGTCACTCACTTCCCTTTCTCAGAATGCTACACAACCACCTACTACACAAGTAAACCTGTTTTTCAAAGCAAAACTATATACTGGTATAAAATAACATTCACTTTTTCCAATCTGTAGTCCAAACCAGGTTTTACTAACTGAATTCTGTCATATGAAAGTGCTCTCCTGATGATGGGCTGGTTTTAAAACTAAAGCAGTTTTCAGAACTGCCAGCTATGAGACTGCCAAGAACTTATTAGCACTTTTTAGAGAAATGTAATTATATATTTTGATTTCAAGAGATCTATTACCTTATGCTTGTCTGTCCTCCCAAGTCCCAAACTTGAAACTTCAGATTCTTGTATGTCACTGTCTCAACATTGAAGCCAATGGCTGAAACAAAGTTGAACAACTTGACTGTTGGTGAGTTTTCTTTATTTTTCTGAAGAACATTATAGCGCTTAGTTTAACATTTTCAGGTCTGAAAATTCTCAGTGGCTACATAATGAAGCTCATGCCCTTTGTGAAGTTGCCCCAACAAACATTTACAGCTCAAAATAATGTGGCGATTTTTTTCTTTGAACAATAAAAACACACTGTAAACACATTGCAGAGATTTATAACAAATGCCAAGGTTGTTAAAAACAGAAGCACGTCTTAAAATCACCAAAAGAAACAGAACAAGGGCTAAAAGAATGGCCTCTTTTGATAACCTAGTACACAAGTGACAGCCATAAGACACTAAGGAACATGTCCTTTGTGTCCACACCTGGTCTGCGCTCTCACAGAGCATAGCAGAACCAACTTCTGAGCAGAAGACTTGACACTGTGGCACCTGGAAGATGGCCATAGGGTTACAGCGAAACACAACCCTGGGAAGTGAGGGATGGATGAAGGCTGCCTAAAAATGATGGAGGATTGCTTATTTCAATAAGCAAAATGCCAGGGCAAAAGGCTTGTGGCACAGGGAACTGCTGCCTTCTAAAAGGTAAAAAAGACCTGACCAAATCAGGTTATCGTGGCCATTCAGGAGGAACCCAAGAGACACAACAGCCAAGTGTCCCATGTCCTTTGTGTCACACAGAGCAATCCAAGCCAGACCACTGCTGCACACCCTTTTAGGTGTTTGTAATAGGCAGGTACAGCTGCACTAATGCTAATACAATTGGTGAAATCAGTTACATTTTTTTAAGTATCATCTACTCCCATGAGACCTCCCACGGAGTTTTGCTACACTTTCAACATAAAGTTAAACCATCTGATTTCTTCTTCTCTGTGTTAAAACAGAAGTGTTTATATAACAAACTGAAGACCCTGCTCAAAAAAAAATTTAAAAGGTACAATTCACTGACACCATCCTATTTACTTTGTTTTTGTACAATAATAACGATCTCTAGAATTCACATTATAGCTACTTTTGGAAACTAAATACTTACATAGTCAACAGTTACCATTTACTGAACGTTTATCTATCAAGAAAATCCTTCCAAATCATGGTAACAAGCTTAAGGTCAAATACTTTTTGCATTCAGCAGAGCAGCATAAAATATTCCTTTATGCAGTACTTGTATAGCACACTGTAATACTGTTCTCCAAGGAAGTTCTTAAACAGAACAGTGCAAAGTTCCTACAACATAAGGTACTTTTGTCTAAGAAGGAAGCATGTGGCAAGTTCAGCTAAAGTTTATGTGTCAGAGTTGCCGGCAAATCAACTATTTTCACTAAGGGACTGATCACTTACTTGGAATGGTGGTAACAACTTCTCCAACTTGCAGCCTGTAGAGAATGGTTGTTTTTCCTGCTCCATCCAGCCCCAGGATAAGAATCCTCATCTCTCGAGTTCCAAACAAACTGGAAAAGATGGTGGAGAAAAAGCCCCCTGCAAAAAAACAGAACAGAAAGGCGTTTCAGTGCCAGCTGGCAATACGGAAAGGCAGACAGATCAACCTCATCTCTTACTGAGCAACAAGATGTTTCTTCTCTCCAGTGAAAACAGACAAGTTCAGGTTGTCACCCAGACATCTGTGTGCTGAACCGCATTGTATTTTCATGGTTTTATGCTGGTATTTTATGGTAGCTCAGTCCAACCAAATCACGTTGCTGCAGCATCAAGCTTCCTCATTGTGGTTAGGATTTTTTTTTTCCTTTTCTCTCATTTTCCAAAATCTAAGCCAACTTCTTTTTTGTTTGTGATTGGACTATCTTTTCGACAAGAGACTATACAAGGGCACACTGAAGCCTGAAATAACTCTTTCTGATGTTTATGATCTCCCTCCCACAGGACCACCCACTTATTTTTTACTTAAAATGAAGTATAAATCAGTAGGTGCGTGTTAAATCACAGTCCATTACAGACTATGAAGCTGCACTTCGGTAAGTACGTTAATGCTACAGAGAAGTCTAGGAGCCCATTTCAAATGCCCTTTTGAAAAACAAACAAAAAAAGTGCCTTGCCACAACATCTCATTTATTCTATAAATGTGTGCAAGAGTAGTTGTGGCCAGACTAATAACTGATTTGTGCCTATTAGGTGTTTGAGTGTAGAAAGAATACCAATGTTCTAAGCCAGTAACAATCACATTTTTCCAATTATTTTTTATAACAAATACATCTAATGATAATTTTGTAAATCTAACTAATCCTTGTAAAAACCAAACAAGCTAGAATCACATTTGATAAATATACCAGTAAAGAGGCAAATGCAGAGAAGATCTGCAACCAAAATCTTACTGAAAGGGATTCCGATAAAAATTACTCCCTGTGTTTGCCTTTCTCAGCATCTGTGATGCCTCTCCAGGGAAAGGAGGAAGCAATGAGCTCCGAAGGAATTCAAACTGATAACAGGTTTTACACATCTTCTAAGCCCATCCCATCACAGAAGCCACACACACTACAGACCCAAAAACAAAGAGAAGGTAAAAGGGACCATCTGTTGCCAGTTTGCATAGTGCTGTTTACTGTGACACTGGCAAATAACCTTGACAGAACTCAGCTGCAAAAGGTATTTAAATATAAGCACTTCAAGAAGAAGGCTGCTGTGTGATCCATGGAGCTCTAAGAGACAGTAACTCTTTCCTGTCAGTCAGTTACTAACAGACACCTCTCATTCCCTCTCTCTATGTCCTGCTATGTTTTTCCCACACTAAAGCCCTGCTCAAATATCATCTGTTATAGGACAGGTTTGTGTTGATCACTTAACTCCCAGATACTTCTTAGTATTCCCTGTGCTTTATTTACTATTCTCCATCACAGAATCACAGAATGTCAGAGACTGGAGGGGACACTGAAAGACCATCCAGTCCAATCTCCCTGCTGGAGCAGGAACACCCAGATGAGGTTACACAGGCGGGTTTGAATGTCTCCAGAGAAGGAGACTCCACAACCCCCCTGGGCAGCCTGTTCCAGTGCTCTGTCACCCTCACTGAGAAGAAGTTTCTTCTCAAATTTAAATGCAACTTCCTGTGTTCCAGTTTATACTCACTGCCCCTTTTATTATCATTGGTTGTCACCGAGAAGAGCCTGGCTCCATCCTTGTGAAACTCACCCTTTATATATTTATAAACATTAATTATAAACATAGATATTATTTATAAACATAACCTTCTCTTCCAATTAATTCCTTTCTAGCACCCAGTTACGCCCCTGCCTAATCCAGCCCGGTCTCGGGAGCTCGCCGCGGCCCCTGAGCACACGCCGGCTCCCGCTGCGCTGCTCATACGATTCGCCATCGCACGGGGGTAACGAACCGCTGCAAACGCTGCTCCTGCCCCAGGACCGCCCAGCGCCGGGAACCCGCCCGCCGAGACGGACCGAGCTCGGAGCTCCGGCTGAGGGCGGGCGGGCAGCGGCCGGGCCCGGCGCTCACCTCTCCCCGCCGCCCGGCTGAGCTGGCGCTCAGGCCGCGGCCGCTCCCCTCATCCCGCCTCGCACAGCACCGACCCGCTTGGCTGCCCCGTTGGCGCCACTCCCGCCCGCCCCATGTTTCCCTCCCCCGTCTCAACGGGCCCCGCGCCAGCCCCGTTGCCCCCCTCACGCCGCCGCGGTGCCGGTGCCCGTGCCCGGCGCTGAGGCCGCCGGGGCCGCCGCCCGCTCCTCACCCATGTCGAGCCGCTACGCCGCGCCGCGGCCACACCGCCCGGCCCCGGTCCGCTTCGCTGGCCCCGCCGAGGCGCCGCCGCCCGCAGGCTCCACGTCGAACGCCGCGGCGAGTAAACGAGGCGCTTCCTCCCCCGCCCCCTCCGCGGCCTCGCCGTTTCGACACGGAGCAGGGTCAGCGCGCTCCCGCCCGTCCGCCCTCGGCGGGGCCGAGCGCGGGGCTTCCCCTGCCCCGCCCTGTGCGGACACACCCGGCGGGAACCAGAAAGGGAGGAAGGAGTTAAAAAAATAGGAAAACAGGATGGGGCGCAAAAGTGGCGAATCTGCGGCGCCGGAAGCGCGGGGCTGCGGGGAGGTGCGGTGATCGGCTCGGCGCGTGCCTGGGGCAGGGGCGGTGCTTCCTGCCTCGCGCCCCCGCCCCGGGGCTTTCGCTTTTTTCTGTCCCGGAGCTCTGCCCCGGTGAGACCGGACCTGAGTGTTGAATGTGTCCGGTTCTGGGACCCCCCGTTCGAGGACAGGGAACCGCTGGAGAGAGGCCAGCGCAGGGCAACGAAGATGATGGAGTGGAGCATCTCCCATATGAGGAAAGGCTGAGGGAGCTGGGGCTCTTTAGCTTGGAGGAGACTGAGGGGTGACCTCATTAATGTTTATGAAGGGTGAGTGTCACAAGGATGGAGCCAGGCTCTTCTCGGTGACAACCAATGATAATAAAAGGGGCAATGGGTACAAACTGGAACACAGGAGGTTCCATTTACATTTTAGAAGAGACTTTTCTCAGTGAGGGTGACAGAACACTGGAACAGTGAACAGAACACTTGAACTGCTGGAGAGGGTCCAGCACAGGGCAACCAAGATGATTAAGGGAATGGAGCATCTCCCTTATGAGGAAAGGCTGAGGGAGCTGGGTCTCTTTAGTTTGGAGAAGAGGAGACTAAGGGGGGACCTCATTAATGTTTATAAATATATAAAGGGTGAGTGCCATGAGGATGGAGCCAGGCTCTTCTCAGTGGCAAACAATGATAGGACAAGGGGTAATGGGATCAAGCTGGAACACAAGAGGTTCCGCTTAAATTTGAGAAGAAACTTCTTCTCAGTGAGGGTGACAGACACTGGAACAGGCTGCCCAGGGAGGCTGTGGAGTCTCCTTCTTTGGAGACATTCAAAACCCGCCTGGACACCTTCCTGTGTAACCTCATCTAGGTGTTCCTGCTCCAGCGGGTGAATTGGACGAGATGATCTTTCGAGGTCCCTTTTTGCCTGACAGTCTGTGATTCTGTGACCAGCCCACACGGCTGCTGGTGACGCCACACACTGCCACCTGCGCGCTGCCAGCAGCAGCTCCTGCACTGAAGATAAGATAATGTAACTAATGTAATCAGTTTGTGCAGATGAATAGGTATAAAATAGTAAAAAAATGTGAAATACTAAGTAATGAAAGCACAGGGTAGACAGAATATGCAAGGCATACATGGAGAATTCAGCTTTAAGATCAGACTATAATAAGCGAGAAATCCAACAGCTCACGTCAATAGTGGTTAGACTGGTTTTTGTGCAGTTTTTTGGTTTTGTTGTTGTTCGTCTGTTTGCGTTTTGTTTCTGTTGTGTTTGTTTTTACATAAAAGATATTCATATATCCTTGTCTCTTAAGAGAACAATCTGCAAGTACATAACTAATCTATCACACGGGCATGTTGTCTCCCTCCTCATGCATTTTATTGTCTTTATGCCCCTGTTCCAGCAAGAACAGTACAAAAAACTACTCCCCCAAGCCCTAAGAACCAAACCTAGGGCTGTCACCTTCTATGACTTTCCCCATATTTCTTTTTTTCCTCTTATCTAGACTTGCCTGAAGAGAAGCAGCTCATACTCCTGTCAGCTGAAACAAAGGCAGGACAAACCATTCACAGTGGAAAACGATCACCTTTCACACAGCATCCACACCTCTGTGATCGGAGTCTGCAAGTGCTGAAACTTGAACCCCATGTTTTCATTAAACCTGTGTGCAAAGCAGGAACAGCATAAACAGACAAAAACCTTTCAGTTTTCTCTGGAAGCAACCATAAGTGTCATATCATCACAACTGCAGAACTTATTTTGTTTCCTTTATGTCCTCCATTAGAATTCTTTCTTGCTTGAAATTTTACATTAATCATAACTCAGTTAAAAACAATCCTTTATTTTTCCTGTCGAGGTGAGAGCAGTAGGAAAGAATACACAAAACTGATCCATAGGGGTAAGAAAAAAAAAAGTAACAAAATATTTTTGACATTATTTAGAAAATGTATGATCTACAAAATCTGATGATCCAGAAAGCCTGCTCTAGCACATTGCTTCAAGAGGCACGGAACACGTATCAGAGTCTTTTAGGTCCTTGATAACCGTAGCAGTCCACGGATACGTCTCACAAGAGCTTGAATGAAGGTGTATCGTGACCGAACCTTGGAATACAACCCTTCAATGTCCAGAAGCTTCTTTTGCAGCGATTCACCAAAGCTGTTTGCGGCTTCAATCTGAAGCTGAGAAACAAGAGATTTGTTGCAATCAATTATATCAAAGCTTCTCTTTCTGGAATCAGCTTATCCATCATCAACTACCTGTCAACCCTTTTACCATGATTTGTTCTCTAAACCACTTTCGAAAGGACATTTTTTCCTGACTCCTCTGATCAGTACTACTTGCATTCTTCCCTTACGTTTCTCTGTCTAAATCACATAACAGATAGAGTTTCTACAGAGGTTTTTGGGTGACTCAGCATTTAAAGATTACCCAAATATTACCACTTTAAAACCCCTCCAAGTTTTAGGGATTGAACTGTCTTACATAATTCACCTTCTTCATTTATAGTCATACAAACACTAGTTCCAATTAAAATTTTGCTTTAAGGACTGTTTAGGAATCAGAGTCCATGTGCACAGACAATATTTTTTTTTCATTAATACATAGGTAAAAAGTCAATGAAAAAAATTAATTATATTCCAAATATTTTAGCAAGATGTTACTGTATATTTTACTTTTGAACAAATTAAATAAAAGACAGATGCCTCATCATAAAAAAACCACAATAGCTCTTATCATTTTAGATGTTATAAAGGTACTTGAGGCTGCACGGGTTTTTGAGAACAGTTTTTTTCCTGCACAAACAGCAGTAGAAATGTCAGTGGGATTTATTAATAACGATCATTTTTTCTGCCACCTCTGCATCAAATTCACACAAACTACTAAATCACAGTGTAAGCAGAAATTACTTCATTGCTAGAATTCACATTTTATAGTCTCCTCGGTTTCTGTCACCCTTTTCGATCTCATTTCTCTGCAGCCGACCTAGACTGAACAGCTACAGCATCACAGAAAACTGGGAATCCTGCCCTCCTATTGCAAGTCTTTCAAGGATAACTGACATTTTCAGAAAACTTATTTAAAATACATACAGTTTGACTGGTTTACAAGAGAAAATGATTAATATTTTTGTAATTCCAGCTCATTTTTAATACATTTTTTATATTAAGGCTTGAAAATATGCGTGCAGCAGCACAACTGCTACCTGCTTCGCAAAACTTCCCCCCCCGAAATTTGCAAAATTTAATTCATCCTAAATTAAGTTATAACCTGTTGGTGTTACCACAGGTTGTTCAGCGGTGCGACAACTACAGTCAGACCACTCTCAATCGCTCTGATAACCAAGCACGTTCTGTACTTTTCAACACGCTGTCACCATCTCACCTGCTCTATATCATGCTGGCTCACTCGATTCAGTCCAATACTGAAATCCAAGCTGGGATCTGAACCAAAGGAATCTAGTGATAGAAAATGAGATGTTAAAATTACGTTGGCTGCTCTACACTATCTTCTCCACATATAGTTATAAAATGAGGTTAAAACACAGTGTTTTCAAATGGGTTGGCAAACTTGTGGATTAGAAATGACGCTAATTTTTTTACTTAGATGATTTAGAGAAAATAACTTAAGAGCCATAAATAATTTTGATCACACAACATGGCACTTTAAACAAAAACCTCCTCCTCAGATCACATCTTGTCTGATGTCCTTATGGAAATTTTTTTTTAAAACCAAATTTCACACTTAAAATCTTCTGATGAATCAATGGTGCCTACAATTCTAAAAATACTTTTAAAACAACCAATATTAATTTTAATGCTTAATTTCATCTTATTGTATTAAAATATTTTCCTGTAAATTGTTTTGACTCATTGATCTGATTATTTGAACTTCTCTTGGTTTGAACTACAGAAATTTTTAAAATTACTGTCCATTGGAGGTTATATATAATAGACAAAACGCCACAATCTGACTCAACAATATTTGTATTGCCAATTCTCCAGTGGAAAATCCAAAGTTTGGCCAAATCCAAAAAAAATCTGTTTTAAAATACAAACGGCAAAATATTACTAGTAGCAAATTGGTTTTAAAGTTAACCATCAGTAGTTATTCAAAAGCACCTTGGTGTCTGAGAAATTTTACCTTGCAGCCTCCCTTTCTTAAATGACATCCTGGAGGACAGCAGTGGGTCTTGGGAGTCAGCAGGTATACAGTGCAGTAGATAGTGTTCCAGATGACGCCAAAGAACGAAGAGACATGTTTCTATAATATCTGCAGACACATCTAAGTGAAGGAGTCTAACTTTGTTGTCTTTAGATTATACATTTACTACGTGAGCATATTTGCACTTGGAAGCAGCTGAAGATGTTTGCTCAGCCATCTGTCCCCTCTTCTCAGAAGCTCCTCACCCTACTGCTGTGTCCTGGTAAGAGGTCACTTGCGCTCCCGACCTGCTCCAGCACATTGCAATGGGTAAGTCTGCAAGAGCCCATTTTCCCAAAGTAGGTTTCAGAGAAAAATTTGATCCACTGGAGACAATTATTTTGTGCATGACTAGTTAGTTCCATAGAATTACTGGTGTTTCTGAGACTGGGTTTACGCAAGGTTGACTGTGAGACTGGAAATACCAGCTGTTCAGATAGGCACCTCAAAATTATTTTTCGCAACATTTCTTCCATGACCCTTGTAAATAAGTGAATGTTTAGTGGGTCTGGATACTGAATTGAAGAGCTGAGCTGTAATAACTCCTCCATTGTAACACTGCAGAAAGCCTTAGCAGGGTCTCCATAATGGGAACTACTAACTTGGAAATATTTACATTCTGATAACAGCAGAACAATGCTGAAAATTAAATTAGTAAGAGGGTATTTCACATTTCCTTTTTGCAAAAAGTATTGTTAAAGTGGTCAGAAATCTATGTAAAAAGAACCTGTTCCTACTTCTCTGTTTTTCTGGAGAATCACCGTGAGGGTCGTTTCCATTTTAGAAGGATACAAGAACAGAGAGAGAGCAGCTTGGCCCGGTTGTTTATCAGCTTCACCAGGCGTCGCCTTGCCAAAACGTATTTGTGGGAAGTGGAGATTTTGTCCACTCCAGCTGGCATAACTGACTGACACAGCTGCGAAAAGGAGAAACAAGAAGATTGTAGCAAATGACAGAGCACCAAAAGAAAAAGCAAATAAAATTACTTATAAATATCTAGAGCTTCCTTGTCAGCTACTATCTCTTCAGAACTGTGCTCTATATTTTGAATTTGCATAACCTTTCTGACCAAAAAAAAATTGAGAAGTTAAATGTATCCTCAAACAAATATAATGAAAACTGCAATTTTTGCAAAGTTAAACCAAGTATTTTCCCCTAAGTCCTCATTCTGTGGACCCCTTCATCAACAGTAGCAAGGAATATGCACAAAAACTGGAACTGTTTAGTATCTTAAGTACTTTGGCGTCTCTCTTATAGCTAAGTCTAAGTTACAAACCATACAGAGACTACAGAGTCAGAAGAACTATTACCTCTTTTATTTCATCTGGTGGGAGTTGCTCCACATTCTGCAGTTTGTTAACGCTCTGACGATGGCTATCATAGTAACTGAAGAAATCACTAGTGCTCTGTTTCAGCAGGTAGACAATAATGCCCAAGCCAGGCAAGTGCCAGTATGGGACCACTGGTGCTTGTGTATCTAGAAAAGATGATGAACAATTTATAATAGATTAAAAAAGAAAAAAAAAAAAAGAAACCAATAAGGTATGCTCTCTGTCAATAAAGCGGCAAAAGACATGTACTTTATACTTCAGTGTCAGAAATAATACAAATGAATGTCTAAGCAAAACGTTCTGTGGCTGGATTACTAGAAGGCACTCAGTGTAGTACAGTACTGAGTGTAACACGTGAAATGTAGCAAGACCAGAAGACTTACTATTTAAATATTTTAACGACTCAGCTGCATAACAGCACACTGTAAACTCTTGCCATGTGGCATAATGGAGAGCTCCTGTCAGCACCAAAATACATCTTACACGTCATAAATGAGGTTCTAGTTTCATATAATGTAATCTAGCACAGATGGTGAAAAAAAGAAAACCTCACCTTCCCCAGCCTGGTACTATTTATCTACATACACATTTTTTTACTGATACATGTGTTACTGAGCTGCCATGGGAAATGAATTAAAAAAGGATTTTTTGGTCACATTTGTTTTAACTTGGATTAGTTTCCTGATTTGGCTTAGCATGCGCAAGCATGTATTCCAGATTTAGAAAATGGGCAGCCACAGTACTGGCATAAAGTGACCTTAAAGTGCATGTGAAACTACAGCCTCTGGTTCATTATCTTCTACTAGCTCAAACATTACACCATTCAGTCTCGTAAAAGAACAGGCCAAAAATCTCACCCTGACGAGGCCCATCTCGGTTGGTTGATTCTGACAGACTCGGAGTGAACAGACAAACCGTGTGCTGAAAACTGGGGGCGCTTTGCAACATCAGTGACTCGCAGTATTCCATCACATTTGCACAGATCTGCCAAAAAAGAAATGACAGCATGTCAGCTACAATATCTACAGGCTTTGAGGCATTAAATTTTAAATGGATAAATGTTAATAAACAACATGGTTTGCTCCCTCTCTTCTCATCAGAGTGGGATGATTGTTTTTTCTGATCAGTTACAGCCTCTTTTCTATTTCAAGACTACTTGCAACCTTGCCTGTTTCCTAAACCTGCTAGTTAAAATTTCTGGTCAATTTTAAGTCCCCTTTGGCTCTAACTCAGCCATTGCCCTCTATTCCCAGCCTTCACTTAGAAAATTTCTGATCAATTCAAGGCTGCAAAGTCCACAGAGTCTGTACCCATAACAATGGTTGCTAATGCAAATTTAAGTAACAAAACTTTCAAGGTTGACTTTAAATAGAAATGAAATGCGGGATCCTATGCCAAACTAAAACACAGTGTAGAGCATTACCACTACCACATGAAAGGGTGACAACAAATCTGCACGACAGGTAAAATGTCACAATTTGAGACTGAAGTTTTTAGCAGCTTCTTGTGTCCTTACCTGTTGCATGGCCAACTCAATTTCATCCCTCTTGTTCACTCTGTCCCCCTCTGCGTTATCATCTTGCAGTTTAAACTGACGTAGTCTGTCTGAACCACCAAACCGACTCAGAAGTCCTAAGCACTGGCGCTGTCATAAGAAACGAACATTTTGATTAGTGTCTCAACAAACGAAGTGCGTGATTCTTTTCACTTAAGTGATACACATCCCTTAAAACACAGTAGCAATGCAGAGAAAACTTTTAGTACTTTGTCTACAAAATTTAAATTTTTAACACACAATATTTTAAATCACCTTTAATTAATTTAAAAATGAAAGGCACCTTAAAACAGTTCCTTGAGAAATGAATGCAATTCAAAAATACACAACTTTGTCTTATGTCTCTTCCAGACCATTACACTGAGTAGCATCAATGACAGTTTAGGTTTACCCATTCCCACTTAAATCACCGTCACCTATATAGACAAACTAACAAAATCTGGATATGAAGATAAAAAGCTCTGTGAAACTAGAGTGCAAAGGCTGCAGAAAAAGAAGTAACAATCAATACCTTTGTTTTTAGTTTACATGTGGCTGTAAAGATCACCAAAGTACCTCAGACTGTAAGTCAGTTTTGTGTAGAATGGCAAAAAAAGATATCAAAGATTAAAACATTTTTTGTAATTATTTTTTGGAAAGAATAAAACACTTAAATTCTTTTATTATTTTATGAAAAAAAGAGGACAAACTAGAGAGAAAAGTTACAATAACAGATGATTGATCTGCAGTTTCACTCGGAACAGCTAATTTTTCAAATTAAAAGTCTTTCTGCTTTCCCATGGGAATTTCTTGCTGACATGATGCAGCAGAACACTGAGTATCTCAGCATTACAGCAATCATTTACAGCTTGCTACTTCGCTTAGGGCTGGTCAGCCTAACAGTTACTATCAAAGTGTCCAGAGAACACATCCTTCCCTTGCGACCAGAAGTATGTGACAGGGCAGCCCATTCCGCAGATAATTTTCAATTAAATATTTCTTTATGAAAGTCCTTGTTCATGTGAACCACAAAGCTTCAAATGCATTGCTGGGTGCTGAATGCTGAGCTGTAAAGAGGTCTGCAATCAGAGCTTCTGAGCAAGACTTACTCTACCTTGGCTTTCATTCTGGCTTCCAAGGTTTATTTTTAAAACGGGAAGAAAGAAATAAAAAACTAGCACGTTCAATGCTCTGAGTTGCTGAGCAGGAGATGTGGTTGCGGCAAAAGTGGTAAGAGTATTTCTGAATTACTTCATATGCTTTGATGTTGACCTCAAATTCTTCTGCTCCACGTACCATAAATCCTAAACTAGGGAGGGAAACAAAGTCCCTGATGCAACTCTCATGTTGCCAAATGTTATCTTTCCTACTGGGCTAGGGGGCAAACAAACAAACACAACACCACCACCACCACACAAACAAACAAAACCATACCACCACCAAACCACATAAATCACCAAAACCACATAAACCACCACGCTCATACACAAACCACCCCCACCCCCTCAAAAAGACCACACATTCTTCTTAATGGTGGAAAAACATCCCTTTCATAACAGCTACAAAGAGTACAAAAACAGGAATAAACTCACTCACAGACACAATTCCAAAAGGACAAGTGTTAAAATACAACTTTATTACCTGAAATCGGCCTATATGTCCTTGTAGCTCCACCTGAGTCCCTTCATTAACATCAATGTCCAGTTCACTTAGCACTCCTGATAAAAGATACAGCCATTAAATTAACTTTTTTTTTTTTCAAAAGAAAACAGATTTATGCAAATTATATACTTAAATACAAGCGTTGATCAGAAAAATTTCAGCCAGACATACAGCTTATATTTTACACACTATTTCAGGAAAACATTCAGATATGAAGGCAGCTACTGTGAGCCGCATGAGAGCACGTAACTCATTGTTCTGCTAAGTCATTAAAAGGTGGGGCTTGGGGAGGAATGGAGTTTAGCATGAAAATTGCATCTGTTATGCAAAGCTCAGTACACTGTAAGCAAAGAAACATTTGGGCTCAACCTACAGACTCTGCCCTCCTTTCTATTGTAGTCAGACAACTCTCCTGAACAAAGAATGCCATTAAATCTAAATAGAGAAGTTATTTTGAAATGGTGAGCAAGTCTTCCAGCATGCAGAGGAAATCACTGTATCCATCACAATAATTATTAGCCGTCTGTGAAGATAAGTCACCCAAGAGAATGGTCAGTATGCTAATCTACAGTACTCCTCCCTGGAAGCTTTCTTTTTTAAGTAAGTAAAAATGGAGAAGACATTAACAAAGATATGGGTATGCAAACACTTTTTGGTCTTCATTTCCTCAGTCATATAATTTGCTGAATAAAAATTCTTTTTGAAGATACCACGTGCACTTTGAACACTAGTATTTGCAAGTCACGTCAAAGGCCAAAAGTACTTACTGTCAAGTAAAATGAAAATGGGAAGTCAAATGCATATTGATAAGGGCACTATGTCCACTGCAAATCCACCACACTTACTTCAAGAAGAATTATTTAACATTTCTTCATCTTTCCCAGAGCTCTACATGTCAAGAAAATTCTGTATTGTAATAGATATTCCCTTATGTGTCTTACTATTTCTTTACAGGAAACAAAGCCTGAGATTCTTGCAGATGGGGCTAAGAGACTTCAAAACTGCAGTTCCTACCAGGCAAAGCTGCCTTGCTGATGATTCCTGTCAGGGAAGCCAGCTCCTGCAGAGACCCAACACTAACATCTTGACACCTCAGGATTGCCTGGATGGTATCCGAATGAGAAATGAGAAACTGCAAAACCTGTACCACAAGAAGAAAACGGAAAATATGAATGACTCCAAAGTTAGTAGTGAGCACAGGGGAAGCAATGCTTTTGCTTTTGGAGAATTTTAAAGCAATATCCCACACCAGCGAGGATGGGATTTTTAAAAAAGCTTACTTTCAGAGCAAAAGGACACATAATTTCTATGAATGAACAGTAGCAGTGATACTCTTGCAGCTTTTGGAACTTACCTGTCCTGCTGCTTGCAGGTGTTGTGCCATGCTGGATGTGAGGATCACTTGGCAGAGCTGAAGAGCTGGAAGAAGGATCTGCCGATAACGTTCCACTGGAGCAGGAATGAAGACTGGGGGATCTCTCATTCCATACATTCTTAAGAAGTTTAAAAAGAGAAAGGGAAAAAAAAGAAAAAGATGAACAGTGCAAGAAAAGTGAATTCCATTAACACGGCAGAGCCTCAGCATACAATCACCCTCAAGAACCTGCTAACATTTATATTTCAGTAACAGGTCTGTACTTGAACTGAGTTTATATTGGAAAAGCAACAAATTTATGATACTCAGGTGCTGCAATTTACCTAGAAAGCTGCTGCCGGACATTTTCTCTAAGCAGAGAAAATTACTTATTTGTACTACACTACATTAAATCAGCTTACCTTGTTGTAGAAATGTGACACCTGTTTTCTTAACTTAGATATAGAACTAAATATTCTCAAGTATTTTTAGGAAGAAGTGTTCTTAATTCTAAAGCAACTGCTGAATACAGTCCTCTACAAAATGCCCTGTAAGTTTCATACAATCTTATACATGTCACCGGCACTTTTAAACAGAGTACTTGTCTAAGTCTTAAATTTCTCCAAAGTGTTTGAACCCTAGGCGTGTCACTAAGAATGGTAAATTTAAAGCAAGGACCAAGGTTTGAAATCAGACAGGGTGATTTCCTCTAAATTCGCAATTTCCTTCCCTCAAGATCTTCTCTCGATCATCTCACAATGACTAACAACATGGCAACACATCAAGAAACTTGCCAAGGAATATATAACTGAAGCATTTTCTAAACACATCGTAAAATATTTCTGAAATAACATTTACTTCACTGCTCTCTCATTCGTGCCTGATGGCGGAAGATGAACTCTGCACTTTTTGTTCACCAACTGCAAAGCCCCTAAAATAAGTTGACAGTGTAGGCTGTTTTTCAGACATTACAGTCTAAGTTATTTAATAACACATAGACCATTCCTATCTAAAGTATCAAACAAATACATTTTTACTTAGGTTAAGTAACTAAGTACAATTTCACACCCATTTATTTGGAATTTTTCTCTCAATAAAATGGAGCTTTAAACTGAACTGATATGTTAAAGAAACACACACACACACACACACACACACACACACACACACACAAAGAATAAACCCACAAATAATTACTGAAAAGACTTGTGGCTATAAAAAAAGACATCATACGCTTCCAAAGCGACATTACAGTTTCAAAATCAGCTAGAGAACCACCACTTACCCCTGATGGTCTGTTTCGGGTCTCATGTCATACACTTGACACTGTGCCAGCCTCACAATCACTCCAGACCGCAACAGCTCTAATGCCCCTTGCTGACTTTTAGCTATTCTCGTGAGGAACGCCTGGAGAAGAGCAGAGAAGGGTAAGTACTGGAGATGCACCACGAGACTCACGGCAACTATTTTCTCTCTTGATTTCAGCATCATTTCAAACACTATTATTTTAGTAAAACATCTCTTGAGTACAATCAATGTGAAGTATAGACAAACAACAGAACACCATACCACAAAATCCTTTCTGAAGTACTCTTACCATTTTGGACTCATAGGTGTACAGCGCTTTAAGTAAAGGGGGCTGAGGTGTGAGCAAGCTCTGAAGAGTCAGATCGTCATCTGCCAGGCTGTCCACAAGCACCTTCAGGTAGCCACTGTTGGAGAGATACAACAGCCACTGCTGCTGCTTGTCTACTGAAACAATACGATCAAGCAAAGCCAATGCCAACATCTGGGATGGGGAAGAAAAAAATAAAAAAAAAGAAAAAAGGAAAAAACAACAACAATAAATCAAACCAGAAATAAATCTGTGAGAACAATGAGATTTTTAACAACTACATAGAAATATGAAATGCTCAGCAGTTGGGAAATTGGACTAGATGATCTTTTGAGGTCCCTTCCAATCCCTAACATTCTGTGATTCTGTGTGCTTCTAACGGCTTCTTAAAATCAGAATGCATTTCTGCACTGCAATTGCAATCCTTCATGTGAAAGATATTTTAAGATTTCCTGACTTTTTAGTGTAGTATTAGCCAAATACCTTTCCTCTATTATTCTTTAACAAAATACTACAGATATTGTTGACCAATAACTACGCCAAAATATTTTAATGAAGTATTGCTACAAGCACTATTTCTATTTAAAACTAGATTCCTGTCTACTGAAGTTATTATCTCAAATTATTTCTTCCTGAAGTCACCAAATCTTCCCCAAGTGAGAAGAAAAAACAGGTAAGTCCAAGATTTAAAAACACTAACAAGTAAATGCCGCAGCAGTTCATACCTACAATTTTTTTGTAGTAGTGCTTGCTACCCTTATTTTTAAGCAATAGGACACACAGCTTTTTTGAGGAAAAAAAATGTATATGCATGTATGCCCCTACTTTCCACAGCTTGACGGATGAGTGGGAGGACAGAAATGTGAAAGAGATTAAGTATCTACAAAAGATGTTCTAGTTCTACTTCATGAAATTTCCCTTCTCTGCACAGGAGTAAAATGTTCCTCAAAACTAAAAGAACAGCAATTGTGAAGGAATAGATTTACGTACCCGGCCTATCTCATGACCGTCACAAGCATCACGACAGACCACCTCCATGAGAGCTGCCCCATAACTCTCAATAATTGCCATGTTTTCCCGTTGCATTTTACTAAACACATCTTCAGGAGCTGTCAGACGTTCCCACATTGTTTTTTTAGCTGTAAAGAGCAAACAAAACAAAAAGTGAGAAATGCAAAGATTGTCAGCTTAGCATTAGCTTAGCTACAGCACAGCTGAGGCTACACCATCCTTCAGGGCATTTTCTCTACCTTAAATGCCCAAGTAAGAGACAGGGGTTTTTCAACTGAAGTGCAAATGTTTTCCTACAAACCCATTCCTTCCTATCACCCAGAGGCCAGCCAGAACAAAAAAGGTGTGTGGCTGTATACATACACCACCCTTGCAAACAGTATGCTTAAAATAATTCTAAGATTCAGTACATGAAATGTAGAAAAACTGTTAGGCCTCAGAACTCTCCCTGGGATCAAAACACTCTGTTTGAAGGAAATAAATAAGGTATCCTAAGTGGGAAAGGGCTGAATCCAAAGCCAGTAAGAAATGACGAAGTGGTCGTAACAAATTTATAGGTGTGTTTTGTTTGTTTTGCTGTTTGTGTTTGTTTTGGGTTTGTTTGTTTTTTACTACTGTACCTCAAAATGCTGACTAAGTAATAGCAGTAAGAGTTTGCATACACAGGTGCTAGTTTGTTTTTCAACACTGGTCCAAGCTCTATGAAATAATGATTAGAAACACTGACAAATCAGGTATCAAGCCATTAACAGAGAGAATGTGATATTTACCATAAGCTCTCTTGGTTAAGCAGCAATTTTTTGCCTTGTTTTTGGGGGGGCTGGGGGTGATGCTTTTTTGACTGTTTGTTTTCTCTCTAGGGGTCTTCAGCTAAAAGAACAGAAAAAATATCCTTTTGGTGTGTTTTGGGTCTCTTTTTTGGTGGTGGGTTTTGTTGTTGTTTTGGTGGTGGTGGTTTTGTTTGTGGTTTTTGCTTTGTTGTTTGTGTCGGGTTTTGGTTTTCTGTTGTGTTCTTTTGGATTTTTTTTTTTTTAAAGGACCACTGTGGTATGAATGTACATACGGATGTGGAGACAGTGTATTTCTACAGTTGGACTCACTTGAGAACCGTTAATTACAAGTAGTCTCCAGTCCTATGACAATTTTGTAACGATAAAGCATAGCTTTAAATAGACACAAATGAAGCAACTTTAGTGCTGAAGTCGGAAATTAAATAACCTCATCCAGAACAATACATTTTGAAGGCATATGTAGCTAGACGGGTCTTAACAGGGGAAGATTGGCATCATTTAGCACAAGCAACTAATTTCAGAGGCTCTTGGAGTAAGATGGTTTCTACCTACATAATCTATTTCCAGAGGACAACTCAGCATGGAGAAACTCTACCATTCAGGATTTAATAGCATTTTTTTTATTCCTGTTTTCCATAATATGGTTGGACCATACCTGCTTCTAAAGTGTCTGGTTCATCCGGTCTCTGCGCAATCTGCAAATAATAAAGTAGTGATCCATAAAGGTGTGTCCTCACTCTCTGGAAGCCACCACCTGTTAAAAAGAAACATTCACAACTAAAAACAAATAGATGTAAATTCCATAATGCCATCTTCCACTGGCACTTAATTTAACTTTCCTATGGCAGTGCTGGCAGAAATAAATAAAACAACTAGATTTCTTAAGTCAAAGTTCCAGTGTTTGCATAGAAGCGTATTTATGAGTAAATTCAGCATGTTTATGCTGCTCCAAAAAAGTGGCAATACAAAATTCCCTTTACAGTTATTTACACCTCTCTCTTCTGCTTGTTGTTCAGATCTAAAAAATAATGTCTCTTCACTATTTTTTTTCTTGTTAGTAACATCACTCAGATTTATTTATATTAATCATGTAAGATCCACCTAATTGACTGCAGTAAAAATCTTCACAGCTCAGACCATCTTTTTACTCTTGGCAGTCTGAATTCCCACACACCCCCTGCAAAGGTCAACCCACCTGTTTTCAAAATGAAATCCAGCAGCTTTTTTAAGATGATGTGGAGGGAGGAGTCACCAATGGAAGCAAAACCCATGGATATGTTCTCAGAGCCAGGCGATGAGGTGAAAGAACCATCCAGCATCAAGACATATTGGGACTGTCCCGCCATGGGGAGCGCGAGTGGCTGTTTCTGTTCAGTTTTCACGGACTGGCTCAGGTGGGCAGTCAGGGTGAACACAGCCCCTGCCACCACTGGCATCAGCTCCTGAGCTGCATCATCATCAAGGATCTTAATACAGAGATGAAGGGGGAAAAAGAAAACAAAAGAAAACAGTAGAAACATGTCTAGATTCATTAACTATTAAAGCAATTAATTTACACTCTCAACTATTTCATTTATATATCTATAAGGATTTCATTAACATGGTACTATTTAAAAATCAAAATCAGAAGTGTCAGAAACTCATTCAGAAAGATGAGTTGAACACGTTTTAATTGAGAAGATCATTAGCTTTCTGTTTTTTCTTTACACAAGTTACAGACAGGATGATAATTAAATGTGGGTGTGGAAAAGAAAGAAATGGGCTGACATTCAAGCTCTTTCAGTAGTTAAATATCTAAACCTAAGTTAGGGAAAGAACAACCAACACCCTCTTGGCTTTACAGCTATTTAAGAAAACTATCATCATTAAAAATGTAAAGATATAATTTAGAAAACTCAAAGGGGTGAGCATCAAAGAAGTGAGCAAAGCAGCATTTAAGAAAATGTGGAGAAACACTAACAGGAAGTTGGTACATACTATTTAGGACACTTCATCATTTAAAAGGTAAGCCTGGTATTTTTATCACTGACACTCACGGAGCTTTCCTTTTAAGGAAATAATAATAAAGTCATTTAGCATAGTAGTCCAATTATTTTCAAAATGAAATAACAATATTTTTTTTCCTCAAATAAACAAAAATCTTCACTAAAGTATTATAGAAAATGAGACTCTGAAATTTCTGCTCTGTAACGATTTTAGGAAAGAAATTCCTATAGCTAGTAAAGGCTTCTCTTGTTTCTCGTTTTTTAAATTTTGTTTACATAAAGCATTCATGTAGGTAACTCCCACAGGAAAAAATAATGGAAATAAGAGCAACAAAACCCCCAAGAGTTACTGTTTGCTTGAAAAATATAATGGGTTTGTATCTATTTGTCAAAACACAACTTGTCTAATCAGGAGAAATTCAAGGAGATGGTTGATTTCCAGTTTAGCTTTACCTTGTCATGCACATCCTGCAAGAGATCACGGATAATCAGTTGTCTGTCCTCAGTCTGTATGAGGTCCTGGGGGCAGGCAGTGAGTATGATTTCTACCAGTTGTCTCCATGACTCCAGAGCATGCCTCTTAGCATGGAGGCACTGCAGCAGCTTGTTCCGCTCCACTACGTACTGCAGGATGGTGTTGATCTCCTGAACACCCACAACAAAGAAATCGACTTACAATATGCTAAAAGAACTTAATGACAAAGACAGATTTCAAGATTACAAGTTTATCTATTAGTAATAGCCTTAAAAAAAAAAAAAGTAAGTCTTGAGCTTATCAGAAACAACCTATTAATCATTTTAACATGACAGGTCAATCCATTTCTGAGCTGCTTTTCACAAGGCCTTTGCCATAATGAATGTCTCAAGCTCACAGCAACAAAAGAAAAATTAACCAGAGGAATTCTTTCCTAGCATACACTTTAAAATCAAAACAAAAACAACTATGAAAAAAAAAAAAACCTATTTGTGCATTTTCTTCCCATTTTAGTCTGAGTCATTTCTCCTTCATCCTTCAAGTCCATTCAGCCAATTTCAACTAAATCAAAAAGATGGCAGTAACCTCAGAAAATAATTAAGCTCCAAGTTCACTGAAACTATAGCTGTGTAGAAGAAAGGAGAAATAAATTGGCACCCCCTGTGAAAGACAAGATGAACTTGGCTGCTACATACTGTACTTGTCAACAGCCAATCTTGACATCAATATGTACTGCCTTCTGTACAGTGCGGTGGGAGCTGCAACTGTTATCAGTAATGGGAAGCAAAAAGGTTCAAGAAAAAAAAGAAAGCAGACTCCAAGTCTGCTGTTTAGAGAACAGTAAAAAGTTAAGAACTAATTTACCTTACCAAATTTTAATGTCTTGTTTTTTTTTTTCTTCAAGAATTACTAACTCAAAGTTAGGACCCAAATCCACAAGCTTTCCCAGTAAAGCTTACTGCTTGACAGTACATGCAATCCAGCAAGAGCAATAACCACCAGTAGTTCACTCTTTCTATACTTACCTCCATAAGTAAAGGTCTCTGGCCTATTGCTGCCATTCCCTGAAGGGCATTGACTTCTGCAACCAGAACTCTGTGAAGGTACTGAAATTAAAAAAGTTAAAAAAAAAAAACTTTAATGACAAGGAAGATGCATTTTTCCCTCATAAACATAATTAGGAGATGGCTACATGGCAGATGCAACTGAAGGACCGAGATTCAAATAAGTTTCACTAATTTTTTAGGTTTCTCCCTTAGTTCATTCTCAAGCTGCACTACTTTAGCTGCCTGGTCTCTCACCTGCACTTCTAATTTTTGCACTCATTCATTTCTTCCTGGTCCTAAGTTGTTCTGTCATAAGCTCTTCTAACATACCACACTCCTTTCCCTCTTCAACTTCCACTATAGTCCTCTTGCACAGAAGGAAGGGTTTGATCCCTGTATTTTACAGTATAGACTAGCTGGTTCTTAATATGGAATGGCTGCATTCCTACCACCACCAAGATCACTTCTATGTTACATTCTGCTCCTGCTCCATCCCTTGTCTCTCAGACCACAAATTTTTCAGTATTACTCGTCAAGTACTCATCACAACGTGATATTATCTTAACTGAAGCCTCTAAGAACTACTGCAGTACCAACTACGTTGTGTACATAATTGTGTACACACATGTAGTATTACATAGTTGTGTATTGGAGACCAATGAAATTGATACTGAATAGTTGTCAAAATGACTCCTTCACACTGTTTTGAAAGTGTTAAAAAGCAGGTCCTTGTATTGCAGCGCACTGGGCACTTGGAGGATCCTTCCTCTAATCAAGTGTGCGCATGATTCACTCTTCTTGGTATTTACTACACATACCAATTGAATATTAATTTGTTTCTATCACTTAGTTCATGCATTAAACATAGATTATTTACGCAATCACAGCCTTTGTTGCTAGTCCTTTTTTGGTATTTGAGGGTCTTCATCTGGGGTCTTTAGTGGCCCCGAGTGGTCTTTGCAGCCTGGTACCCCTTGGATTACAAGCATTCTCTCCTTGAACTGGTTTCTAGAGTGAGCATGTTGTTGTCTTGTGCTACTACCCAGCAAAAGTCACGTAGCTCTTTCTTTATTTAGTGGAACATCCCATTTGCCCAGTTTGCAAACCAAGGACATCCCACTTTACCTCAAGTCCAGTCTCTATAGAGCTATTGTTCCTCTATTAAGTTCTTATTACATTATGCCTAGTCTTGTTACATTAGGTCTAGTCAAGCTTCTAAAATACTTTTGTTCCTCTTATCAAATAACATAAGGTAAATGTCATATCTGCAATATCACTTGGGTGTTGCAAGATTGGAAAAACATTCAGAGAGAAAAATATTTCCTGAAATTGTCTTAAACTGATGCATCTGTCTACTGCAAATGAGAAATCAGTGTGTGCAATGCAGGAGAAATAAACTTATCCAAATAGTTTGCATAAACTATGGACGTCTGAAACAGCTATGATTTTTATGAGAAAAGAAGTTTCAAAGTATTATTAATACGCTGATCATTATTATTACCATCAAGATAAAAAATATCACATGAAACTTGAGAACACAGACCACTGCGTACCTTGACATTGCAGACCACTTGTCCACGTGCATTCTTGTGCTCACAATTAGCAATGACTTGTTCAATCTGAACCCGGTCAAAAAAATCCAGTTGTAAAGGCTCTGGAATGTCCTGACTGAAGTCAATTGAATCCAGGATACTTAAGATCTTCCTGCGTACTGGAAATGTAAATCAATTCAAACTGTATTCAGAAATATCAAGGGGAAAACAACAACAAAAAAAATGATAACAGGAGCCTAATTTACTTTTCTAAATCCAAATCTTCATGTGTAAAGTTTCAAAAGAAAACATTAAATCTTCAGAAAACACTACCAATCTATGTAAGAGGATTAAAAACATTTTCTAGAGCCTTAAGTTCATAATTTGTGTTATACTGTATTGTTCTCCTGTTACAAATGCATGTAACTCAATATTTACAAATACAAGATTCTGATTTTTTCTCCTAAATAAAAGCAGGCTGGATTTCAATGAGAACCATGCAGTCTTTTGTTAAGAATTAGAATCATTGGAAGGAATCTGAAGTTACTTGGATTTTATTATTCTTTCCCATGAAAATACTAATATGTTCAGCCTTAGTAACAGTCTCACTGTTTTTACTGTTAGGCACAAATTTATAGACTGACATCCTCCCATTCCGCCCTTCACAGACACTTAACACAGACTCTTCTAACTTCCTTTCCAGTCCAACATTTTCCACTCACTGCAACCATCTATGCCAAGGTTCTAAAATTCCTTTTTCCGACACTAAATAAAATTGTTCCGTGTACTGCTGATGTTTAGACAGTCAATTAGTTTCTTTTTCAAAGTGCCCTTTATGGAAGCAGCCCTCCCCCCATTCAGGATCAGAAAAATTTTACTGAGAAATAATCAAAAGCCATAACGCTTACCTTTGGAAGCAGTATCAAAGTGGAGAAACCCACTGACTGATCGACTTTCATCTTCTAACCCTCCTTCACCATCAGCTGAAGGTAATGAAATAATAAATAAACTATTTTTTAAAAAGTCTAATATAAAATTACCTACTTTATTAATCCTGAAAGAGGACACACTAACACGCCTTTCATGTGAAAGTCTTCCAAGATAAATACAGCCTTGACTGCTAATAAAATGAACATAATACTTGTCTCTCAGAAGCTAGCCCGTTACCAAATATGCGCTAGACAGTACTAGAAATGCCTAAAAAAGACACCCCACTGTCCAGTATGAATAATGCAGCTAGATGAACACTGTAAAATGATTATGGTATCTAGACATAATTTTCTGCACTCCCACAAGGATGAAGAGACAGTGTTCAGACTTATAAAAGTGACAGGAAACACCACAATGCTGCACACCATTATGATATCTTCCAGTTATTCTGTTTATTTTCTTCATGTAACGAGTTTTATTGCCACCTGTTCCCATTTCCCTTGATTTGCTTCTACTCTGTTCTGAAACTCTGAAATCTTGCCTTTTTATCTAACGTTGCATTTTATGTCACATTCGGATGAAATAGAGTTCTGTGTTGTTGTTATATCAAAAGTCAAATTGACCCGTAGCTACTTACTTCTGTGAGATAGGGTTGAAAATGCATGTCAGACAGAAGTTAAGACTGAGAAAACCTTGTCTAAAACTGTTTACCAAGGATGACCCTCCACCTTCCCTACATGGTAACAACTCTGGATAGCATCTCAAACTGTTTTATAATTTTAATTGTTATATTCCCCTCTCCTATTCCACAAACTCTTTATTTTTTATATCAGTGTATACACTGGGATGTTTCAAAAACATAACACAGACAAAGCAGCAATGAACAAAAAATACCCTGATTTCTTTCACTTTGGAGTCTACAACCACCATAATCTTTCTTCCCAAATCTCCAGTGGCAATCGCAAATTGAACTGTCACAAGCTCATAGAGAAAAGAATTCAAATCAAGTCTCTCATATTATTCAAGCTTATTTACCCTCACAACAAATTCCTCTTACCCAAGTATGGTTTCACAGGCATGTCATCAAGCAGCAGATGAAGCAGCCTCTGCGTGTGGGAGCGCTGGCGGTTCAGCGATGTCACTCGCATTTCTATAGCTGCAGTTTTCATCAGCCAAGACATTTGGTTCAGTGTTGAAATCTCGTGTTCTGGGTGGGGATAAGGAAACAATTATAAAATTCAATATAAATAAAATTACTTACTCCAAGGAAAGCATTTTTCATTTGGGAAAGCTTTTAGAGGATGTCATTACTTATTATCTGCTCACCATTTGTTTATGAGACAACAGGGCTGCGAGATCTGACAAAAGCCATTAAATGAACATGTATGTGGTTATTGTGAAAACAAGCCATACATATATATCCCATTAAGAGTATACACAAAAAATCTGGATATAACCTGTACTAACAGTCACTGTGGAGAATGCAACACATGCTTCATGAGCACATAGGGTCAGTTATAATTTCAGTTAAAATAATCACTTACCCCAAATGAATGAAAATTTTAAACAAAGTTGATAAGGCTTGAATGTGGGTCTCTAAGGATCTTCATATTCTATACTCATCTGATTTAGATTCTTAAGTTAAATAAGAATCATCTAAAGTGCTTTACCCATACTAGATAAATGTATTTGAATGCTACATTCATTATCATTTAACAAAGGACTAGTGGTCAAGCATCTAATAAAGTGAATAAGTACATTTATTCAGTTTAAGACACCTGAGAAATATTGGCCTGAAACATTAAAAACACATCTATTAACTTAAGAATTACTGCTATCACCAAATAAAAATTCTGTATTCAAAGGAAGAGAAGATACAGGTGGTTACAACCACCAGCCTTCTATTCCCTCAGTTTCTCATACCATTCTTAATTTTCAAAAATATAACTTTTTCTGTAACATAATTTAAGAAAACTACCATGATAATTAAAATAGAGATTAGGATTTGCTTCTGGAAACTTGATGCATTCCAAAACTAACATTCTTTTACAAAAGTGCAGCTCTAATAACTTCCTAAACAGGCAGTTCCATCTTTGCAGAACTAAAAGGTTAGCAGAGGCAGTAATTAATTCAGTTTAATAATGCTACCTCTGTTTCTTCTATGATTCCTAGGGAGTCAAAAGATGCATTGAACTTCAAGCATGCACAAACTTATCCTAGCATAAAAATTACCTTTGATAGAAAATGGCAAGTACTGCAGCTGAGTGAATAAGAAATCTTGACTGGTCCTCAGATACCTCATAGTTGGACCTGACGTTTCAGAGCAGGCACACAACTGATAGATCACCTGACAACCAAAAACAGTAGATACTCATTTATGGAAGTTATTTTAAAAACAAACCAACCACCAAATCGAAAGATGCCGAACAATGTCTTACTGCTCAAACAATATTACCTGTATTTACATTAAGTTTTCCATCAGCTTACTCCAAAGCTGAATATATTAATTATTACAGACACGTGACATTTAAGGACTACCAACTACCACCACATGGATGATTCCAAGGGCTGTTTGTCCTCAACATGACACTACATAAGCCTTTCTGTTTGTTCAGCTCGCTTAAAAAGGAGCGTCTTTTTCAGCATCCAGGTTCACCAACACAGGAAAAGTAATATTTTTTCTTCTCCTTCTACAGTATGGCTTCTTTCACTTCCAATAACCTTTAAAATCCTTTCTAGACTTCACAGATTTTCAACGTGATACAGCTGTGTAATCAGATGATTATATGTTTTAAGGCCAAATATCAGTTACCTTGCACATACACCTAATTCAGCTGTCTTCCCCACCTCACTCCCTCAGACATACATATTCTGTCACTGCTACAGAAGAAAGCAGATAGTTTTGCTGGCTTATTTGGGATTATGTTATTTTATTGTTGGCAAACTGCAGTTCCAAAATTTTAAAAAAAAAAAAAAAAAAAAGGCATATAGTCACAACAGATTCAAAAGCTCACCACAAATACTCAGCGCATCAGTTTTAAAGTTTATCCCAATTCCAAATTCTGACATGAGTGCAGATTCTTTCTTTTGTTTGTTGCTACACGATAACACTTTTTCATACAGAAAAAGGTAGACTAGAAAGAGTTCAATGCATATAAAAACCTGACAGTTGCGTTTTAAACAAAATCATCAACCATCTATGTTAACCAACCAAGAAGTAGATAATTTTATTTTAAGCCTACTTTCAGTATATGCCAACAGAAAATACACTGAATACCTGGTAACAGAGTTCTGCAAGATGAGGAGATTCCTGAACTGCTGTAGGCCCACTCCTTGTTTCGGTACCCTTCTCCAGTATGTTCAAAATAGCATGAAGGCAAGTCCGTGGGCAACCCAAGACACCTTAAAATACAAAAACAGTTTCTTAATATTCTTGATCTTACTTGCCTCCATATCAGGTATAGGTTAGCACACAGAATTACAGAAACTAAATTGCTGAGATACTTTGTGCTGGACTATATTGCTCCACAGAGCTGCAGCAAAAATACCTGGCAAAGTTTTCTCTGTTAATTATAATAAAAGATGGAACTGTGTTTCAGCAAAAATCTAATGAAACATTTATAATTAGTCTGTAGGCTTTTGAGGTGCTGGTGAAAGAGGATCAATTATGCAATCAAAACTTATTTAAGACCTTGTTCATCAGCTTTATTTAAAAAAATAAAATAAAATCAACTGATTCTTTAGTATTCTGCATGAAACAAATGAAAATCTGAATTCTTGCTCTTAAACTTTAACTGAATACTCATTAGACAATTTCAAAGAAGAGCTTTAAATTCCTGTCTTTATTTTACAGCCATTTTATGACTAATGCTCCTAAAGGCACCAGACCCTGAAACCAAGGTGAAATGGCAAGAGATTCTAATATTGAAGTCAAAATCCTGTATTTTTGCATTCTTCCTTTAGCCAATTAATTCTTTAAACAACCCAGCAACATGTCCTGAAACAGTAAAGGCATCAATAACTGCAGTTCTTACAGGGGAAATAATCTTCTGTGCTCAGATATGTATAATTGATGCTTTAGTAGGAAATTATTATCTCTTGGCAAATGGCTGATGGTCATTATTTCTTCACATTATAATGAGATGATTCGGAAGTGTGCAAGGCTCTCTCGTGGCTTTGAGACAAAGTCTCCTATCGCTGACCTAATGTATGGTAACCTGTAAAATTGTGAGGCTGCAGTTCAGTCACCTATATTCTACAACTGTGGAATTTCAAAATATCCAAAACGTGGTCTGCAATTGTAAGCTACTTTGCAGATGAAAAAAACAGGTTGGCACCTTTTTTTTAAAAAAATCTTTCTGATATATCAAATAACTTTCAGATTCCTTTTTTTATTTTTTCCCCAAATAAAATTCAAGCTGTCTACCTTTCATTTAGAACTGCAAAAGACTAAAAGCTGCTGGGATACAGTATCCAATAAAAATGTAAAGATAGATAAATTTTCTAAATAACTAAAACCAAGTGTTTGTTCAAATATGTTCATACAAATATGCGTTTTCTTTCCTATAATTAATTTCAAAACAGGATCTTGAGGAGGGACAAGATAGTAGTCAAGTAGTATAACTAGTTCAAAGAGACAATCTACTTTGTTGATTCCCATGTTGTCATGTGTAGGTACTTCTTGGTTGATCAAATCAATTTCTTTCTACTGTGGACACAACCACGCCGTATAAAATACTAAATAAATTAACGTTTCACTTCTAAATTATATTTTTTTCCCACAACTCTAATTCTAAGTCTCTTCCAAAACTCAACATAAACAAAGGAGCAAATCCTGAAGGTGTTTAAGTGTAGCACTTGGATATCAACACATCTTTAAATTTAGCTTTTAAGGATTAGAACAAGGCCTGCTGTCTTACTCTTAACATTAAAAGGAACTGCTTCTCCCCATGAATTTTCCAATAAGTATTCTTAGTGTTGGTAAAAGAATGGATCAAATGCCAGATCCACTTTTCCTCTTCATACCTGGATCTTGTAGATTTGTGGTGCTGACGGGTTTCTTTAGTTCATAACCCAAGAGATAGAGTGCAAGGCTGGGAGGGCTACACTCAAGAGAGGTGATAAGGAGATTCAGAATATGGATCCTTGTTTCATGATGGATTCGTGCCCGCTTCTTTTCAGGCTCCAGCTCTTGACAGAAAAAAAAATGGGTAAATGATGAAGTGAAGAAATCCATTCAATGAAATAATCCTCAGAATCTTCAAGTTGAATACAAGAAAGCTAACGCATCAACTTATATTAGTACAGAGGGATACAAGACCAAAATTTTAAATTATTATTAATACAGCTCTAAATAATACACCCAGAGCAATGTCAAATACTTGTATTCTGAAAAGAGACACTGTTCGTAGTTAGGTCATCATACCCTGGACATATCTTAACTTGGTGCTTTCCATTCTGTTAAATGTCCAGTCCTACAGAAAATACTACAAGGAAAAGGGTTTTCTAACTTAACAGCACTTTCTTCACGTCTTGGATTATTTCCATTCTATGCAAAAGACAAAAGTGCAGGCCATTTTTAAGAAGCCTTTTACATACCCTCATCTGGATTAATTAATTCTTCTGCATCTTCATTGTCCAAACATTCCACAAATCCAGCCATCAGCTTTTGGCTAATACTCTATATTCAACAATGGAAGAATGGAAATAAAGAGGATTTTGAGAGTATTAAAAATAATATATTTCATAATTCCCTCCATATAAGTTGACAGAAGTTCTAGACAAAATTTATATAACCCAGTTAATAGGCAAGAGTTAAGAGTTGCAGCTGTTCCAAGCATAGGGTAGTAATTAGCCACTGAACAGAAAAAAAAAAATCTACTGCTGTTATCTATACTAAATTATCCTCACAGGTTGAAGAATATAAAGCCAAGAAGAAGTCTAAGTATCTCAGAGAATATTGTCCTTTTCCTTCTTGCAAATATTAAAAAATATTAAATAACTTTTTTTTTCTTCAATCAATCAAGTAGTTGCTTTTCACAACGCCACAGTAAAAGACTTTTTTAGAGGTAGGTAGATGTAAGACAAAATATAGTTGTAATGTACTTGGATCTAGAAACCTATCCGTTAAAGTAACATTATGGAGCACCAGTATTTCTCTACCAGTTTCTCTTCCCAATTCCAAAGAAACTGGCACTTACCTGATCATGTGTGAAATCACCAACTAGCTTTGTCTGGATGTTGGAATTATAAGAAATACAGCACAAAATCTTGGCACTTTCAAAAGCCAGTTCAGGATTGCTGTTTCCATGATAAAGATACCTTCAAAAATACAAGATAACTGTAAGGCAATTGTTGAGAATTCTACTATCTCAAGATGGTAATACACAGATGAGAAATTAAACATTTAGAACCAAAAGACTTACAAATCAAAGTAAATAAAACGTTGAAGCTACAATTTTACTCTACATAAAGTACTTAACACACTTAAATCGAAAGGAGAGTAGTCGGCTGAGAAGGGATAACAATCTCTCCTGCAATTTTTACCATTCTTTTTATCCAAAATCTACCTAAACCACTGCAGGATTAAGTTGAAACAACTGGTCACAGGCTCACACAAGAAACATGGAGAAAATACCTTCAGATCATGCAGAAATGAGTGTCACTGAGGATCAAAACTAGCCAACAATCAACTACTGCATGTGCCCAAAATAGGAGATTAAAAAAATGTAAGAGCATCTTAAAAGGCATGCTTTTTAAAAACTCTTTGTCAACTACTGTTAGATGAAAAAGTAACATGAATGAAATACAAAAATAGGTATATAGAAATAGTTCCATTTTTTGTTACATTCCATGTCAGAATATCACTGCTTTTTTTATGCACTCAATTCTACTATTCAATGTTGGTTCACCTGTAAAGTTACTCTAAAAAAACAAACAGTAACAGAAGGTGTCAGTGGGATATGGAAATCCTAAAGTTTCACATTTGAAATGGAGGTTCAGATTACTAGCCTGATACTTTTAATATAGTAACTAATGGACAATACTGTAAAACACTTTTCTTGTCCAATAGCAAATAAACTCTCCCACCCTATGAAAACCAAACTCTGGGGCAAACTGAAAATCATATGCAAAGGAATCACTGCATGTAAGGCAACCAGGAAGAAATCACGAGGGAAAAAGAATTCAGAAAGAAAAATTATAAACACAGATCCCAGTCTTGGACTAGACAACACACAGATCCTACCACCTGTGAAGACACTTTCTCCCACCAAGAAAAAATTTCAGAGATGCTGTGTGCAAAGAGAAATGTTGGCTAGTAAAACTTATCAAAGGACCAGGATCCAAACACTTCTGTGCCTCCAAAACTCCTCCTTTCTCTGTACTTTGCACATACCTGGCAATATTCACTACATGATCTGCCTTTTTAGTGCGAGGATTGATTCCTTGAAGCAGCTGTTCCAGTGGTGTGACAATAAGGGAAAGGTGGCTCTCTCGCAACAGATCCATAAAAAGATTCTCTTTCTGTAGGGTTAAGTTTAGAAGTGCAAGGCAATACTGCACAGCTTTCTCTAAATGCTTCTTCCCTGCAGTGTACAAACAATGAAAAATCATAAGAAAAACAAAGGAGCAGTTAAACAGACTACATTTGTAAACTTCATTCATCAAGCCCTGCACCAAGAAAGAGCTTGTCAGCTGTTTACTACCGGGAAAATTCTCCCAAAACACAATTTTAATATGCAAGAGAAACAAGACCAAGTTGAACATCTGCAATATCAGCTTTATATTCTTAGTATGCATTTTAATTTCACATGAAAAATTTAATTCTAGGCACATACCTGGAAATGGAGCATAAGTATCAAGCTGCTTAACCCCTTCTTCTAGCAAACTAAGGGACAGTTCCAGCATTGGGGACTCATTCAGTAGATGATACATCAAATTAAATCCAGGTGGTTTATATGCTATTATTTCTTCTCCTAAAGAGGGGGGGAAAAAAAAAAAAAAATCTAATAGAAAAGACTTCCATTACTCAAGCTTGCCTGAGCTACAAAACATAACAGTCCTTGTTGCAAGCAACATTTAAATAGATGAAACATACAGCATACAAACTCTTCAGTGGTTTTCTTTACACATAAGCCATTTCGGCAATTTTAGAAGTTTGGAAAGAGTAGTAATGGCAATTACCATTACTTTTCAATATCCAAGAACACAATTCCAACTTTAACCAGTTAGACTTTCCCTAAGTGGATCTGACCTTGGATTCAAATCAATACAAGGACTTGACACCCCATTGGAGATACATTTCATAGTTTTTGCAAGACTGAGAAGTAACTAGAAAAAGTTTACATGCCCCACAAACCTGCATGAAGACCTTGGATGAAGGAAAAAGCACTTCCCAGAAATGAAAGCTGAGAAGGCTCACTGAACCCCTGATGCTCATAGGGTACAGACACTTGCATGTCTATTGCAACCACGTATTGCAAAAATAAAACTACTAACCTAAAACTCAAAGACACTTATAAAATAAAAGTCAAGAGTAATGTTTCTGGTTTACTTAGTCTCCTAGTAAACTACGGTGAATAAAAGCAGGAGAGCAGTAAGAATCTTTTTTAATATGCAAGTGAGAATGAGAGTGCAGTTTCTTTTGGCATCAGCTTAAACAATCCCAGTTCTCCATCCATTTGTTCCGTGTCTGTGCAGCCCCTAACACGCCAGACAGTCCATACCGCTGCAGAGCCACACACGGCATCAGCTCAAGAAATGGATCTAGTCAAAAAGATGGGGTTTAACTCATTTCTCCAATATATCCTGTAAACTGCAAACAATCACACAAGCTGAAGGACTGGTTGAGAGTTGGAAGGAGCTTGCAGAAATTCCTCAATCCAGTTAAGCTGCCAAGAACGGTTTGTGAAAGTACAGGGCACAGAGGCCTCCCAGACTGAGGCAAGCTCACTGGAGAGCTATGTCTTAAAGTTGTTGTTCACTTAGGAAGTGGTTCTTATAGTAAAGCCATAGGCATCAGGCTGGCATTCAAGGTTAAGAAGAAACTTCATATTAAAATTCTGCAGCCCAAATAAGCCTTAAATTTCTTATAATGAGGCAACTGCCACCTACTTTGGCCTTTTAAAGAATAGATGTACAAAATTAAATTACTTCAGATTATAATTCCACTGCTACTGTCTGCTCTGAATAATTAATATTAATTATTAGACAATATATCAAATACACTGACACCTTTAAATTAACCCTGTGAATTAGATACAGACCAAAGAAAGCCAGAGGAAGAAGCCCCAAACGAAGGTGGTTTTTAAGTGTCAAATGGTGCTCTTTAATTGAATCAGCAACGCAAGAGACAGAAGTCACCTTCCTAGTAGAGCTAGGGAAGTAGAAAACAGCGTACATGAAGCCCTACTAAATCAGCAACATAGCTCCTGATCATATGTGGACATTTTTTTAACATCTTCCTATCTTTAAGCCTTGCTCTAGATTTCTGTCAACTTACTAGGAATATTAAACAAGATCACAAGATAGAAGCAATAGAGCAAAGCAAGTTATGATTCTGTTTGTCAGTGAAAAAATGAACAAGTTAACCTTGTAAATCCACATATTGGTCCACAAAGTCTTCAAGTTGAGGTTCATAGTCCCGCAGCAATTTGTAGAACACTTCCAGAACTACCTCAGCTACTTCCCACTATAGATAATAACAAAAGGAAGGAAAAGTCACACATAGAATAAGACCAATACTGCAGCAACAAGACCAGGATGACAAAGAGTACAACAGGCAGTGCAGTGATGGATGAGAACTATGGTATGACTATCTAATTCTGAAATACTACCCAACAACACTTATAATTTTACACATCAAATAATCTGGAAGGCCAAGCTTTCTTTCTGAAGTAAAACGGAACACTAAAACGGATTTATTGACTCTTTTAGGCTCTATTACACACGTTAGCATATTGAAATTAGAAGCAGTAAAGAGTTTTTAATAGTTATATGGCGAGGAACAGATCATTAATAGCCTCCAGGATACAGTTTAGCATGCACTCTCATCCAGAAAGATAACCAAGGAAACTCAGATTCTTTGGTTCAGCAAGTCAGACATACTCTCTGAAGCAACAGTGAGGAAATAACAAATCTGACTTGCAGATTTGGGCATGTGATGTTCAGAAGACATTAGCCAAGTAGTAGAGTTGCAGAATCCTGTATAGTTAATTGAAATTTAGCAATAATATAAACTTATTTTGGTTTGTTGTTGTTTGTTTCTGATTGTTTGTTTGTGGTTTGGTGGTTGTTGTTGGTTTTATTTGGTTTTTAACATACTTCATACAGATTCCTGAGAAGCAGATCACAGATCCTGACGACCAATTGATTGAAAATTCTGTTCACAGAATCAAAACACTATGAACTGCTACGGGTTATCTATACTGCATCAAACTTGCACAGTTTTTCAAACATATCTAAGCCACATCAGCAGTACCAAACCATTTTAACTACATCCTAAGTAAAAAAGTATATTTTCTAAGAAAAATTACTTTTTCAGCAGCTCTCCGGTAAGCTCTGGTGCGGAATCGGAGAAACACGGCATCCCTGAGGAACTGGAGATAGGGATCAAAGCCTGGTGGGCGGAGACCTGCTCCCAAGTTAGAGGGGAAGGAACTCTCCACCAGCGCGCTGATGAGTCGACAGAAGGCACGGGTTAAAGGATATTCCTCACATCGGGACTCAATCTCATTCAGTTCAACCTTCCCAAGAAGACAGCAAAAACAGAAGCAGAAAAAAAATAATATCAGGGAGGAAGAAACATGTGAGAACAAATAACGTAATGGCATCATCTGTGAATTACTTTACAGTGAAGTGACTTTGCTGCATTTTTGTCTACAGTACACCACACACAAAGCAAAAGCAGTGAAGCAACAGCACTGTCTCAGTTCAGCAATACACATTCATGCACTTCTGAGCAACTACAAGATATGCCTCAACATTTACATACTTTGCTTTTCTTTACGACTTTCAGTAGAGGTGATGTGAGCTGTAGTAAGATGTAACAAAAGTGAGGCCAATTTAGAAAAACAGTAGTTTTCATAAGAAGTGCTCATAAGGAATTTGAAGGTTTAGATCCTGCTCTGTTACTAGGTATGAAGCTGGACTAGATTCATAAATGGATGAAATTGCCAGAAATTAAAAGCAGGCCTGAGAGTAAATTAAGCAGCAGTGAAATGACAGCACCTATTCCATGGACTCAGCAGCAGATGCAGCCTCTGCAAATGTTTCCCCAACTCATATGCAGATGGTCAGAGTGGCTGCCCCAGGTACAAGGAAACCCTCACCTCAATGCCAATTGCTTGTCTCTGGCCTGGACCTCTCACAGTTTGTAATATCTTCAAAAAAGAGAAATTAGGACAGGTAAACATTACATTTCACATAATCAAAGTGCATCTACACAATTTCTATCGCGACTAAAACATGCGTGTCACTTTTTAGCTGAAATAAGAGATTTCCTAAATCCTCTTTAAAGGTAAAAAAAAAACATTTTCCTGTCTGAAAGGCTGGATTATATGTTGTATGCTTGTACGCTTCTAGCTTCACATCCTCAGAGATCTGCATCATCTTTATTGTTAACCAAAACAAAGAACAGAAATACTTTCACATTAATGATTTTTGTCTTATATTGGCTAGTAGAAAGATGTTTCCCTTGTTATCTCTTACAACGGTATATTTTAAGGAATATCATAAATTAGGAAGCAATGGTTGTGAGCATTTAATGTCGCTACTGTCAGGGTCTTTTTATTAGTTTTTAACAATAAATCAGAAGTTGCAGTTCAAATGCCTTAAGTTCTTCCAAATAAAACAGTAATTAGTCTGAACCATAACACATACACTACTGAATAAGCCCATTCCATTATTATTTGAATTGCAATACAGAGAGCATTTTCATTTGGTATTCATCTTCCTTAGGATTCATATTTAAAATTCTCCTCTGAAATCAAGACAGAAGGGAAAAAACACTTTTTTAAAAGGTTGGGCTTTTAATATGTATCTGGCGTTTGCCATCTAAATGTGGAAGTTGGCAATGATATCCTGTGAATTACAATTAACTTCCTCTGAATGTTAAATGCCTGAAGTGGAGCTTTGTAGCCAGTTCCTTCTTTCTATGGGCACCACTCACACTGGAAGAATATTACAAACACACATGAAAAACACCAACAAAAAAAACCCCAAAACAACAACAACAAAAATGTAACCTGCAAGAGTATTTATTACTGATGACATACACTGTGGAAAAAACATATTGAACACACAGGACTGTCTGTTAGGAAACCTGTATTTATGAAAAATAAGTGCAGTCAATGAGATCTCTGAGGCATGAAGCCATACTGATATTTTCAAAATCATTTTAAAGTAAGAACTGTGTTAACTAAGTCAAAAAAAATAACATTCAACATGGCAACAAGAAAATTTAGGAGGAAATGCACTACTATTTCAAATACATTGACAATTTCAACAGATTGGGATGCTATATTTCTAAGCGCTGCAAATCCTAAAATACCTGTGTATATTCCAGGGACTGCCAGAGAGAAGCAGCGATTTCAGGAGATTTTCCAAAAGCAGTAAGGGTTTCTAATAGCTCCGCTTTCAAAATAGGAGGAATGCTGCACTGCAGGAGTCCCAGAATGACCACTACTGGTGTCCACTGAGGATGCTCACAAAGAGCCAAGCGAGCATTCTCACTCTATGGAGTTCAACAGAAAACAAAACCGCAGATTATAACTTTCCAGATTTTTCATGTTTTACAATCCATAATTCACAGTTCAGTATCAATGACTGCTTTGTACTTGAAGGTATACAAAACATCGGAAGAACAGCAGACCATTCCAAATCAAACCATTTTAATTTAAAAAGCCCAATTTAACACCTTGTGAGTACTAAAATTGTGCCCATCCACGCAGAAAAATTAAGTGCATAATTTAAGCTTCTTACAACGCAATTTTTTAAACTATTTTCTTTTTTTAGTAGACACTTATTCATGGAATTAGTCTTAAATAAGTTTTAAGTATTTACACTCCAGACAGCTTCTTCAAGCACTGGTAGAGGGACTTTACCAATAATTCTATTATGAAATTAAATTGCATTTGGACATTTGTTAGGAACTTATGTGAATTTAAGTCTAAGAGCAGGGTCATCACCAGCATAAACTCACTTGAGACTCTCAGATGAACCACTGGACAAGAATAAGCCTCCAGCCCCATCAAGTGATAGTTCCCTGCATCCTCAGAACAAATTTACTTCTCCACAGGACACGGTTCAATAATGTCAAGAAATATTGGTTTTAAGGGTTCCTTTTTCCCCCATGCTTATCTAATGCTGACATGACAGCTCACATAGGCATGTCCCATTGTCACCACCAAAGATCAGTCTACTTGCCAAATTTCTACCATTTCCTTTTAAATTCACCTATTATTTTTGCCTTTTCAAACTAACTCATAATTAAATGCAAAGAACTTTCCTACTCTGTAGTCCTTTTTTCTGAAAGACATCTCCATGACACCAAATTGTCAAGAAAGCAAGAAAATCAGTAACACCAGAAACACAGGACAAAGTGTCATCTCCTCCTGCTTCACCCAGACTGAGTATTTGGTGATAATAGTTATTCCTGACACTTTCCATACTTTTGAAGCTCACTAATCAAATTAGAACAACTACTAGGAAAATTTGCCCTACATACCTCTTCTGTCAAGTGAACTTCACAGCTGAGCAATGATGTTTTGCAAGGAAAAAAAAAAAGTATGAACAAAGAAAACCAAATAAAATGTTACTCACCCAATTTACTATAACAGTGGTCAGCTGTAAAAAGGCAATTAATCCATCCTGTTCTTTCTGTGTGATTCCTCGGAGGGGCAGATGACGGTACTGGACGCTGTCAGCACTTGGCAAGTCTTTCCTTAAGTGCTCATGATAAAGCATCAAAGAGTGGAAGAAATGCTCCCAGGAGACAGGGCTGCCACCTGCTCCTTGAATGTTTTCCGCTAGAAAAATTACAAGCAGTTGACAAGATTTTCCTTCTACTCTTTCACAGGGTGACAAGCAGGGTAGTAAAATTTAAAGAGACAACTTTCTTATCTAGAGGAAAAAATAAAGCTCAAAGTACAGCAATATTTCTGAAATTAGTGGCTCTGGTTCAGGGTTTTTTGTTGTTAGGTTGTTTGGTTTTGGTTTCTAACAGAGACAGAAAGGTGCTAATATGAAAAGCCAGTACAAATAAGCTTTTCACTTTATGAATCAGAATGTTTGCAGTATTATTTATATGTCCAAAGTAGGTTTGTTTTTTTTTTTTTTCCAATTTGATCAATGCAAAATTAATGCAAAACACAGGACTGACTAGCATCTTTTACTTTGAGAAAGTGCTGTCATATTATGCATATCAAAAAATTCTAATGGAACAAAGTGCTTGTGGAAAAAGTCGGCTCAGGAAAGATAACTATTTTTGCAAAATACAGAACTTAACTTTAAGACATTAGTCATTTTAGATTTTACAATAAGCAGTATTGATATTCTGCATCGCTTATGGTGTTAAAACACAGCTTTAAAAAAAATGCATTACTTAATTATGTGATTTACTTGCTAGGGCGCTCAGACGTTTAATTACTTAATCAGTCTCTTTCATTTCCGGATTACACTTCCAAGTGAAGCCTTCCAATTTCATCTTTGTGCTAATACTGAAATGTTAAAAGTATGAAGCCACAATTCATCTCAAATGAGCCTTTGTACTTTTATAAAGAAAAAGAGTTGGGAAAGAGCTGAAGTGTTACTTATCTTACCATGACTACTGCCATTGACTTTTAGCAAACTAAAGCAGTAATGAGCACACTGAGGCCCACTAGCCAGTCCCCGCAGCATTTTCAAGTACGGGATGTAAATTGTGGAAGGAAGTAGATCTCCCATTTGCCTAACAAACTTTGACAAGACCACCTAGAACAAATAAACATCAGTGTATTAAAAAAAAAAAAAAAAAAGATTATTTTAGGAAAACAATAGGCAGCCAAAGTCAGAAAATAGATTCTAATGTAATCAGGCCTGAGGGAGGGAGGGCACAGGAGGGTAGTATCACAAAAAAAAGAGAAAATAAACAAAACAAAATAATTCAAGCTATTGCAAAGTATACTCATTTGCCAATTCTGTATTTCTAGTGATAAAACTTACTTCAGCTCACAACTGTTGCACAGCAGTGCAAGTTAATACTGGGGAAGAATTCACTATGACTGTTATATCCCTGCACAGTAATCACACACACAGTGGTTCCTCCCAGGGTAACACTCAGGTGTTTGCAGATTGCACCACTGCAACCTCACTTAGGTTGCCTGTATTCTGGGTGGGTTTTGGGTTGTGTCTGTCTGGTATGGGGTTTTGTCTCACACTGCACAGTCTTTCAAGAACCACTGACAGCCTCCCAGGTATCCAAAGAGTTTCAGAACATCTGCTTCATCTGTTTAGATTGCTGCTTCATTCTAATTTTAAGATCTGTCTCTCATGGGCTACAGCCTTTGGGCTTTAAATAATTACAACACTCTTATGGATTTTTACCCCCCAAAATACTGTCAACTACAGTTAATAAAGTCTTTATAGTTAAGGAATTTAACTTTTCAGTTACACCAAAAAGGTGTGTAGAGGCCATCAGAAGGTCAGACAGAAAACAGAAGAGCACTGTTATCAGAATTCATTTAGCAACTGCAACAAAATCAGACCTAAACAAAATTTTCAAAGAGGTCTGTTAGAACTCTTCTTTCAATGAGCAAGCAACAGCAACCATGTCAGGCAGAGCAGGACACATGCAGATAAACCACTGATAAAAGATAACGTCTTATTAGAGGCTAGCTATAATAAGGATACCAAAAACTTTGTTTTGTTGCCTGTTTTTTTATTACTTGATATAAAAGTTATTAGTAACTACTCAAGAAAATCTAGATAACCTGGCGCTGAGGTGGTCGCTGATGAGCTACTCCAAGGTAGGACCCCATGATGCTGGATGTCTGCAAAGGCTCTGATGGACACCAGTATTCAAGGGCAAGTTCCAAATTAAAGGGGTCTTTCCTATACAATTCAGCAATCTATCAGAGAAAGGAAGGCATTAGAAAAATATCAACTATATAAAGAAAAGACAATTACTTCAACAATAAGCACGGCTTCTAGGTAAGCTAAACACATGTGAGGTAAAGCATCCCATGGCTGGTACTCCATTCCCTAAAATTCTCTGAAAATGATGGCTTCTAAATAGCAATATCGGAACAAAGAACAACCAGAGAAATTCAAAGTGCACACATAAGTGAATCTTTCATAACTTCAAATAATACCTTCTATCTAAATATTATAGATTAAATCACTGCTAAGAACACAGTTTCATTTCTCCTTAAATAATACATCAAGGCATGCAAATAGTTAACTCAAAAACAAGTTATCCAGTACCAGGATCAGAAATCTTACCCATTATCTGAAAATACAAGTTTCTCAATTCTCATTTCTAGTTCTTCATTTAAGTTTACTGTATATCTCAGAGCTACTTAAGAAAGCATTTCACTATGAATTTTCCTGTTATGTTCTACAACCTAAAGGACTACCTTTGCAAAAGACAAGTAATCCCTACCTTAAAGACTGCTATATTGAAAGTTGCACACTCAAACATTTTCATGCTAAATAAGGGGAATTAGCCAAGTTTTTAATTTATTCCTGAATAGAAAGTACAAAATGCATGAGTTCAATACGCAAATCTCTTTTCTGATGTGAGGTTATTTTGAAAGTGTAGCTAGGTAACCTTAATAAGTAATATTTAAATAAACCTTTTTTTTTTCCATTTTATTTTCCTTCCCTTTTCTTTCTTTCGTTGAAAAAGATGACAGAAACAGAAAGATCTTTCTTTTAAATGTATGCTTGTGGTCAAAATTCTACTGAAATTAGGGAATTTGTAATTGCAGCAGCCTTAATGGAGTCACCTTGCCTAAGCTTTTCTACAGCAAATACAAAACAGTCTTCCAAAATTCTCATTACAAACATGTCAACACATGAAAACTATTTAAACATTTCAATCCTTTATCAGAATAGTTGTCAATCGAGGTGGCAAACCCCTAAAACTTAATTATAGTTTACCCACAGTAAATAGAGAGAAATTTGAAAGCTTACAGAAATAAAACACTGCACAAACTTTAAGGTCTATATACACAAAGGTGTTCTATTCCAAAGAATTTCCATGCATTTAGGCAGATCTGAACTGCAGTGGTAGCCTGAAGTCTTAAAATTCCTGTTTCTAAGTTATGTTAAAACAAGATGGATTAAGATAATAGATATGTTTAAATAGTCTTATTATAATTTAAATTTTAGGTATTTAAATATTTGGTAAAATAGTTTCATCTCAAAAATTCTTCAAAAGATAAGAAACAATGCAGTATTTACTTACTAAACAATAATTACATGACACTTCATTAACATCAGAAGACAAGGCAGTAAATTAATTTCTTTTCAGGAAAACTTATAGAAGGTGTCTATATTTAAGAAAAAAAATCCCTCTAATTCAAAAAGGGAGAAATCCAGCACTGTATGTTATCATTCAGGTATGGACTATCTGATGAAGAATAAAGTCACACTTTCTGACACAGTAAATTAAAAGAAAATAGGGCTTACTAAAAGCATCAAATGCTCCAGATCTCTCCGAAGGGAAATAGGCGGATCATTACCCATCTGAATACTCATGTGGATCATGCGAGCATCTTCATCAGCACGGTTTCTCAGCTGTTTCACCTATGCGATTTATAAAGTGGAGAAAAATATTAGTCTACACTTATCTAAGATGAAACAGAACAAAAATAACAGAGTTGTCTAAACAGCCTATTAAAAACTAACAAAGGAAATTAACTTGCACATACATTACAAGAATATTAATTTGGTTTTTTAGTCTCCTCCCTCCAGCAGCTTACATTCAAAGATATATTCAATCATTTTCTTACTGACAATGTCCTCAGTTCGTAGTAAAAGCCCTGAACTTATACCATGGGGAGTTTTCTCCCAACTGACTTCACCAGATCCTCTGGTTTGGCCCCAAAATGTGGATTCTTTTCCTCTTTTTACTTTGAAACCTAAATAGGTTAGCGTCAAACAAAGAAAGTCAGACCATCGTCCACAAGGAGTGAAAAGAAACATAAAACACTGTAAAATAATGTTTTCTCTATATAGATCTACCACCACAAAAGCTTGCTTTGCAAATCTCACCACACTCAAGTGTTTTTAATATCACATTCTACTTCAGTGTGGAAAACAAACCCCAAACCATACCAGTTCCATAAAGTCAACAAGTCTTCTGAACTGCAGCAGCTCAAGTTGATGGTCACACCTGCATCTCTGTGCTACCTGGACTCATGTCAGAAATATAGAAGAGAAGCCCACGTTTCTCAAGAACTGCTGTTCACACAAGCAACTTACTTTCATTGGCATAAGCGCAAGGAAGTCTGTTACAAGGTTATGGATTTTGCGAATGTAAAACTCCTCCTGGTAGAAATTTTCAGAGCCCACAACAGATTCAGTCAGGAACAGGAACACATTATCAGCAACCGCGAGCTCTGCCATTGCCTCATCTGCCTCAGTGAATTCCGCAAGAGCTGGGCAACAAAAATCACATGAGGGGAAAAAATAAGTTACTGTTATTTGTTACCACACAAAACATGCTTCAGAATACCTGGCAGACGTGCAAATCGACATGCTTCTATCAACTATGTTTTTTCTAGCATACAGGTAAACGCTAGACACTGGAAAAGCTAATGTCGGGTGATTATCTCAACTTTATTCTTTAATAAGTGTTAAAGTTCATAATCCATTTACCCAATCAAATGTAAGGCTACGAACTAAGAATCGCAAACCAATCTTAATTAAACATTATAATTAATGTTTAAATTTTCTTTAATAGATATTCTGGAGTAGACCTAATTCTGACCCAGTAGGGAACTTGGAAAGCTTACGAAGTGCAGCATGAAAAGAAAACCTAAAAATCGATTTGTCCTCTGAAGATACTACGGTTTAACATTTAAGGAGGTAAAAAGTCATAAGCATAAATCTATTCTTAATGTCAGTGTGCGAATAATACAAAAGTTGCTAAAATGGAATATTTCACATTTTTCAGTACATTAAAATCTCTTTCACTTCAATGAAGACACTATGCAATATTACTGTCTATTAACTACTTCTAAATCCATGTACATTTCAGAGCAGTTCAATTCTTGACAACCAAACTCGCATACTGAGAAAGCTTTAAAGGAGTGTCAACAGTAATTTTATCACAAAGGTAAATACTAACACTTCAAAAAGATAACAGATACTTTGACTTACACCACTTGCAAGCTCTGAATACTAACGTGCAGCAACTGCACTTTAAGGTAATTTACCTGTCACATCGGATAACTGGGATATTCCTCGTAATGTCATCGCCCAGGCTAATCTAACAGTAGCCTGCAGGCCTGGTAATTTCCAAGGCTGAGACTCCTGAAGACGAGTGTGTATTGTTGCTATATACTGTCTTTCTGCTAGGAGAGGGAGCCGGTACATCAAATCTTGAAGAACAACAAAAACAGGCGTCAACACCAACAACCCAGTAAATTCATATGGAAACAAACATGCAAAATCTTACAAATTTGTTACTGATCAGTAACAAAATTGGTTAAATAACAATTTACCCATCTACACAACATAACCTCTTTGGGAAACCTGCCAGCATTACCATCACGATCCTCTGTGCCTTGTTCCAGAAAGCTGACATCAAAGCAGTAAAGCAGAGCCATGAGAAGAGACAAGTTCACGCCGTCCAATGAGCCATCAGCTTCCACTGTTACTTTTTCCAGGTAACTTATGAGGATTAGAGTGTCATCCTTACTCAGCGGTGACTGGCAGGTCCAGACAAACAGGCTCTCAGCCAAGGACTGTCGACACTCTTTAATGAGGTCAGAAACCTTTAAAGGAAAAGCCAAATAAAAACCAGTGAATATAGATACTCTGGCAACATGTTCAACTTGTTCTCAGTCAATCACTGTGACTGAAGTAACTTAAAAATTACTCTACAGACAGCAACTACAGAAAATGTTGGGGCTTTTTAATTGCTAAACAACAAAAGGCACATTTCTGCTTGTTAAATGTGTTCATATTCCCAGGCATTTCATGTGAGGTACAGCTGGTAGTTATAATATATCCAGATACGGTCATAGTCTTTCCCTTGCCCCAAAAGAGATGCCCTGACTGACTATACAAATACCCAACCCTTAAGGCATTGAGAAATATGAAACATTTAAAATTAGAACTTTCTTTCCCCAGATGAAATATTTATATCAGCTTTAGAATATAAACATAAACAAAACCTTTTACCGTCTGTTACATAGGGAATAAATATCACGCCCTATGCAACAGTTATGAAGCATTTTCATACTAAAAATATTTTCTCGTTTTATTTGGCAAAATAACGTGATACAATAACGTGCACTGACTCTTGAAAACAAAAAAGTTGTCCTTCTTCTAACAATTACACCAGAAATTTCTGGTTTCAAACAAGGACATTTATTTCATTTGCTAACTTCATTCCTTCACCCAATCTGAGTTTTTTATAAGACTGAAAGCAGTTAAACAGTAGAAGTTGGAGGGAAAAAAACAACACACAACAAAACACAAAACCACACCAACCAACACACACTACACACACTCCACCCAATAACTTCAGAAATAAAAAGCCACAAATGGTTTTTAATAATGTTATTTGTAAAAATTTATTTAGCTAAATTATGAACTTCTTAATAATGTTCTTGACCTTGATCCACTGTACCTTGTTAAATAAAAATATAAAGAGCTATAGACATTCCACCTCCAGTAAAATAACATACATGGTGATAAAAACTTTTCAACATTTAACACAGTAAGAGACTTGTGGACAGGCTCCAGCACAATAATAATTCTAATTAATACAGAGGGAAATATGGTAGTCCACCTAAAAGGAAGAAAGAAACCCTCCAACATTAAGCATGAAATGAATTTTAAGGTAAAACTGAAGTGACTTAAGGTGATTTAAGGTAAATCAGAAGTATATTCTTTGCATAGTTTCTAGATTAATAGCAAAAAAGTAAAACCTAGCTCTTTATTTGATGGAAAACAAATTGACTGATTATAACATAGAATATTTTTTAGACAGATGACTCATTAGCAAGAGTTTCAGAAATTAAAACAATAATGTTCAAAATCTTGGTACTAGAAATACACTCTGCAGTTAGTCACAGTCTCAATTAAGTTTAAGGATTACAAAAATTAAAACTAATTTTCAAGCAATTCTCACTCTTCAATATTAGAGATGCTTCTGTTCATATTAACATAATTGGATTGTTAAAAAGAGCATTATTTGCCTGACTAGACTTGGTTTCAATCTGGTTTAATAATCTATGAATTTTAGTTTGCTATTTTTATTCCAATGGTGCTGGTAACAGTAGTGCTGAGAGCAGTCGATTTAATATACAGTCTTTAGAATAAAATTGGAAAAAATATAAATTTACACATAGTGCAAATATTAGGCTTACTTTCTTACTGTCTCTGACTACACTTCTTCACTAAAAAGCATCAGGGAGCAACAGCAAAACAGAAATGCAGGAAGTAATTTGGATCCCACACTGATACAGCACAAGCTGTGGCGTAGTCACTATGATGCCTGAGACAGAAACAGAGCTTGCAAAGGTAAACAACAGTAATTAGAAATTAATAACAAAAAAATCACTCCATATCTCTTGGCAGTCTAACTGTATTCCAATCTGAGCAGTAACTCAAGTAAAATATTCACACCCAGTCCCTTCTTTACCTCTTTGCGATGTTTCTCACTGCCCAAGCCTCGCTCTCGCTGGAGTTTATCAAATTCATTGTTCAAATCAATGTGAGACACAAGAGTGAGGATCTTCTGAGTCAAACCCTGCTCCATTAGCTCATCTGTAAAGCGTGTTGTCATGGACATTAACTCTTGACTATAATGGAAAAAATATAAATGTAACAATTAATCATACTACATCCAGTCACAGAGGAAGTCTTAAAATAATAAATGTCATCAAATACATTAATATTTGCTGACAGAAAATGTACAACTACATTATATACATAAAGCAACTAGCCCTGCATTACTAATCAGTAAGCAGTGCCCTCTCAAAACATTATACTGAATGCAAACAAAGACTTTAGGTAACTGTAGGTTGAAGAGCATGGAATATGAGACTACAACATGGATCAGCCAGTTAAGATTTCTATCAAAAAGTACTATACACAAGATGCACATAATTCACAAGCTCACAGCCTCCTTCTTACCAGTAATTGCAATTGTTCAGTTACATACAGCATACTGAAGTGGTGGAGCTAGTTCTAAAGTAATAATTTATCTTATGTTTCAGAATTTATATTTACACCAGAACACATCTTTTCATCTTTCTCTAGTCAAGCAATCACTGTGCACTGGCAGGAAACAGTGTGTACTGTTTTCTTTTAAAGTCCAAAAATGTTAGCATATTATGTTTGCCAGTAGATAGATCCATTTTAATCAAAGGCAGGAGCACAGTTCTGTTTTGCTGGACACAGGAAGTGAGAGCACAGCAAACGCAGAAACTCAGACTCATTAGTTAGAGCAACACTGACTAGGAGGGTGTCCGAAGCAAAACACTGTCAAAAGGTGAAGTAGCACAAAATACCTGAAAGTAATGTGCATACCTTTATGATCTAGTAAAAATATGTGTAAGAAAAAAGAATCTTACGCTTAAAAGCAAACATGAAAGCAGCTGCATTAGGTTACGAAAAAAACCCAGATTTGAAAATATTCATGAGTCTAATTAGTCCTAAAAGCACTCAAAGCAAAGAGCTTTGATCAGCTCATCACCCTACTACAGACCTGAGTTCCAGCGTCCACGTCTTCCCTTGGCGTGACTGGATGAGGGTTCGTAGTGAATTGGCAATGCATCTTTTTCCATCCCAGTACAACAAAACAGCCACTAGTCCTCTTGTAAGGCCAGGAAAGTGAGGTTGCTGGTGTTCTCCTGTTGAATGAAAATGCACACAATAGTCACCGAAAGTTGAACATACACGCTTTGATAACAGCTTTATATCTTTATATTTCTAAATGAAATACAAAGGTAGCACTCAAAACAAGCACTGTTATTCACTACCACTTTGATTTGTTTCAGGCACTTCCAAAAAAAACCACAGAAATTTTGGGTGCTATTATTAAAATATCAAACTATTAAAACATCCACAAATATAAAATAAATATAAATTCAAGTCCATAAGTATCCTAGTCCAAACTGTATTTGAAACTGATATCTACCCATCTTAACAATTAATTCAAGCTAAAATTTCTTTATTGAAAATGAAATTGTCTGTCTGAATTTATATTGAAAATTCATGTTCAAAACAGAAATCAAGGTTGGCTTCGAGATGGCTTTCTAAAGGTCACAAATTAGCAAGCTACTTATTAAATGAATTTAAAAGCTAATAATGAAGAGTAGCTAGTGATGATAACTAGCAATTATACTTCAGTAACACTGAAATTAATTTTCTACATGCAAACCACGTGTCACTTTCCAGAATACCTCTCTTACTAATCAGTTATTAGACTATGATCCAAATACAGTCACATATCAATGTATAATTCATAATTTGAAGAACCAATATCTATTACGCTGCTTTATGGAAAAAACTCTCAATCATGTTTAAACTATTTTTAAGTTCAGTTATAGAGAAAGTACATCATAAAAGAAACCTCTAATTATTCCCACTTTTGCAATAGCTGCACAAATATGAACATTAAGGTTCAGAACACTGTTATCAGATTACATTACAGTGACAGCAGATTTCTTTTTAAAAATATTCTATGTTAGGAAGCTAAGGCCTTGACTGAACCATGCATTCATGTTAAGCATATACTTAAATAAGATGGCCCTATTTAAGTTGTATTTTTCCAGCTCTTAAATATTTTCCCTTCTCACCAGCTAGAAGGAGCTCAACAGCTGCCAACTCTCCAATATCAAAGAGGTCACTGAGGATAAAGGCTTCTCTGATGAGTTGCTCTGGCAAAAGCCTCGTTCCCTGCTGACCCTGGATAGCAACCCCTTCTGTACTTGCTTTCTGGATTTTCTCATGCTGCTGAACATTCTTTGGCTGCAAGAGAAACAAGCATTGGAAGTTATTCAAAATGGTAAGATCAAATACTGAATAAAGCTTTACACATTAATCCTTCCTCACAAATACAGTTCTGACAGGTTAGGTTGTCATCATAAAAACAAAGGTAGTATTTTTAAACACAGAGATAGTAAAGGCATCCTAAAAATGTTTCACACTTGCACAGCAATGGTCTCTTTGTGGAAATGTACCAAAAATAATCTTATACAATTGGTGTTGACATTGGGTTTACTCAGAATAATGGACACTGAAAGTAAATTTCGACACAATTTTCAACAGGAATTGGTATCAGCTCAATGAAAGACATGTGCTGCACTACTCCAAAGCACTATTTTCTAAATAATTTTTTTTTCTATTAAACTCAGATGCTAAAATATACTGACAAAACTCTACAACTGACTTAAATTTTGTGACCTATCAGTTTAAAAAGCCATTTACTACCTCAGAAGTAACACCACTGAAAGAAGACATGTTTCTAGTTGCTACAATGCAAGATGGAGTAAATCACCAACTCATTCCACAAGAGAGCAGTAGTCCAGTACCGGGTTTCTGAAGAGGGAAATGAAGTCAGATTTGTGTTTCTTTAAAACCTGGTCGAGGCGATGAATAGCTTCAGGTTGTCTTTTCCAAATGGCATTCATTACAGTTTGCCATATGTCCTTATATGGACCCCATAAGCTGGCAGCTAAAGGAAGAAATAAAACAAAAGAAAATGTATTTGAAAAGGAGAAAGAAACAAGGAAAACAAGGTATTTATATACTATTTTCAATAAGCAGACTTTTAAAATTTACTGTTAGTCTAAGCTTGACACTATAAACTGTTATGCGAATCAAACAAAGCATATTTTCCCTTCTTAAGGCACAAAAAAATAACGATGGTCTGATATAAAACTTAATTGCATTGAGAGAGCTAAAGAAGCAAAAAAGGTGATGTACACAATTAAATTCTGGGCTGAAAGTCATCTTACAAAGATATTTGATACAATCACTGAGTGTAATCTTACATCCTTATATGCCCAAGAAATTCCCCTCACTTCAGTGAAACTAAAGAATAACTAAGAACTGGAGAGCAGACCATGAATCTGAATGGAACTTGGCAAGGCAGGCTTCCTGTTTTCCATTTTTTACAGAAAACTCCAAAACAAAGGAATACATAATACATGAGGAGCTGAAAATGAACAGCAGTGCCATGATGATCTGGTGCATCATTGCGTCAGACTATGCAGAACAAAATATACTAGAAACCAAAGTCATAAGATTAAAGGCAATATTACACAAGAAACAAAAATAAGCCTAAAGACACTTTCTTTCACATTTACTCATCTCATTTTCATTTTAAAACACACAAGGACTTCTGATCTCTAAGGCACATTTGCTGCTAAGATTCTGCACAAGAGCTTCATAAAGGAATCAATTTCCTTTACTAGAAACAGACAGATCAATATAAGCAATCACCTCACTATGTTTAGAAGAGATCAGATTATTTCTGGTCTAGTAAACATAAACGTATTATTAGTTAAGATAAGTCTGACTGTACTCTGGAAATACAATTCCTTCTTCTCAACGCTGGAAAAAAGTGTCCTCTGCATACTTCAAATCTTAGTTCAACGCTACAGCTGAAATTCTCTCTTCCACACTACAAGTTGTATCACGCAGAATCCAAAGCCTGTAGCCTTAAGACTGCACCAGAAGTTTCCTTATTTGCATCAAGTCTCATGAAAACAGTGTGCCAAACTAGTCTTCAGACTTCTGCCAGAATCATTGTCTAAACTGAAAACCTTACAAATGGAAAATTATTCTGACCAACCTAGTATTAACATCCCGTTAAAAAACCCTCAGCATTTTAAGACCTGCACTAAACAGAAGTATCCAAACATTTCCCTTGTTAGATATTATTTGTATTTCTGAAACTTCCCGGTTCTACACACCATAAGTCACTGCTAAACATACCAGATAAATTTATTATCAATTGTATTCAGTTTGTCTACAAGGTACAGCATAACAACTACCTACAGTCAGGTGGTGGTGTATGTTTTTGAGCATCTACTGATATGGCCCCTCACCCGAAGTTATTATAAACTAGCGGTGGTTTTTGCATGCTATAAATTTGCTAGTGGAAAAGACACTTTAAGAGGTCACTGCCCTTCTTCATTCAGAGCCACTTGTTCCCAACCGTACACACACCTTCTTCATTAACAATGTCCCTGCAACTCTGATGGACTGCACTAGAAGTCATGGTAGTCAAATGATCCAAAATAAAGGGAAAAAAAAAAGAAAAAAAAAACAGCAACACTTTACAGAGTTCTTCCATCTTGTTTAGAGTTCTTCAGGCTTGTTTTTAAAAATCAGATTACTTCATTAACACAGGTTACAAAGTGGACCTGGCAACCATTAAAAAAAACCTGAAAGAGCAACACTTGAAGCACAGAGGGAAAGAACAAGTGGGTCGTCAAAGGCAGAAACCTTTGAAATTAGCTTTGTTTCTGGATAAGCGATAAAATGAAACTATGCCGTGCAGGTTAGCCTAAATACACAAATAATCGCATTTCACCCACAACTGACTTAACTTCCCCTCCCCCCTTTCTTTAACATATAAGTTAATATTGTGGTACAAAATCAAGTACAGAGGCAACATTTTATCTTCTTGTAACTTGTTCTAGCTGGCTCCATCCCTCAAAGTAACCCTGACCAGTGACATCAAATGCATCCACACCTCATCTTAATCAGGCTGATTACAGCAAGCAAATGGTAACTACTGTGATGTGAAGATTCATACAATCAAGATGCCACCTCAAAGTAATGCAAAATGCTATGTGGACGACCTGAACAATAAGGTAGCATAAGCCAAGTCGAAGTGTAGCCAGAGAGCACAGAGACAAGGGCAGGTCTCAGAGAGCTAGACCCCTAGTTTCAGTCTGCTTTACCATTCCCTGAGGTGTCTTGGAAGCAGCAACAAACTAAGCAAAACTTAGTTTTGTTTAGTCAGTTTTGTTTTCATGCAAAGGAAGAAATCACATAAAACAATAATAAAATCAAATCAAACCCTCTCTAATAAGAACTATGGTCTCATATGCTGTCATTTACAAGCAGTGCCAGTAGCCATACCTGAGAGGAGAGCCTGTAAAAAGGACAAATCCTCTGTCCTTTTTAAATATAAGTATCTTAATCATACCATGTTGCCTGTACTTAGACAAATCATTAAAGATAGCTACTGTTGGACAAATAATTTCATGCTCCAGACTGTAACTGGCTCTCCACATAACTTCAGGTTTCAGAGATTTACTTCCACTCTAAATGGTCTTTTCACTCTTATTAAACTACCAAGTCCAATAAACAACAGCAGCAATCCACAGAGCCTGCCAAAAGCTGTTCAAGTATTTGCACCAGCCCAACTACACGTACTGTAAGGAATTAAAACAAATTAAGGATCTAACTTTTCTAACTGAAAACCAATCCAAAAGAGTTTCTTTTCAGCAGGATCACATCTACAACGGAGTTTACTCTGTAAAGGCACAAGCTGTGCTGGCACAAAGACGGAGTATTGCAGAGAAAGGAATAGGCAACTGGGATGGAAAAAAGGTTGGACTTAAGCAACCATGTTGACTTTTTCCCCCTTAGGCTGTTTCTACTATTACTACAGATTTAGAAAGGCTGACCTTCCCATCAGGGACAGCAAGGAAGGACAGGCTGAGTTGCTTCTTTTGGCAATAATAGTTGTTGATGCTTATGCTTGAACTTTCTGCCAAACTATAAACATAACCAATCTACATCTGTCCCAACCAACAATATACTATAACTTAAATCCTTATTAGTTCTCGTGTCACTTCTGCTTTAATTTTTATCTCATCTTTCATGTATAAAACTGCTTCTTCCCCTATTTTTTTTTAATTATAAGGCTATAGAATCTCTTGCCCTGTAATTTATACAACAAAGTGTAGTCTCCTTTGAACCACTCCAGTTTTCACTTTAACGAAGTCAAATTTCAGATACTATGAATGGTAGGAATAATCCTCTCTCAAATGAAGGGTCTTTGCTTTATTACCACTTTTGTGTGAGGAAGCAGGGATGCAGTTGATTCAGTTACATCAAAATATCTTCCCTGTGAAATTCACTCCTTGCTTGACACAGAAATGGAGCTATTTAATTTTATTAACTAGTCACTGTGACATACACCACCTTAGTCACAAACCTTCTGGCCATGCCTATGTTCCAGTCACAACTGCTTTTCACAGAGTCTCTTTCTCCCTCTATTAACCTAATGAAGCTCAACAACAGCAAACGCAACATCCTGCACCTGAGACAGAATAACTCCAGGAACAGTACAGGCTGGGGACCAAGCAGCTAGAAAGCAGCTTTACAGAAAAACACCCAGTGTTCTGGTAGACAGGAAGCTGAACATTAGTTGGCAGCACACTCTCACAGCAAAAGGTTGCCTCTAAGCACCAGGCTGTATTAACAGAGATGCAGCCAGCAGGTGTGGGGAAGTGATTTTTAGGCATCTCTGAGTCATTCACTCTGATACTGTGCACAATTTTGGGCTCCCCAGAGCAAGACACTGAAATAGGGAACTGGAGAACATAGTGAATGAGAAGAGGCTAAAAGAATTGACCTTTTGAGGTCAATTGAGAATTGAGCAACACGACTGGTGAAGGGACTTGAACATAAGACCTACGGGGAGAGGCTGAGGGAGCTGGGGTTGTTTAGTCTAGAGAAGAGGAGGCTTAGAGGTGACCTCATCACTCTCTATAACTACCTGAAGGGAAGTTATAGCCAGGTGGGGATTGGTCTCTTCTCCCAGGCAGTTAGCAACAGGACAAGGGGGCGTGGGCTTAAACTCTACCAGGGGAAATTTAGGCTGGATATTAGAAAGAAATTCTTTACAGAGAGAGTGGTCAGGCATTGGAATGGCCTGCCCAGGGAGGTGGTGGACTCGCCGTCCCTGGAGGTTTAAAAACCTCCAAACTGAGGTTTTGCCATGTCCAAACTGAGATTGGACTTGGCACTTAGTGCCATGATCTAGTAAACGGACTAGAGTTGGACCAACGGTTGGACTCGATGATCTCTGAGGTCTTTTCCAACCCAGTCGATTCTGTGATTCTGTGATTTTCAGCCTTAAGAAGATAACGCTAAAGTGGGATGGGAGCTTTCTTGTCTTCAGCTACTGAATGGCACTGTACACAGAAAATGGTGAGGTACCCTAGGAGATGAGCTGCAACTGAGAGAAGATGCAATACAGAAACTTTCAATTAGCCATCAGGAAAAAAAAAATATTACTCTGATTACTCTGATGGTGGTCACATATTGTAACAGAACAGCCTCTGGGATAATCTTCATCCTTAAACATATTCAAAACTATTATACTTTGGACAAGGGCCTGAGCCACCTGACTGAATTGGCCCAGTTTTAAGTGCAAGAATGCAGTGTTAGATGAGATGACCTCCTAAGTGATTTTCCAATTAGCCAGTCTTTTCTTTTTATATTAGACTTATTCCCCAGTTATATTGGGTAAACATGGCCTCAGTAACCTAAAACCAGCTCTTTGTGACAGACTCTGAAAGGACAACAGATGATCCTGCTGCTCCTAATCCACTCAATGCAAGAGAAACCAGCTCAACGTTTCCAGGCTTCTTGTGTAACAGAGCAAAATTAGGTGTTTTTTTATTTGCATTTTATTACGGGCGGCATTAAGAGATGAATGCACACGCACTGAGTTACCATAGTCCCCTCGAGTCGAGGTGGCCTTTGCCACCTCATGTCACCGGCTTCACGCCCCCCTGGCCAGCACCAGCCGGCCAGGGCAGCAGCTCCGACGGCCGGGCTCCGTCACCCGCCTCTCCGCGGTCCGAGCGCCCCAGGCACCGCCGCACGGACCCGCTCTCCCCGCCGCCTGCCAGCGCCACCGCGGCCCCCGCAACCCGCTGCCCCGCCGCCCGCTCGGGCCGCGCCGCCTCCTCACGCCCGGCCTTTCCTCTGCCGCCGCCCCCGGCTCCGCGGGCTTTGAGGAGGAGCGCTGGGCCGCTGCCCCCCGACCGGCTGGCGGACAGCGGGGCAGGCGGCGAGCGGCGCTGCCGCGGAGGAGAAAGAAGAACCGCGGCCCCGCGCTCACGCTCCTCTTACCCGAATTTACCGCCAACGGCGCCGCCATCTTGCAGAGAGGGAGGCGTGATCGCGGCGCCGCCGCCTGAGGAAGGCCCGCCGACTGCCCGGGCTGCCCGCGGCGGCGCCTCCCGAGGAGCGGGGCAGCGTCCCGCCGGCCCCTCCAGCCGCAGAGGACGGAGAGCGGGTCCCACGGCGCCTCTCTGTCCTGACTCCGGGGCAGCCCAGCTGGGGAAAGTTGCCAATGGGCCGTTTTCCGCGCAGGCCGGTGAGGCGGCCGCTGCGCCGCGGGCTGACGGGAGTTGTAGTCGCGGGGGGCGCGGAGCCCCGGCGGGGCTGGGAATCGCGTCACCGGCCTGTCCCGCTGAAAGGTGCGGACCGATAGTTCTTCTCAGGTGCCTTCATGTTCAAACCCTTTCGAGGTGGCTGCGGAACAAGGGGAGCGCTGGAGTTCTGCGCTCCTGTCTGTTGTCAGTAACACAAAATCAGTGCTGTGTCGCTCAGTTTCGCTTTCCCCGTTCGCTTTCCACTTCATGCTCCTTTCAAGCTCTGCCCTATAAGCCGTATTCATTAAATATGGCAAAATGCCTGAAGTCAGACGCTGCACCAGGCGGTAAATTATTAGAACGTTTTCATTTTTTTTTTTCGGTGGAAGGGGGAGAAGAAGAAAAAGAAGAAAAAAGAAAAAAAAAAAAAGAAAATAAAAGAGAAAAGAAGAAAATATGTGCTACTATTTTTTTTTTCTTTTCAAAACAGGAATAGTTACACTTTCTATAGTTTCAGATGGAAATCTTCACAAAAATTTTTTAAAAAAGTAAATGTTTCAATGATGGGTGGTCCTTATTTAAAATGCAGATAACTAATGCAGCACTATTCACTTACAACCAGTAAACTAAGGGTGGGGGTGGGGTGTTCAACTTTGTTAGCAGCTGTGCAGCATTTAAAACTCATATTTCTTGGGCTTTGAGTGGTGAACCAGCGTTTACAATCTTGTATAGAAAAAAAGCAGCAGGGTTTATTCTGTGAAGAAAGCTGCGTTGAAACACAAAGTATGTGCAAGAAAAACGTATGAAGAAAACAAAGCAAAAAGGACATTAGTGTGTGTGTATCTGGAGCTAAGGAACAAATAGTGTCTTAGAGGTATCCCATACCTGTACCGCCATTTGTCCCACTAGTAATCAAGTCTCCTCCAAAAATTCCCTCCTGTCCTATCTTTAAGACAAAAGATTGTATCAAGAGTATGTGTTCATTTTTCGTGCCAATAGTTTCCCCTCTTGAACTTTATTAAAACAATATTTCATGGTTGCAAAACCATGTCAAATGAACTAGACCCACAGGAAACTGGCAAAATAGCTATCTTTGCTTCACTAGATCTTGCCTATAATGGGATGGCAGAGAGGGCAATATAGAGAGAACAGTGGTGCTGTGGTGAGAGTGAATTGGCAACTATAAGAAAAAAAGAGACAGAAACCAGAGAAACAGTTCCACGAGAGAGAGGGGAGAGAAAAGGCAATTTTAAAAGGGGAGGGGAAAAAATTCTGTCCTGACAAGAACAGCTCTTCAGAGTTCAACAGATGAATCTGTTCTCATTAATTTGGCCTAATGTGTTCATCTAGTCAAAGGGCTCATATTTCCTCAAGATTTCCCCTTTCCCAATCTTAGCCATGAACCAGGACAGAGCTATTGCAATGAGTGTGATAGACAGTGAATTATTTATGCTATTCTAGGAGAGGAAGAGTGCCAGACAAGGGGTGAAAGTATAACACAAAATAAGTTATTCCACAAGCAGCAGAACTAATGCAGCTTGGGTATGACATTTCTAGATCTTCTCTTGTGCACCCATCCACATGTAGCCATAGCTCTGTTCATACTCTGTCCACATACCATCCCAAGACCAAAGGCTGTGAGAGGCAGGTATCGGGACAAATTCAGAAACACGTGCTTATCAGTTGGCTACAGTGAACCTAATGGGCAGCTTGATGTTTCTGCTTCAGCCTCTCCAACCACAGGGGTCCTAATTTTTGTCTTTTTCCTTTATACATCCCCTGATTTTCACAAATTTTGTGAGGACATATTTTTTTGTTCCTTTTAGCCCTTGATCAGATTAGGTTGGAATTGGTTCAGGAGTTACAACAGGTTCAAAAGTTACTGAAAAAATTTGGCAGACACGATGTGATTTCCTAAGCCTTGTTGCCTTAAGAAACAATACTTCGGGGGCGGGGGGAAGAAAAAATTTAAAAAAGAAGAGAGAGAAATACAGATAAATGAATCAATTTTGTTTAAACAGCCTTTCACAGGCATTAAGAGCTGTCATATTTCTTTTGGCATTCAGATGCAGCCAGATTGCACACACTTTTTTTTAAAATCTCTGTTGGAGGAAAAAAAATCCTTTCTAACCACTGCAGATCTAATATTTTAAATTTGCAGATTATTCTTTCCTTCCTTGTCAATTGGCCAACAGTCACATAGCAACATGAAGAAAAAAACCACCTCGAGAAGAGTGGATGGCATGGGGTAAGTCACTGGGCAGTTGAACTTCAGAAGAAAAATACCACATTTAGCTCCGTCTGCACAGCATTTACTACAGTCTTTCCTTTCTCAGTCAGCAATGCGATATTTTAATGCAAAATAGCTGTGACAATGCAGCACCAAGTATGGCTGAAGTAAGAGAAATATCTAAATACACCATACTATAAATTCTGCACATACTTATATTGGCATAACTGCATCCATCCATGCTTTGATGAGTAGGCAAGTCCATGAACTCTTTGCTTATTCTTGTTTTCTTTGCTGTCCTTTAATTTAGGATCTTATTGTTTACCCGGGATCACTGGCTGGTTTGGTAGACTATTTTTGCCAAGTCACTAAAGGAAAAGAATACCTCATTCCTCTTCTTAACAATAACTCTCAGCAAGTTCTCCAATACAGCTGGGTTCAGTGAGGGACACCAGCTTCTTTCATCCTTAATTAGAAGATGTAAATCTGTGAAGTCTCAAAGGTAGGCTGACAATAAACACCTGGGACAGATATGAATTCTTCTGGATTCCAGGGAAAGAAGGTCCCAGATTGCCTGTGGGGTGGTGAATTCTGCTTGCGTGGTGCGAGACCATTGTGTAAGATATATGATTTTCTGTAAGTGGAAATAACTACTAACAATTGTTACTAAAGTAACAATTAAAATGAGCTGCATAATGGGAACGTGCTGTTTGACTGGAACTTCTAGGTCGTTTGTCATGTACTACAGGTGTAACATTCTTAATTTTAATAATACTACATTTAGTCACTGTGGTCCATAGCCAAATGTCACACCAAGATATGAAAATAATGATATTATAATTTATTTTATTTACATTATATTGTGATCAGGAAGAATAATTATGAGCTATAAAAAAATATTACTCAAATGCCCAAGAGGCCATGCATAATTTCCCACCTTTAATCTTGAGTGTCATTGTCATCACATTGTGCTTGATGGAGTAAAATGAAAATTAAAAGGCTTTTCTGCAATGCAGCTGAAAAAGATGCCTTCTAGAAGTGCATCTACATAAATAGATCAGTCTTTACATTGTGAAATATTCCCATTTACCCAAAAAGTCAAAAGCATTTCTTGCTACTGATTAGATCGTAAAACTTCCTGAGCTCTTATTTTGACTGACACTAACTCTGTCTGTGCATCTCAACTTACTGGTCTGTAAAAGTGGGTATAACATTTCATAGCAGGCCTGGAATGCCGATCGACTGGATCTTTAGTCTGGCCCCATCTCAACAGAGAAAAAGAATGTGTTTTTGGGTTACATTAAGTTGGCAGAGTAAAAAAAAAAAAAAACAAACTTAATTCTCTTCCTATGGTGGCTGGCTTTCCTGAAAACTTCTTAGCTGGCTATAATCCTGTCTTTGTTGCAAAAAGTGTGTTTTATACATGAAGATAGTTAGCTTGGTGTCAAATCTCAGAAGAAAGTCTAAGACCTTTATCTGCAGTAATTCTCAACAAAATAACTGTAATTTCTCTGTCTTCCATCCTAGATACTTCTACTGTCACCATGGTATCTAAGCTCATCAGAGAAACTGCGTGAGGTTGTTGCTAGCTTGGGTAAGTGGTTTATCTAGTCCAAAGCAACAAAGAGCTAAATATTCTCAAAGTTACATGAATACCTTCCTTGGGGGAGAGGAGCTGAACAATGGTGGGTGCTGCCCTTCCTGTGTAGGTGAGAACTATTATTGACTACAGGCATCTAACCAGAAATGAATGCCTAGATAAAAAGTATCAGTAATTTTCCTGCTTGACAGTTGGGTCTTTATAAGCCCTGTTCAGGCTTCAAAGGTAAAATCAAAATACTGTTCTTGGCCATGTGATGTACTACGAGTTAATTTTTTCCTAATTCCTGCTTTGGGGCCCTTAGAGCTATCTGTCTTTTTATTCTTTCTTCTCTGTCCCAGAATGAAGAATAGCTTTTCTTTTTTGTAATAATTTCTCTACTCAGCTTCTGAAGGGAATGAGGCAGTTACTAGCCCAGGAGATAATCTGATTATTGTCATGATGTAGCTACTAGTAATTAACAATAAGAGATGGAGAAACGTGCAACAGAGGAAATGATTGAAAGACAAAGTACGAGCAAAGTGGAGATATTTGATATAGTATGTGTAGAAGTGTTGGCACATCAACTGCCTTATTGATATTCATTCTGTTCAGTAATTTCCATACCAGATTTACAGATGGTTGATGTTTTTGCTAGTTGCCAGTCTCTCCAATTCAGACTTTGTCCTGAAATTCACACTGAGCTCTTTAGGAAGCATGTTGTGTGTATCCTGCAGGCTGAAGTATATGCGTTTTGCATCCTTCTGGGTTCTCGTCAGAGGATGGCTGTGCTGGAGTAGGTGTGAAGCTACAGAAGTGCAACGAGGTCACTTGGGCAACACTGAAGATGTGTAAAGTTGCACAAAAATGTGTGCTACCAATGTAAAGCACAGGGATTCTGTAAGCGGAGACAATACAGGGGATGGGAGAGAAAGTATCTTGATAGTCATAATCTGGTGTACGTTTTTTAAAAAATAATTACTTTTTACTTACAAACTGAGTGGATTTGATACGGGAACCAGTGAGACTCAGGAAAAACAGTATCACACAATGTCATCTCTACTGCAACCTGAGATTGCTTCACAAATTATACTACCATTTTGTTAATTATTTTCCCAGTGTTGTCCATTTCTTTAGAGTTCTCTGGGTACAAGATAAGAAGCTCCTGTACACCAAAGATGTGTGCAGAATTTGTCCAATGTACTTCTGATGGCCAATTACTGAAATACTTCCCCTGGCCTGGTGTTCTGAGATAGCCTATTGGAAGGAAAGCTCTGTTTAAATAGGTAGCATAAGACAAGATTTTCTTTCTGCTCTGGTCCATTTTTGTTTTGTTGAAGTTTCCTGAGGATCAGGAAGAATTATCCTCAAGAGCAAGAATCAGAAGGACATGAACTGAACAAATCTGATTTCTGAAATAGGGAGCTGTATTAATTGGCTCTGGTGTCAGTATATTTCACTGGAAGTCACATATCTGTTTAAGTCTCCTCCTGCCTTATTTGGTTATGACTGTGCTGCAGAAGGATAATGAAAAACAATATTAGCTGTTCACAATTAATGGGGCAATCGTTGAAACCACATATTCAATAACTTCTGCCAAGGTGACACCTTAGACATTGGAGCACTAAACTATATTATGTGCTTGAGTGATCAAGGCTGGAGTTTATGGCTTATGCTCATTCAGTTGCTTCAGTGCTTGAAAGGAGAATAGTGGAAAACCTTTCTTTTATGCACAGGTTTCTGAGCTGCTTGGCACATACAACTCTCGTACGTTTCTTCTAGATGGTGTCAGATGGCCAAAATTAATTTCCCTCATCATTCAAGAACATTCCTATTCCAAATCAGACAAAGCTAAATCTCTGTCTTTGAAATGTAGTGCTGAAAAAATGCTGGTCAGCTAATCTGAACTCAGATAAAATGAGACTTAACCAATGGAGATGACAAAATTATCAGAGTTAATTGTGTGTGTCTGTAGATGTCCAACATGGTGGAATACTAATCCTTTATGTCCTTCCACAAGCCAAAACTACTGGTATTGTAGATTAACTTGAGTGGAATTATAATGAAGCATAGGTAGGAGAACAGTTCATTCCAAAGTTAATAACATATTGAAAGCATGCATACAAGAAATACTGATTTGAAGGTCAAGAACATGCAGGAAAAAGTAGTGACCCACATTCATCATTAAGGTTGATCTCTGCATAAAGGATCATACCAGTTCTCTTTAAGCAGACAGCAGTAAATTGTGATCGCAGGATGGCTTTACATCTTGTGCTATCTCTTCACAAACAGCGATCAATATTTGCTTGGAAATAACACTCAGAGTGTGTCACTCAGCTGCATTCTTAGGCATCTGCCTATTAATAATATAATTTATGGGGTTTTTTTAAATGCATCTCTCAGTCTTATTTAATGCACAGGCTGTCTACAGAAACAAGAAGCTGCACTGAGGTCCAGCCAAGGACGAGCTTGAGGTACTGACTTATTCTGAAACACTGAGGGAAATGTTTACTTGCAGACTGTAACTACACAAGAACATTAAGCTATGAGAAACCCCTAAAAATGAAGTGGCCTTATTTTTAATGAAGATTTGATTGTGCCATTTTGGGTGGCTTAGTTGGACATTATTTTATGTTGGCAGATGGTAAATATGCTTTAATGTGTGATTTCCAAGAACTTCTCAGAAATTCTAGTGTCAATTTTGAGGTGAAACCCCAAGCAGCTTTGTAGGAAAGATTAACACCTCCCTTTCACTGAGGAGTTCAGATCTCTTGTTCAGGTTGTGAGAGATTTGCTAAGTTCCACACCCCCCTCCATCTTAACGTGCATCTCCTACCTCCTGTAAAGGTTGGAGGGGACTTTGGCATTGTATGCTCTCAATCTCTCATTAGTGGTGCCACTTCATTTTGCAAAAATAATTTAACTTTCACCCGATATGGAACCGGAACCTGCCAGGGAGCAGCATGGAGATAATCCCACTATTCAAATGATTAATCTGACCAGCAGATAAAGAATATTTCTCCTGTGATTTGTCTCACTGATTAAGTCTTTTGGACAAAAGATTCAGCATCAACCAAAATAATTGAGGGAAGCACAATCCAAGGCCCTCAGCTGTCTAGAACATTTTCTCAAGTAATGGAAGCCTCAAATACTAATTCATTTTCTGCCTAAATCATGAAGAAACATAGCTTAAGTGTCTACTGCTTTGGAGAGTTCTTGAAAGTCTGAACCATATGTGAAAGGAGACACCACTGCCACCAGCTCTGCCAGCCTGATCAGCCACAAACTTTTTTTCCTTGTGCATGTTTCAAACCAAGGAAATCTTTTAATCTTCTTTTCTTTTTTACACCTGAACAAAAACATGTTTTTCTTTGTATTGTTCAGAGTCACTCTCTTACACTTTCTGTTTTGTTTTCCTACTGAGATAAATCAGTGAGTCATTTAGTGCTAGTACTCTCAATAAACTGATTTCTCGTCTGAAATTTCTGTGTCTTTTCTCTCTATTCATGGCTCCATGAAATAATAAGCCAACTCCAAGTGTTACCTCCCACCAACTTTCATGTATAACACCAGAAAAAAATAACTTTTTGAGGAATTACTCTCCCTTTCAAGCTGCCTCCCTCATTGCTAGGACACCCTGTTCATAAACAACTTACCTCCTCTTGAAATACTGTGTAAACATAGACTTGGAGAAAGTTAAGAGAGTAGTATTAATTGTTGATATCTAAGGGGAACAAACAAGGGGATGGTAAATACATACACAGCTAGTGTCACCCAGTACAGCATGTGTTCTTACTCACATGATGCTTCTCTGCCCACACCCTTCTCTGATCCAAATCACAGCTGGAGTCAGCCATGCCATAGTAAATTCTTCAGTGGGAAGCCTTGGCTCTCATTGCTAGAATCAATTGACACAAAAACTGCTACGGTAGGACAAGAGTGATCACTTTTCTGGTAAGCTTTTGTCACATGCTATGACACAAACAAACTGTCCCAACTCAGCATTTTCCTTGGCAGGGGGCGGTGTCACACCTCACAGGTAATCATGCTATCAGTCTGCTCCACAGCTGTTGGCCAGTCCTCTACAGAGGAAGCTGCCAAGGCTCACTTTTACAGCTTTTATTTAAAACAGCTGCTTGAATTTCACAGGTGCAAAAGCCTAAGCACTTGAGCACTTCCTGAACAGGAGGCTTAGAGCCACCTTCCTTTTGAACTTTTGTGTTCTGAATTTCTTGGACACTTCTGTCATGAACCAGTTGCTTCATGGCATGCAGAGCTTTTTCATCTGAATGTAAGGAGGACATAACATGCTACTAAACTTTAAAGGTCTATACAAGATGCAGATGAACCATGAAAACCTAAGGTGGCTCTATTTATCCTCTTAATTTCTCAGTTATCTGAGATGAAAGGTACCAATTAAAGGCAAATGTTATGTTGTGTCTAAGTTTTCTTAAGCAAGTACACTACTTAGAATATTAGCCAAGCACCCTTTACAGTTTTGAATGTTCGGTCACATAATTATTAGAAAGCAGTGCCTAATAAAACTCAGTTAGGCCACCACCGTCTCCTTTGTCTAGGAGTACAGCAGAACCACTGTTATTCTTTCAGTGGTTTTACTTTCCATTTTGTGACCTGCACTCTTTGTTTCTGCTCTTTTCATTAAAGTAGTCATAAGTCCATAAATACGTAGTGCACCTACTTAACTATTTTTTAATAAAACCCACAGAGGTATTTTCAATTACGTGGTTAAATTGAGATAAGCTTGGATAAGAAGCTTGGATTTTAACTAGATCTTGAAGAGGAAAAGATAACTTCCTTGTCTTTACTAAGACCTCAGCTAAGACTACTTACTGTTTACCTGTCCTGAGGTGATAATGTATGACTTCACTCTAGTGAGAAAAGGTCTGAGGATGCTCCTTCTGACTTTTGCACCTTTGAAGTAGGCCTGCAATGAGTCAAGGCATGTACTGCTCAGAAGAATGAGGAAAGGTATCTATTACTCAGAAGGAAGAAAGTCCGGTGTCTAGATTCATATCTGCGAAGAGAAGGGTTGAAGAAGCAAGCAACTGGCAACTCACTTCCCTCTCATCCTTAATTTTTACAAAGTCTTTTAACTCAGGTGGGAAGTAGCTGACTGCCCACCTCATCTTAATGCTCTTACTCTGCTGCTTCTGCAGTGGAGATTGAAGAAAATGATGACTCACCATGTCAGTTGAACAAATGGGTTTCCTCTGAGGACAACGAAGCTGTCCACATGCTTATGGCAGAACCTACTGTCAAGCATCACCCTCTGCATCTTACTCCGCAGTACTCTCATCTCTCAGGAGATTCTTTATTACCTACTATTCTGCTTAGTCATAGCTTAAACCTGAAGTATTTTCAAAATTTATTTCAATTCCATACACCCAAGAGATTAAGCATTGAAGATTCTGGATACATTGGGTAGAATCTAGTCGGTTCCGCTCTTTTTTGTATCATAATACTGTACCCAGTGTTTTCCACAGTCTAGGTCTAATATTCAACATGGAAATCCTGTGTGGGAAACTTGCAGAATGGAACTGTCTTTCAGACATGCGTTTTCATTGATCTCAGGAGAAGTTCTAAATGCTCACCTGTTTTTGAAATCAGGCTACTATCATGCGATCCCACACAGATATAAATACCTAAAAGTTTTGAAAGTTGTGGCTTTTAGACATTACATTGTCTTATTTACTAGCTAGGAGAAATACTGCTAGGCATGGACTAAAACTGCACAAAAATCTCAGCACATCCTTCTTCCTCCCCATGTCAGTCCAACAACTGTGCAGTACATTTTAAGGCCCAGCATACAGTGAGTTTGCATAAAACAAATTATAAGCAATTCAGGCAAGTGTGACACAATATACCATCAGTGGAAGTGCTGATGGCACATATGTGCTGAAGCTTGCTGTGTAAAATGTCATTTTGTTTTCCCAGGTGTGATACCATACAAAGAGAGTAAGGAGAAGAAAACAAAATGAAAGTAAGTTAAAGTAAAAATAAGCACATGATTTAGATGGTTTGGCAAAATCTGGCTCCTATCAGAGGCTGACTATCTACAGTTTAAAATAACCTATTTAAGAATCAGGGGCAATTTATCATTCCTTAAAAAAACAAGTGCTAGATTATTAGGAGTAAAACAAACTAGGTCTACTCAGGGCTTTAATTCTATGTCTGGCCTGTTAGCAGAAAATTCTCCTATTCGCACAATAATATGCCAATGATTTTTAAATCTTGCAGGGGAAAACACAGTAAAATTTTAAAACACATATGAAAGAACAAAAAAATACATTTAAATAGAAATATATCTACCATCCTTTAGGTGTCTTGGTTAACCCACACAATACAGTTGGGATACCAGGCTGGTCACTGCTCCCCCTGCCCTTGGTGGCTCTCAGCCTGGCCCTTTCATGCTGCAGCGTGCTGGCGGGAAGATGGAGCGGAAGGAGGAGGAGAGCAGAGCAGCACAAGGCACACAGCACAACCTTCGCTCTATCAGCGTGTCAAGCACAGGCTGTTAAGAAGAGGAAATGTTCTCTCTCAGAATATAAGGGCCCAATTTCTCTGTACAACAAGTGCATCTATGTCATACAGAGTCTTAGTTACGGTGCTGCCTATATGCAAGACTGATCTTATTGTTCTGGGATCTCTCATTTGTCATCATTACAGTTGGGTTCCTGCAGCTCCTTAAGGAACATACTCATATTTCTGATTAACAAATGCTTCGACTTTCCTATTTAATCTATTATTTTGCCTATCTAACCTACCCAATTTCAGGCTTGTCTCTCTATCAGCATTATTTATATAGCACAAAATTAGTTGCAGTAGCTCTCATTCCTTTGGAAAAAAGGAAGTAGATCTGCCTGGAAAACTGCAAGATTGCAGCTGGAACTTGGCTGGTGCAATATATTTACAAGCATCAAAGTTCACCCCAATCCTTTAACGCAACGTCATACTTTCTTGACAGGAGAACTCCCATCACACCTGGCCTGTGCAGAACATGAGCTTCAATGCTGATAAAGTTCACGGAAATTCTTGTAACTAACAGTTCCTGTTTATACGGCGGCCATGGAATCAATATGCAGGATCGAGTATTGCATTTTCTCAAGTTGTGCACTTTTTATTTCATCTCAGCAAATCCCATATGGCTAAGGCGTTTTTATAAGAATGCGAGCAATTTTGAGCTCTGTGGAAAATGCTGAGTCCTGTCAGATGCAGGTAGAGAAGGGCAGAAGAGGAAAAACACATTCCTTTGAACACAGTAATATAGAAGGCAATTAAGGAATACAACAATAATGAGCAATCATTCTCTCTCATAATGTATGTTGCACTTTAAAGAGCAGGTGACGACTCCCTGAAAACAATAACAAGTGACATAATGAAGACCCATCTACACAGGAATGTTACTTCAAATATTTTAAATGAGATGGCTTGAGTGCATTCACAAAGATTGTTTTAGAGTGGCTGGGCTTGCTTTTTGCATGAATGAAACCCAGGCTCACCAGCCCACGGCCTTCAGCTATGAGCTGCATCAAGCTCATAAGAGGATTCTGTCCGTTTTTGAATGATTTTCCCTCATTGTGTAATGCGATAAGATTTATTTGCTGTCTGGCCCCTGAGTGCCCTCTTCTGTTACAAGATCATCTGGATTAGGCATGTTATCACTCTCACTGAATGTTGATGGCTTCCTTTGCAATTCCACTGTGTGCCCCCCCCCCAGCCCCCCGCAGATTCACACATTCTTTTAGATTAGCACCTCTTTTCCTCCCCAGTATTGTCTCATGGGTTGTGTGTAGCATGTCCTGTCCCTACTCCATGACAATGACTCAAATATTAGGATTTGTGAGTGTTGGCCAAACTGAATGCAAGAGAGAGACATTCCTGAGGAAAGCAGCAGTGCCACCATAGAGCAAAATAACCCTGGCTCGTCTACAAGAGGACAAGGGATGTGAACAGAATCTTCAGGACTTCTAACTGTCCAGAATAGGCTGAGCTGTGAAAGATTTATCCATGAGAATTCACCACTGAACCCCAATATTGTAACATACCCAGGTGATTTATCACAGCTGTCAAATAACGTCACTTCAAATCAGGAGATGTAGAGCTAGTATTTTCTTTCAAACAACTAAACTGAAATGCAAAGACTGAAATTACAAAAACACTGTTTGAAACCCAGATAGACAGTCAGCTCAAAAACGCTGCACAGGAAAAATATTCCTATGATGTCCTGTATTGTATGGTAGCTCTGCATCTCTACACTAGGTACTATCTAGATCACATCCCTGGCGGTGGAAATGAACTATGAGCCTCTTTCCATCCATTTGACACCACCTTCCCTAGAGTGGTCATTGTGGTGCTCCACAAACGAGAGCTCACATCTTCTGTCCCCACCTTGCACTGGTTGACTACACACCTGGGCTCACTGCTACTCTTCCTACCGCTCAAAGAATGTGGCAGCACCATATGAGTTAAAGGGAACACAGATTGCAGGGCAGGCATATTTATTGCAACAGCGGATGCAGGAGAAAAAGCAATAGCAAATATACTTTGGCTCATAGTTTGTTCAGCATTCTTTAGCTCCTGTTACATTTTATGAGACAAATTACCAAAATTAAACATTTCAAAATGCTGAGATTATAAGACACTTGTAATCAAATCTTTAGCAATATAAAATTCTTGGATACAGGCCAATTGCTCTAAAGTCTGCTCCATTCTAGTGCACATGATGCTGACCTGTGTATATTATAGGAGATCTTATGACAAAGGCTGTGCTCCATTCTGTTAATATTATCCACAGAAAAAAACAATGCAACCTTCTTGTTGTTTATCTGCATCTTATCTCTCTCACTTCTGCAACTGAATATATTTCAGTATCCTTCTGTGCAATGCTGCTTAGTTTTCTGATTTATCCGTTGCCTTTTTTGGTAACACTTTTTCTCATCTCTTGGAAACACACTTGAAAGTAACATTGCTACAGAGGTGCACATAGAACTGCAAACTTGAATCCGGTTACTATTCACCTCTCATGAACCCAGTGTCTTCTTCCCTCCTTCCCATTCTAACACCAGGATTTCTACAGAAAGGAGATGTAGAGTGGGAGGCATCTTATTACACACTACTGGATTCCCTGAGAAGATCCATTTCCTAGGGAAGCCCAGACTGGAAAAACAGATGGGAATGACATTCCAAAAATGAGAAAAAAAATGAAACCTATTGTCACTGGTGCTGAGTTCAGTGTAGAAATGACAAATATTTGCAATTTCTCTCTGGAACTGAGGCATCATTATGATGAGGAATATGAGCATTGCAAGCTGCTTGGTGCATAAAAAATGTTTCAAAAAAGGAGGATAGGAAGAAATCAAAGGGTTCTGTGAATGGAAGGCAAAAAATGAGCTGGAAGGCTGCTTGTGACAAATTGCATTGACTTTCACATGCGTGTCTACATTCAGGGGAGTTTGGGACAAGGAAAACAACATACAGGAAGATTTGTTGTAAATTGTACGGAAGGGAACAGACTTCTGAAGAATATTGGGATGCTATGCCACTACCTCAAGTGCACCCAGAGTTTTACAAGAGCAGTGGTAGGTTCCCAGAGGTCCCCACTGCACCCTTTCCAGAAAACAGAGGTGAATTCTGCTTTCATTTGCAAAGATAGGTGCACTTAGCAGATAAGGTGCTTTGTGCCAGTTATGCCAGGTAAGTAAAGGTTATCATGAAAAAAATTGGCTGAAGCATCCCACTAAAGTTCTCATTTTCCCCTAATAACACAAAAACATATAAAAAGGTGCATCTCTTTCATACCTTAGGCTACAATACACTTATTTTTCACCACTGTATTTTCGCATTTAAGAAAGAACAGGACAAATCCCTCACCCTGTTTCTCTGAGCAGCACAGACACCTGCTCCTTCTCCCATGGATTTCAAACAAGACGCGGTGAACATCTGCCACTTGCAGCAAATATTGATCAGAGTGTTTGTGAGACTCATCTACGTGTCCTTCAATTTCCTGAGACAAAGCCCTTCATTATTATTCTACAGTTACTCAGAACAGTCATACAGTCCCTTTCTCCAACATAGTTGCCCACTAAAAGGCATCATTAGCCAGAAAAGCAGAAAGATGTCTGGATCTCCTAGAGGGACAAAAGGAATGAGCACATCATTAACATCCATTACAGTCTGGGAAGCAATTCTTATTTTTGTTGCAGTAAATAAGGCTGGATTTCTAAAAAATCTGTCAACTATTATATATCATTCTGCATTAATATATGTGAAATTTCCACAGTAATCAATGAGGCTTTGCAGAAGCTTGAAAAAATCTATTTTATTTCTATTTCAGTCTGAAATAAGAGGCACACAAGTCCAGCCACTGCTTCCACCACAACTTGGGATCATGAACTTCCCAAATCTTGAAGCATTTTCTCAGTACCAGCACACTGAAACAAACACATAATACATATTTCCAGGGCACACTGGTAGACAAGCATCAATCCAGTGAACAGCAAGCCAACTGGATTGCTGACAAGCTATGAGGCACTCATGGTGACACGTGTCCACATGCAGAGTTGCTGCTGTATTCGTTTTTTGTTATCAAATGTTCAGACTGGAATCTGTACAGATGCTTTGCAAACTTTAGCATCCTTAGGTTCCAGCATAATTACTCTTCATCCCAACCAGGCATGTGAATTACCCCATCTCTATCTCCTCCTTTTCTACCAGTATCAGTACCCCAGCATTGGGTGTCTTTCTAATCCCTTCTCAGGACGTTCCACTGACGATCTCCACTGCATTTCCTGCACATACCTTGGCAGACGTTTGAAATGGTAGTGACTTAATACTGGAGGGTTCCTGAAATAGCTTGGTTTCACCCCAACTGCTGAATACCAGTAGGTTCCTAAATTGGTTCCACAAGACAGTAGCTGTGGAGCACTGGCTGGGAGAACATCTTCCCAGCACGTGGTGTGGATCAATGCACAACAGTCCGTACACAACAAGTCACAGGGAAATGGGGGCTGAACCACAATAAATCAATCATATAGATACACATTTTTATTTTAGCTGGTACACATTGGTTATTTCCAAGAAAATGTATTCTGAAAGCTTTTCCTTGTAGATATGGAAACGATTTCTTAGAAACAGTCCTGCTCAGTTATGATCTATTCAAAACAAATGAAAACCAAACAATTCCAAAAGCAAAAATGGTGTCAAAATGTGGCTATTTAAGACTGATCTAATGAAAATAATTACAATAATAGCAAAAATATAATTCATTTAAGGACATCTTAAATCTTACAATGGCCACATGATGGCCTAGTGAATTGTTCTTACCAGATTAAAACAAAGGTGGAAGCAGGACTATGGGTAAGCTTCAGTAATATCAGCCAAAATAATCTTCAGCCATGTAGGTTTTTTTCTGTGTTATTAGTGGATGATGCTGAAATTTGTGTTCATGCAGGGCTTAACAAAGGGATATGAACAGACTCTTATTGAGAGGAAGACTCTTCAATACTGGATTGAAAGAAATCACAGAATTCACTTAATAAACAGCCTCGACTCAGCCCAAGAATTGCAGCTTTTAGATATATTGTTTTTAATCTTTCTTTCCAAGTCAGAGTACTTGCTTTTATTCAACAGGAAACGTTGCCAGGTATTATGTGTGTCAACAATGACATTACTTACGTAAGTTACTTACATAATGGGTACTTCTGGAGCCTAAAGGTTTATATATAGGTTATGAAAATTTGAAAACTATACACTTTTTGAGAAATATATTGGGTTTTTATATGTTCACCTGAATTTGTTTAATATATAGCTATATGTATGAAGTATATGTTACAGTTGAATATGTATGCAGAAAAATATGGAATTTCTCACATATATAGGTGTTTATATTCCATTGTTATGTTTTGTTTTCAAAAAGGCATTGTATTTGTGTTCACATATCAAGACTACTATGGAAAACAGGGTTTATTTTTATGTAGACCTGCGTCTTGCCTGCAGCCAAGTGGTAAAGTTAATTCATAGAGCTTTCCTGTTGTGGATATATATATATCAATATCAAATTTAATATGCACAAGGTAACATTAACCTACTTGTGGAAGGAGAATGAGCTATGCAAACAGAAAGTAGTTTAGTGTTAGTGGAACTGGCATATTGTATGAGGCTGTACTAATATAATACTTCGCTAGTATAACACTTCAATCTAAACCACAAAAGTAAAGAAGAAAAACATTATGCCACTAAACAAAATAGTTATGCCAGTGCTCTCTGTGATGAACACCTCTCTTTCCTATCAGTTGCCGAAATAAGTAAAGCTCTCAGGTGGGTATTCTCATCGTAAAAGTAGTAATGCCTTGTGCACTGGAGATAACTAATAATTAAACACCCAGGATGAGGCTGCCTGTTTGGAGAACTAAGGATGCTGGTGCAGAAAAGCCATTGCAGAGCTACAGAGGCAGTGAGTAAAAGCGCTCTTTTTGTCTGTTAGCTGATGTGATGTGGTCCTTTGTGTGGCACAGAGATTACAGGAAAAAGGAAGGAAGAGTTATGGGTTCAGTTTTAACAGGCTCACAGCCTAGGGTGACTGTGGTAGAAAGAGGAGACAGAAGTGTAAATTTCTGGCAATACAAACACCAAAAGAAAAAGTCTTTTTGGCAGGGGAGAGATCCTGTCCTTGAGAATTTGCAGGAAGCTGCTTCTGTCAAAATTACCTACAGCCCCTACGCATGAAAAGAGAATTTGCCTGGTTTTGTTAGTGAAGAAAAAAGAAACAAAACAAGAAAACACCTTTTTTCCATGCCTTTGGCTTCTGTTCCAAATGGGAAATGTACTCGGGAAAATCCTAATAATAATAGTAACAATAACAAAAATCTGTTCCGGAAAGGGACAGCACCATGTGAGCGCCTGCTGCCACGGGAGGAACAGAGATGCTCCAGACAGGTGAGGGAGGCTTCGGCTACCCGAAATTGAGCCTGGCGGATCAGCAGCACAGCGGCCTGGGAACCGGGGGAACATGGAAGGGCTCTCCAAATTTTGCAGCTTCAGAAACAGATGTCCTTGTTAGCGAAGCAATCCTGTCACACCAGGTCCTCGCGGTTCGAATCTGTCAGGATGGGGGGGGGAGAAAAAAAAAAAAGAAAGAAGTGAAAGCTAAGGGGGGAGGTGGTACGGGGGTCCCCTCCCGGAGGACGAAGCTGCCAGGCCGGGGGGATGGCAGGGGTCGCCGCCCGCGGGCGGGAGATCCGGGGCAGCGCAGGGCACAGTCCCGCTCTCCCGGCCTGCGAGGGGAAGGACGCGCTGCGAGAAACCGCTGCCCAGGTTGCGTTTAGCGGGAGCCGCATCCAGTCCCGACCCCGGCGCCCCGATAGCCGGTTTCTGCGGGGACATCCCCGCCCCAGACCTTACAGCCAACAAGCGGCACAGTCTAGTGGGGATGTAGACGGGGTCGCTTCGACATCGAGGGAGAAAAACATACAAACAAATAGACAAAAAACAAAGCAACATCAGCGAGAGGGAAATAAAAATCAATCCAGTGCTCTAAATCCTTGCAGGTTTAATTGCCAGCAACAGGCGGCTGAAATTGCAGCGGATTTACGGCCGGGGACTCCACAGAGCGGGAGGAGCTGGTCGGCCCTGCCTGGAGGGAGGCTGTGGCGTCCCCGGCCTTACCCAGCGGCAGCGGTGACGGAAAGGGACCGGCCCTCCCCGGATTAGGACCGCACAGCAGCCGCCTCCTCCCGCGCTGCCCTGGCCGGCGCCACCGCCTACAAGTCCCGTCGTGCCCCGCGCCGTCGCGGCCGCAGCCGTCGCGCCCCGTCCCCCGCCGTTGCTCCCCGCCCACTGTCGGCGGCGCAAGCGCAGGGGAGGCGGCGTCCAGGGCAAGTCTCCCTAATGTAAGATGGTGGCCGGGCTGGCAGCGGAGCGCCCCGAGCTCGGAGATTACCCGTTTCTCGCGTAAAGGTCGTCGGAGCAGCCGCCTAAGTGTCCGGCCGGCCGCCGCCGCAGGTCCCACCCCAGGAGCGTTGCTGCGGTTTTCCTCCCCCTCCGCTTCTCCTCTCTTTCCTCGCCGCCTCTCTCCTTGCCTCCCCACCCTTCTCCTTCTCCCTTCGCCTCCCTCCCCGCACGCTCACCCACCCACCCGCCCGCCCCCGCCGGCCCGGCCGCCGCCGCCGCGCCGGGCAGCGTGAGGGAGAGCCGCGCACACGCACCGCGGGCCGGGCAGGGAGAAGGAAGGCGGGTGAGTGCAGGCTGAAGGCCAGGCCGGGGAAGGAAGGAGGGAGGGAGGGAAGGAGAGGCGAGGCGAGGAGGAGCGGGGGGAAGCCGGGCCGCTCTGACTACGAGAGCGCCGAGGCTTCGCTGGGACGGCGCAGGCCTCAGCGCAACCCCCGGTGCCAGCCCCGGCGGTATGGGGGACGCGCCGGGCAGCTGCCGTGCGCGGAGGGCACCGGGCCGTGTGGGGAGGGCGAGGGGGCGAAGGAGCGGCTCCTCCCCGGGGGGCGCTGGGGAAGGGGGCTCCGTCCGTGCCACTGCCCGGGGGAGGCTTGCTGGATTTCCTCCTTGCCGCCCCGCCGCGGCGGAGCCGTTGGGCCGGGCAGGGCCGCCGGCCGGGGGTGCGGGAGGACGGTGCCCCCGGAGCCGCTCACCTCTGCTGGGGGAGGCCGGCGCGGCCGCGCGCGGGAACCGCGGCGTGATTCACTTAGGATTTGCGTGGAAATTTCCTCTCTCCCCTTCTTCTTCTCCCGGAGCCAGGCTCCATTTGTTCTTGTGATCTGCACTTTTTTTTTCTCCTGAGAGAGGCAAACAGATGGTAAATGGCAGCCTCTTATTTTTGGTGTTATTTTGGATGGTCCGTGTAACCTCCCGAGGTTTGTCTGTCAATAAAATAACTGGTACGTAACTTTCCGCCTCATACTCACAGAATATTAGGGGCTCTTTCCATTTTGTGCGTTAGCAGAAGCAAATGACAAGGCTGCGTCTGTGCTCTCATCCTACTTCCAGTGATGGTCGTACAGCTCTACCTGCCAGTCTGAAAGTGAGCTGCCGGTGCCTTGGTCTGTACAGTAAAAGGGAGGGAAAATACGCTAGATAATTATCTTTAAATGTTTCATTACTGTACCTGAAAGGGTTTAATTGGCTATAGCTTATATATTTGAGTCAGTATGGTAATATCAAGTATGTAGTTCATAGAAGAAGTAATTCTCTCTAGAGCATATGTTAATGTAAGCAAAAACTATCAACTTGTTAAAGCTGTGGGAACTCTAGACCTGCAGATGTTAGCTTACTTCTGCCCAAAAGTTTTAGAAGTTAGTGTTGGTCAGTTATGCATTTACTGAGCTTGTACAGATTTCTGACTTTGTGTTTTAACTGTCTGTATTTTGTATTAGTTTTAAAATATCTCGACTTGAGCATCCCTGTACTTTGACTTCATATTCTTGTAAATGTGGTGACGGGCACTAACAGAAGGGACACTTGTACTGAAAGATTAATATGTAGAAGAATGAAATTGTTTATACAGCCCTTCTCTCGCTGCTTTAAAAAAAAAAAAAAAAGAGAAAAAGAAAAATACAGGATTATGAAGAGCAGTGAATAAAATAACTGTTTGGCTTGAGAGGTGAATTAGTTTAGGTGGCCTATAAATACTTAAATATACTTCTTGTTTCTTAGCATTTCTCTAATAATGTGGTCAACTAGAGCATGGTCCAGGATTCAGGTATGGTGTATTTTAGGCTTTTGGGATTTTGTGATAGAGTTTCCGTTTCATAAACAAGATGAACACATGCAAGCGTTTAGAAATGCTTGGCAGTTGAAGTTGGCTGAATTGCAAACAGCGTTCAGTCTAGGGGAAAGGATTGTTTTGGAAAGGGGGAATACAAGGATAAACTGATCTCTGCTTTTAACTTCCATGTTTCTACAGGTGTCTCATTATTAGCTTTTACAATTAAGAGTCTTGGAGGATCCTAACAGTTTTTCTCTTTACAGAGAAAAGGTGGTGAGTGCCTGTCAGGAATAGTGCTCTATTAATTTCTTGGTACCTTTTGTTCATAAAGTTGAACAACAGCTATACAGTGCCCACTAAATAAAAGGCTTGGGTTAAAGCTGGTGAGAGAATGTACACAAGTATGTGGCATTCATGTTTAATTAAAAATATTCATTATAAGCAGATACATGTTGTCCTTCGTGGGTGTTGTTCAGGAAAGTTAGGGTATTCTTTATGAGTGAAATATTTTGAAGTTACTCTGACCAAGACCTTAAGTATGGGCCTGGAAGCCTTAACTCTGGCAACCATTTCTCAAAATTTTGCCTCCTTCTTTGAAATAAAAGATTATTTCAAACAGACAGTGTTTTGTAAGCACAGATAGCTGCTAAGTGGCTGATCAAAGATTGCTTCTTAGGCCTTGGACAACTAGATTCTTGTTCTGGTAAGATGACGCTGATATGTAGGCCTTACCACATGTTGGAAGGAAATTACTTGCTCAGCAAGACGACTAGGATCAGGGTTTCTCAAAGATTCACATGGTGAATGGGGTCTTAGGATGTACAAACTACCTTTTGACCCACTTGCGGTTGTGTGGTATTGCTGAGATACCTTGAGTAAGCGTGTGTGTGAAAGGCCACATAACTTACCTTGCTCTAATGTCCTGTATGTTTCAGCTCTTTAAATACATTGATGCTTTCTTTGCTTTCTAGTGTGTATCTTTCTGTCTGCTTTTTCCCGTTTTTATTGGATGAGGGCAACGTAAGGGATCCGTGAATAAATAGAGCCCATACCTCTTCTGGTTCTTGGAGGATAGTCCAGGAATTTATTCCATTTAGGAGACTGGTTAACATTTGTTAACATTTTAACCACTATAAACACTTATCAGACATTGAAAATGAATTATAGTAGCAAATGGTTTGGCTTGGCTTGAGATGCTGCTCAGACCTTCTGGTTCTTCCTGTAAGCAAATTGGGAGGACAGTATAAGTATCTAGCAGGAAATATGAATGTAACCTCTAAGTAAAAGCATGTATGCATTTTTGCATTAAACTCTTTCAGTCATGTGCATGTTTTCATCGGACTGGGTTTTATGTCATACCAGAAACTTCGATGATATGCTTTGTTTTGTCAGATGGTATTTTCTTGTGTGAGCTCGGAAAGGGAGTCCTCATTGTTTTCTTACTTCAAAATTGTATCAAAGTTTCTACTAATTTAGTGAGTATTCAGAATGCGTGTTCTTCACTTCTGGCTAGCTGTTATTAGACTGGCTACACCAGCTTAAAGGAAAGAATTAGTGTTTAAACTAGTGATTTCCACATAGTACTAAGATCAGGTAGGTTTTGTGGTGATATTTTTTTCCTTTACTTCCCTTCCCTTCCCCTTGGCTGTTCTGGGAACGTGACAACTCCAAGGTATTTCTTGGAGTCTGTCATTTAAATGGAACTTGGAAGTGTTTTCCAAACACATATGTACAAAATAATGCATTCATAAACCATCTTACATACATGCTTTAACAATATGAGGAAGCCTGAATCCAAAAGCATTAGGAAAATACAGACTGAGAGAAAGACACTGCTTGTCCCTTTCTGTGTATTCTGGAAGCTATGTACTGTGTTTCTATTCTGGAGCAGAATACGTTAGTATTAATTTCATAATGATTAATCAGTCATTTGTGTGTTTTTATTAGGTACTTCATCTGTTGCTGGTTTTCAAACTGGGGAAGGGTGGGTTGGGGTCAGTGTAAGGGGGAATTTTGTCTTCTAGTCACTGAGTTAAAAATAAAGGTGGATATAGGGATCAAGCAAACATGCTACTGAACTTGCTGGAAAGGGAGCTTAGCTTTTGGCTGAGGCTTGTACCCTGAGCAGTGCTCTCTGCTTTTGATCAGGTTCTGTTTTCTTGCAGGGGAAGAAGGGAAAACTTCAGCTGTCTGTGGATGGCTTTCTAACATACTGTGCTCCCAGCATCGGTTTCTTCTATCTTGCTGATATCTCAAGAAGAATAGATGCCTGATTATGAACTGGCTTCCAGTTGACTACAATATCTGTTATAAAGTAACTGTACTTCTGCATGTCTTGGTTGTGAGATGGAGGGTCCTCTGTCGTATTATATATCCTTGGACTTGTCCCCTTCTCGGCATTGGGTGTTTTACTCATCACAGCTTAGCAGTCCTTCATTGCTGGAAGGTAACATTGCAATATCTTCTGTTTGATTGCAAGTATTAATTAATTATTAGCACTAGGAAGTTGGCGTGGTGGTGGGTTTCTTTTGTTGTTGTTTTTAGAAGAGATGAAGTGGATAGAGAAAGAAACTGTAAGAATGACAGTGCACTTCCCTTTTTTGGCTTTGAACTTCTAATTCATTCTTCAAATTCTGAACAGAATCACAGGAACTTTGTAGGAATGACCAAAAAATGTGATGGTAGTGGGAGTGTACTATGGTTTTCAAGTAGTGCTTCATCCTTGGTTTTATTTGGCACATGTTTAGGCCTTGTTTGTAGTGGATTGCAACCTAATCTTACATTTTGGGCTACTGAGCTCTAATCTCTTCCTCACTTAACAGAAGAGGCATTTACTTTGCCCACTGTGGGTGTTCTTAAATGGTTTCCTCCATGTGAGATTTGATACAGAAAAGTAGTAAGTAAAAGGGTAGCAGTCTTGCTCATTTTAGGACAAAATAAACTGCATAGGAGCACTTGCTACCAGTTTTCCAGCTTAATGCAGTGGAAAAGTGAGAAGCTGGGCAATTTGTTTCAGGAACACTGAATTCAACAGATGAGATTTATTTGAAAGCAGGCTACATGTTGTGTTTTGGTTTAAAGTTTCTATCACCAGTGGAGATTTAATGTGAATCCTTTTTGAATGGTGTATATTAATTTTAAATTGCAAGATCCATGGGTTAAGACACCTAGAGTGTGAAACACTCTACTTGCAGGTTTAGTAATTTTATTACTTCTATACCCATCTCTTATTACATGTTACAATAACTTAACATCTTAACAAAAAATAATGGAATTTGAGTGCACGAATGGGAGGAAGTAATTAAATTATATTGATATGTGCTTTGGAACTGCCTTCCTGAGGGAGTTTAAGTGATAGACTTTTTGATGAAGGTGGCATCTCAGCTGGGTAAGCATGTGGTGACTGTTGTTCGGAATTTCTCTTTTGCAGTATAGCTTAGAAATTTAGAAAAATGGGTTGTGGAAAGAAGTATGTAGCAGTAATCACTAGATATGTGGAGAAAGTGTTCAGCTACTGTTTTGTTCTTTCTCTGCCTTCTCTCCAAATACAATGAATGAAGATAGATATATGTCACTATAGCTGTGCCTGTCAGTTAAAGATCTGTATGATCTGCAGTAGTTACTTTGGACTGTTGGACATTGCAAAAATAGAAACTATTCCCTCTCTTTGAATAGCTACTGCTTCATTTCATGTGACAACTTCCTTTTTTTTTTTTTATTGAATGAAATTTAGAATTAGTCTTCACTATCTCATTCATAAGAAGTGTCCACTGAGAGCTCCTAAACTAGCAGAAAATGAAAGGTCAAAACTTGCTAGGTCAAAATCAGTGTTTATGGGTCGACTTGCCTGATAGTTAATTTGAATGCATTTCCCCTAATCAGTGTGAACTGCAGGGGCTGCAGTTATGTTAAAAGCACTGGGCCGAAAGAGAGAGGCCCAGTAGTATTAATCCAATTTGTCTAGTGACTTAATCTTACTGCTGTTTATCATATAACTGCTGCTCCTCTGAAGGAGCTTGTTTGCATGTGCTTCTGTTGGTTGTTTAGCAAGTTGTATCCCTTCTCCTGAGAAGGCAGGCTTTCCTTTTACAAAACTTAATCCTAGACTGAGGGTCAAGGAAGTTACTGAGGAGCCACATTTGAGAAATTATAGCTTCTTCCTGTCTTTAGAAGCTTCTTTGCTAATGCTTTTGTTTAGTAAAGCATATATTTAACATATTGTGGTTTCAGTTAGTGGCAAACTGGTTCTAGAACATCAGGTGGTAAGTCTGAAACTAGAGGATGATCACTGATTTTCTTTTACATAACTTTTAGTGTATGTTGAAAGTATGGAAGAACACCTGGGAAGTTTAAGGAAATATCAGCTCTTATAGTCTAGTCATCAAACTGTCTTCTGCACACGGATAGTGTCGTCTTCACTCTGGATTACAGTTTCATTTTTGTCTTCAATAATAGTTAAAATTGTAAGCATGATTCAAGGTAGGTCCATTTTCATGTCTTCACTAGTGTAGTGGCTTCCTGCTCTAATTGAGCCCTTTTAGAGCTATTAATTTCTTAATTCTTTTGCTCATGGTCTCATTCCAATTTAACCTTGACGCTCGTGATTCCCTGGGGGTGGGGCAGCGTCATACCTTGTATGAGAAGTATTGCTCTGGTTACTACTATATAAATACATAGCACAGTGAAACTTGGTAAGAACCAGCTGTGTTGTGTGGCCATATGACTCTCTGACAGTGTCAAGAAAACATACCCCAGGCAGAAACTACTTAGAATTGGTTCTGGAGACAACAGTGTCTTTTTCTGGGAAACCAGCTAACTGCTTTCAAGTTTGGTGACGAAAAAGAGAACTCATACAGCTGTCTTTATAAGGGACCTTGCAGTGGCATGGCTTTTAATTTTTAAGCTTAGTTATAGAGTATAGTTAGGGTGAAGAATGAGAAAACAGTCACTTAGAAGTAAAATGTTTATTCTCTCTTTACTGATAATTAATGCAAGTTACTTTGGGCCTTCTTTTAAGTTCTTTGCAGACATACATACATATATATATATATATATATATATATAGGGTACTTCAAAAAGATGGACCCAGTTTCAGCAGTATAGTGATTTCAGATTGGGTCCATCTTTTTGAAATGCTGTGTGTGTGTATATACATATATATATGAAACTATCAAGTAGATGTGAAGCAGAATTTCTTTTCAAACAAATGTAATTTGGTAGGATGAGGTGAGAGAGACAGGTTCCTTTTGGCACTTGCAGTGCTGTAGTCATCCATGCTTAATAAATGAGCCACTTAGTGGCTGAGAGGAGCAGCCAGCTGCTGTTTCTGCTGTATTTGGTGTGTTACTCCTCTGAAAGCACGGTGAAGGTAACTTCCATGAAGTGTAGTGTCTTTTGACAGTTTTTTTGACTGTTTTCTGACGCTTATAATGGACACGGGAAAGACCCTAGTATTTGGAACTAGAAGAAAGGAGATGGACTTGATGTCACTCTCTGGTGGTGTGGTTTTTTTATTAATGTTTTTTGTTTTTGTTTGTTTCTTCTTCCTAAATATGAGCAACTCCTCAAACAGAGCTGACATCAGTGTTAATGTTTCTGAGGCCTCCTTAGTATTGTCTTCATTTTTTTTTTTTATTTTTTTTTTTCTTTCCTTAAAGACGCTTAAATCTACTAGCCAGTTCTTCATTCTCTTAAGGCAGTTATTTGAATTTCCTATGGGTTCTGGTTAATTTGCATCTCATGTGGGTTTAGGCTTCTCCAAAGGAACTGCATTCAGCTGCTCTTGATCAGTAACAACTCAGAACTGTCTCTGTTAGTATTAAAAAGTCATAGCATTTAAAGGATATGCTGGGCAGGTGCGCTTGCAGTCAACTTGAACTGGGGTGTGTGTTTGGTTTTGTTTGTTTGTTTGTTTGTTTTTTACAACATACATTTGTCATAGCCTGACAGATTATTTGTTTGGGATTTAATTCAGTGCTTTGTACAAATCAAATGACTCCTTACCTTCACCTGCCTGACTTAATGCACCTCTGTATAACTGAGGTAGCAGTAGAAGGGATTTATCTGAAACCAGTACGGCACATCCTACTTAAGTTTGTAGAAGCCAATGCTCTGCTTTTGAGTATTTTTACTAGATTGTTTCTTTTTAGAATACTAAATTAGTCTTCTCTTTTTTCCAGGTAATTTTTTAGAAAGGCTGGGCAGACTCTTTCACTGGGGTAGTTCTTAATGCTCTTCTTTTTCTTTTATGAAAGTTGCTTTGCATGTGTCTGTCTCTAGAATTTGTTTACTGCAGCACATAGGTTATCCTTGAGCAGTTACATGTTCTGTTCCCCATGGAGATAAAGGTACTTCCCTAAATGCAGGTCCTGATCTTTCTCAACTGCTGTTGTTCAGTAATAAGTATTTATTTCCCTGAAAAGTAGAAGCAGAAGATTGTGGCTTGTGTACCAGATATGTGGGAATTGGGATTTGTGATGTGAGTGAATACTGCATGAAACAGCTACCTTTCTGGATTTCTAGCATGTTTGTGGAGTGAATGATATCAAGATTCTTCCATCCTCTGCAGTTTTCCTGTGCTTCTAGGCTAAACATTTGAACTCTGGTTTGCTTTTTGAACTTAACTTCAATTTTTTTGCACATACAAAATGTTTGTCTACAGTAATGCTGTGACTTATTTTGGCCAGTTTTAGACTCGAGTACCTGCGAGTTATATCTTGTTATTAACTTGTGAATCCTTAAAACTTTATAGGTTTTATCCCATTGGGGGATGCAGCCTTCACTCGGAGGCAGCGATGCAAGATTCTTAGCTGGAGTCTTTAAATGCCAGTATTTGGGTATAATAAATATCAACTTTTAAATATTTTAAGGTCATTCCTAATTCCTACCTCAAAAGAATGGAGTTTAGTTCCATGTAATGTAACTCTGACCCTTGGGACAGTCTTGTGAATGTAGTTTTCACTTCTAGCTTAATTTGCATAGATTTTAGAATTTCTTATCCTTATTTCTGTCTGATCGAAGTAAGCCAAAATCAATAATTTCTAAGAGTTGTTGCCTAAAATACTTAGGCTTGTAGGTCTAAGATCTGCTTTATACTGATTTTTGTTATGATGGCAATCTTATTGGCTAAAGAGTGCTGAATTAACTGTAGTCTTCTAGCTTGCAAAAGGTGTGTTTTATAGAAAACTACAATGTATGCTGAAGCAGTAGAAAGCTGGAAATGGAGTGACTACTTCTGAAGTGAATTTCACACTAAAATTCATGTTTTTGTCCCCTAGTGTCTTTGGGGTGTGTAAGCTTCTGAAGTACAACCCAGAAAAAAATGAGTGTGGGGAAGAGATCTAGGGTTCTTTTTGCTGTTCTATTTTCCAGTTCTACATGTGTGGGGTGGTGGCCTTTTTTTGGTGGTGAATCTTTTTGAAGCAGCATCCTGCTCTTGTCTGCCCCAAGCAGATTATGTCCTAAGCACAATATTCTTGTTTTCTGTACTTAAAGTGAACTCTGAGTCAAGTTTTTATTCAGCCAAGAGAACAAATAGATCATTTGCTTTATTTGATGCTGCATTTTAATTAGATGTACTTTGTGTTTTATCCAACTGTTTTCTAAATTGCTGGAAGAGATACTTTGTCTTAAATTATGTGTGTTACAGAATTTCAGATTTTAGAGGAGCTTCACCCTCTGCCATTTTCAGCATAAAACAAGAAATAAAACAGAGGCCTAATTTCCACCTACTTACTGATAGTGCCACAAATTTGGACACGAGATATGTGCTGTATTTACCATCAACTTTACCTTCCAGGTATCCATCAAGAAAGCTGAAACGCTTCACACTTATTTTTTCCCATCAGGCTTTGCAGTTACTGGCCATAGGGGCTAATGCCTTAGTTACTCGTGCACACTTGAAAACTTCTAAGTGTAAGTACCTCAGTGTAGATGTTACATTACTTTAAAGTGGAAATGGGCTTGTATACATTAAACTTCTATTGTAACTTTACAGTTCCACTGTACTACATGGATTTACATGCTAAGACTGTTATATTGTGCAACGGCTGTCTTTATGCTAGGGAATTGTTTTAAGAAAACTTAAATTTTTGCATCTAATATTGCAAATGTAGGTTTGGTTCTGTGGTTCAAGCACATCCTGTAGTTTCATTATAGTCAATAGATCTATTCCATTGGATAATGCTTACTACTTAAATGTTTGTAGGATCAAGACCTTAATTTCTAATATTTAGGTTTTCTGTCTTGAGCATTGCCTAAATGCAGTCAAGTTCTAATGCATTGCTGTGTTGCCTTAGGTTTAAAGTGCAAAGTGTAGGCAAGTTCATAGAATGGATTGGGTTGGAAGGAACCTTAAAGATAGTCTAGTTCAACCCCCCTGACAAGGACAGAGAGACACCTTCCACTAGACCAGGTGGCTCAAAGCCCCATCCAGCCTGGCCTTCAGCACTTCCAGGGATGGGACATCCACACCTTCTCTGGGCAACCTGTTGCAGTGTCTCGCCACCCTCATGGTGGAGAATTTATTCATTATATCTAATCTACCTTCTTTCAGTTTAAAGCCATTATCTTATCTTATCACTACACTCCCTCGTAAAGAGGCCCTCTCCATATTTCTTTTAGGCCCCCTTTAAGTACTGGAAAGCTGCTATAAGGTCTCCCCAGAGCCTTCTCTAGGGCAGACAACCCCACGTCTCTCAGCCTGTCCTCATATGGAAGGTGTTCCAGCCCACTGATCAGCTTTGTGGCCTCCTCTGGACTTGCTCGAGCAGTTCCATGTCTTTCTTATGCTGTTAGTTATTAAATTTAACATTCTGTCTCCAGGTTGTTAAGTGTTCATTTGCTTGTGGCTTAAATAGACTTGGCTACTCCACTGTGATGAGAGGCAAGCATTGTCACTTTTTGCAAAAGTCAAGTTGGCCTTTTTTTTTTTTTCTCTCACGTGGGTGAAGAGGTATTAAGTGTGAATGGATGAGAGTGAATCTCGGGGCAGTGACTGTGCTTTTTCCCAAGTTTTAGGATGAGGTTGAAGAGACTGCCCAGATCTTCCTCCTGTGTGATTCTTGGTAGCTTCTCAAGGATTCTGAACATTTTTTTTAAAGTAGGCACAAAGATTTAATTTATTTGTAGGGATTTTTTTTTTTTTTACAGAGGCTGGATGAGGAGTACAGACCTTTCTCTAATATATTTGCTCTACTACATCTGGGAATGAAAGAAAGAATATGGATTTTCCAGAGCTATATATAGGGCTGTAGAGAAGACTGTGTTTTTTTTTTTTTTTTGCTGCTTCTTCCAGTATCTTTAGCTCCCACCACCTTGCCCACCAGCCTTTTTTTTTTCTTCCAGTAGTTAACAATTCCTGATGTTACTTGCTTCACCAAAGAGTGAGCTTCTATGTCTGAAGAGCTGATACTGTCCTGAAATATCATGCTGTTAGCCTGACAAGTAACTTTGTACAGCTGGATGGAGGATTGGGAAAACCGATATAAGAACTTTGTAACTGTCAGTAGGGCACTGTACCTTACTAGAAATTTACTTTAGTCAATTGAATGCATGTGGCTTATTTGTTAATGTATTTCACTTTTTGAATAACAACTTAATGGTTTAAACAGCAGCCCTAGTAATGTACTCTTATCCTCCTTTCTGATACATTTCTGATCTACATACTTTGAGTGGTGGGTTGTTGGTATCACCCTGCCTTTGGTTCTGGGCAACTTCTTCCTATGTATCCAAGTGGGGGGGTGTGTATATATAAATATATGTATATAAAATCCTGTAGAACTTTTGTTCTGCTTGACAGAACTGTCATTTGTGTGGGTTTTTTAGGAGTTTTTCCAGAGTTCTGCTTCTAGTTCAGAAACAGCCACAGGCTGAAGAGGAGATGCTCTCTCTTTATGGTTGAAGTATGTCCCAGAGAGGGATTACAGTGAGCCTAGGCAGGCAGTGTACAACTCATTTCAGCTTGTACTAGAGCAGGTTTTAGTATGAGGTCTATGCTCCTGCAGTCTAATCTGGGGAAGTACAGGGATGAAGATCAAAAGCCGCTCTGAATTAAAACTTTATGTTGTAATGGAAGACTTTAAGTCTAGCAGATCCAGATGCATATGAGGAGTAGCAGTTTGCTAAAATTCTATCAGTTCTTAGGGAAATGGGTCTTCAACCTGTAGAAGAGAAGGCTTTGGGAAGCAGGAGGAACTAATAGTAACCGTCTGGTGTCTATGGGCGGGCTATTGAGAGTAGCAAGCCAGATTCTTTGTGGCAGTGTGTGGAAGACAGGCGAGCTACAGCAGGTGTGTTAAAATTACTGCATTTAAGAGTAACATGTTTCACCATGGTGTGGAACAGCCGTTGGGACAGGTGAAAGAAGTTCTGCAGTGTCCATCCTTGAACATTTTGATGCCCAACTGGATAAAGCCCTGAGTAATCTAGACTGATCTTGCTGACCTTCCTTCGAGCAGGAGGTTGACTAGAGAACTCTAGAATTATTCTATGACTCTGTAGCAAAAAATGTAAAAATCATCAGCTTGATGGACATGAAGTTGTCTATATTGGAGGTTGAAGCCATGTATCAGTAATGGACCTATATTAAATGCCTTAAAATATGTGAAGTGCGGCTTCAGTGGACATGCAAGAAGGTTTTTAAACTTAAAGGTACTCCACGATGTAAACACCGAAGCTTATGGATAGAATAGAGAAGACTGCTGCATCCCTTGCACTGTCAAAGGTTGTTTGTTTGTCTTCCTAAAATTTGAGCTGGTCACTTTAAAATTCAGAGATGAAATTCCCAGAAGCAACAACTTTTCTGTACCCTGTCCATGGTACTGCAGGTCCCTCCATTGCCTTTCCACAGCAGCAGGCAGGCTGAGAATGGGTTGGAATAAGTGGTTTAGGATTGAAGATGGGGCAAGTTGTGCATACGGTTGGTTTTTTGTGGGTATTTTTCTTTATCTCTCTCCTGTAAGGTTTTTCTTTTCCTTTGTTCTCCAGGCTAGATACTTCTGTTCAAAGCCTCAGGAATAGTAACAGTGCTGGATGTGGCTAAATGCTCATTCCTGTAGTTGTTCGTGTCTTTGCGAAAAGCAGGAGAAAAACACACTTTGCTTCTCTTGGCTAAAAATCACATTTTTATAGTAGATATTCCCAAATTTCTTCTGCAATTTGTATCTGCAAGTATACTATAATTTGTCTTCTGGCAGAATTTAGAAGTCTCAGTTTTATGCTTAAACAAAGACCTTTAGGTAGCTTCCTGGCGATCAGCAGGATTATGAACAGAGTCGCACATGAAAGATAAAATTAGGTGTTGAACATCGTTCAACTGCACTGCTTGAGCAGTGTCCCCTTGGAGAATGCAGGCAAAGAAAGAAATCTGAGTCTAGCACCCCAAACTTATTTTCTTCATCTTTGCACTGTACCTACAGATAGTGTCATTTACACTAATTATTCTAGATTTTGTAGGTATTCTTTCTCAAGCATAGGAATTCTGTATGAGTAATTTAAAAATGTTTTTAAACTAACCCTTTGTTATGTTGATATTGCTGTTAGATGAAAGGTGAAGGACACATCATTTTTCAGTACTTTAGTACTTGTGTTTCTTTCAAAAACAAAACACTAGACAGTCATTTTCACTCTTATGTACTAAGATTTCTGATGGTTTAATGGCATTTGCAAACTAAAACTAATTAGGGATTGATAAACTAATGTATGTGTTTGTAAACTATTCAATACCTTTGTAGAATGCTTTGAGTGTGTTTGTGAGAGCTTTTTCTGTGTCCAGTAATGTTTTTCAGCTTTTTGTCAGTCAAACAATTTTAGCGGGGGTAATATAAATAATCCTGAAAGTGTACTTTAATTCTGGCTTGGAGGAATGTGGAGGTAGTACATTCTTCAGGTTGACTTTTTTTTTTGTTTTTCCCCTCAACTGTAGTGTAGTGGGGGGTATGAGCAAACTGGGATACTCGTGGTACCAGAGACCTGGACTCTAGCTGACAGGTACAGTAAATAGTTTATATGTTGTGTTGACCGCTAACCCTGAACTAGGTGCCAGCTAGAAGGTCAGAGTTCCAAAATATTCAATGACTACAGAAGTAGTGCTCTGCAAACAACAGGATTTGTCATTCTGTTTTAAGTAGAGGAGAGATGACAAACAGGCTCTTCACCTAAATGTATAATTTTTCCCTCCCCCCCTTTTTTTTTTTCTTCTTGGAAATGTTGAACGTAACAGTAGCTTTTCTGTTGTTGTAAGTTCTTTTATTTTTCCTCATATAATTTATCAGTGAATTACATTAGGTACTTTGACTGTTGCTATATATATTGAAAATAAAATCTAAATAATATTGCCTTTTGCCATCTAAAAATGCAAGTGTAACCTTTATCTTGAGTAAGATTTTTGAAGGGTAGAGGGGGGGAAAGCTACTTATACCATATAAACAATTCTGCATCATAGTAGTTTTATAGATGATCTGTGTAAGAACCATTCTGAAAGACAAAATGCCTTTTAAAGGTTGAAAAAGTTGAGAAGCAGACCTTGTATGTCGTGTGGAAAGCAGTAAATTCCTAAGCTTTTTTCAGTTTAAGCTTGTGTCAGTTAATATTTTTTCTTTCACAAAGTGTGTTGTGATGACAGATTCTAGGAGTACATGACTGCAATTTCACCTAAAATACTTGGCATGATTTACGTAGCCATATGTAACGGATTTTGCCATCTATACCCCAAATTTGTGTTGAACTGTTAGAAAAGACTAAATGCAAGTTTTGTAAATGTGCTTAAATGGGAAGCAAATGTAGTTGTGATGTTCAGTGCACACAATGCTTCCTGTTACAGACACTGTGTGATGACTGTATAGTAGGTAGTTCAGAGATGTTTTTTATCCCTTTTAAACTGATGGAAGATGATTATTGTACTGCTCAGATATAGTACATGTAAGGCTTTATTTTCTCCTTCTGCCTTGTCTGAAAATACTTTTGTATAGTGGATAATATATTATGAGTTTTGTTGCAAGAGTGTCTTAAAGACCTCTTTACTCCTCCCACCCCCAAAGTGTAGCTGTTGGCTGCTGTGCCATTCTTTGTCTTAATTTAGTGTCAAAATGACCACACTTCGCCTCTTGCTGTTTGCTTAGAGTAGCAAGGTAAATGACTATTATTTCTTATGCACACGCTAAGAAAAATTATTTAATTTAACAAACTTATCTTTAATTTTGATGAAAATTTGGGACATCAGAACTTTGGATTGAGTGCTGAATATGTTAAAGAGCCTATTTATAACTTGTGTCAGTCAATAATTACTGAATTTTGGAAGTGTCAGATTTTGTCGTCCTGTCCCCCTTTGCAAAGTGGGGGATGCAGAGGTAGTATCTTACGTTAGACCAGTATACCAGCTCATTATACTTGTTGGTCTAATAAAAGATATAATCTCAGCCTACAAAATTTGTGGCTGCTTTGGAGGAGGGTGCATGCAGGAGTTGTGGCTTTTCCATCCTTGGCAGCCTCCGGACGCTGCGGAGGTGCGCAGTGCGAGAAGGAAGACGTGTTTCCTTTCTCTCCATCTTTCTTGTCTTGTGTCTGTCCTTGATCTGTGTGCTGCAGTTAAGTAAAGGCTGCTATGGGCACATGCTTTGTCTTTGGTATCAATACCTCTATGTTCAGGTGTAACTAAGTGACTTGTGATTTCGTGTCAAAAACCTTCCTTCTGTGTAGTGATGATATCTTATGCTATTTTATACACTATGATCTTAATCTAGATAGAATATTCTGTGTACTTCAGCATTCTTAGTCTTATGTGTGGCAATACATCTCAAAATAAAAAACCCTGTGGCTACAAATGTCACTTTAAAAGTGTTTAGAGCAGTTTTCAGGCTTTCAGTGAAACTATTTTGTATGAAAGTGGAAAAAATAAACAGGCATTTTCATTGAAAGGTGATTTCTTGTAAGTAGCACTTTACCTTGGGGCTCATTGCAGTGGAGAAATAATGTGAATTCTGCATGTGGTGAGTTTGGAGCTGTTGCCTTGCAGAGAAGGCAGCAAACCTGGCAGCTGCTGTAATCTGTAACCCTAAGGAATTGGGCAGTGGGAAGCACGTCCCTGCTGCTGACCTTGCCATTTCTTCCTCCTGGGAGCAGAGGTTACTTCTCTGTTATTCTCTGACTTTGGATTTCTTCTCTGTACTACCTGCTCCACCCAATGAGCATTTCCTTCCAGAGGGTCTGGGAATTGAGTTGCTGATGTTCTAGCAGCAGCAGGAGTACTTCATCCCTCTCCAAAGGTTTGCTTTTTGTATGAGAGCTGGGAGTTTACCCGACTGATGTTCTAGTGTAGAACTGGGAACGTAGTTGAGACATGCATGAATAGCCAAGTTTTAATAAACAGAATGGATGAAAAACAGGGAGAAAAAAAAAACAACGGAAACCAAATCAAAAACCACAAAACCAAAGGTGCCATTTATTCACCCTGTCTGTTCATTGTTAGCTAACAATGCTAATGCTTTATGGGCAGTCTTAACTACCTGCGTCTTTCTATATGCTTTGTTATCAACTAAAACTCTTGATAACATCTGATTTAGGTATCTGTAGGCATAATACTGATCAAAAGCCTTTTCTGTTACAGTAGCTAAGGGAGAAAGCACTAACCTGATTTTCAAAGACAGATGTCTCTTCTTAAAAAGTAGGTAAAATCTGTCTTAGTTTATTGAGTCAGAGGAGCAAAGATACTTTGGTGTTGTGGTCTGTACAGATTATTTTACACAGTCTTCATTATTGTATGGATCTGGCCCTTATGAAGATGGGAATTAAAAGAACTTGGAATGTGTAGTCTGTTCTGTCTGAGGTGGCTATAGCATGTGTCAGGAAGCAGATAACCTGTGTGCCATGTGCCTGAATAATATGATACCCCCCTTCCCTCTCCAAGTCTCCAGGAAAGATGCTTCTATAATTATGCTGTTTACTGGATAAATGTTGATAAATATATTTTTAAAACCCAGGGAGTAAGTCTTTGGTGTGGTGACTTAGCATTATTTTGAAAGTGAACGTTTCTATTAGAGACAGTGAAATTACTCCACTCTGATGTAGGAACACTATTAGGGGTTTTCTGGTTGCTCTTTAAAACGCTTAATTACTACTCAGCACCTTGCAAATAAAAACTAAACCACACTATAACGTTTTTACTATGGGTTTGTAATCACATACTAGCCCACACAAAAGTGGTAGTGCAGTGTGACCCATTGTTTTATTTTCTTATTTCTGCACGCACATTTCAAATGGAGCTTCTGTGGTCTTAAGACTAATATTGGAAGACTTCTTCTCATCAAATTAAGCTTCGTGCTCAACTGTTCTCCTAAAGCGAATATAGCATGTCAAATACCATCTAGTGCTGTCTGTCCCGTAGTTAATACACAAAATAAGCATAAATGTAGAAAGCACACATTTGTATTTCGTTCTGGTTCATTATTACTCGGCATCTTGAAATTCTAAACACTAAACCAGTAGACTGGGTGGATTATTTTTCTTGTTCAATGCGACTGTGAGCTGATTTAGGCTTATTTGCATATTAATATTTCAAATACCTTGATTAGTGGGGGTATGTGGCTATTTAGAATAGCTGTGTATGCTAGCCATTTTCCCTTTTAAAATTGGATTTGAAATTATTCTCTAAACCAGAAGCATCAGTTGGAGTTTTGAGAATCAATTTTAGGATATGTGCTAGGATATATGCTGTAGTTAAGTCCAAGACTCAAATATCATAAAACTTACTAGGTGGAATGTCCTAATGAAAAGAGAATGATGTTGTCGGAAGAGTAGTCGTAAATGATTGAGCTCTGAAAATTGAAGGCTGAGAGTCAATAACAGCACATCTCAAATGCCTGATCATAGCAAGGGAAAAGGATGATGTTCTGATGCCTGGTGGATTCTGTTCTCAGGGGTCTTGTATCTGAGTCTGGATGTGCTGAACAGGTCTGTCCTGAGGACCAGCTGTACTTGGCCTGGGCTGCTAAAAGAATAAGAAATCAGGGTGCAGCCACTTCTTGGTTCTGGATTGCTTGAATTCAGGAATTAACATTCAGATGTGTGTGATGGATTATACAGCTACTTTTAGTATGAGGCTTGTTTGGTATATATTGCTCATTCAGATTGCTGTTCGGTGCTAATGACTTTCAGAATAAATCACCTGCATCTTTTTAAAATTTTATTTTTAATGAAGAAATTCCTGAAGCTTGTGACTCTTTCTTGATAGGCTGCTTTGATACATGTTTGCCTGGGTTCAGCTTCTCTGGAAGGAATGCCAGGAGAGCCTCCCTGAGCTTATAGAGGCCTCTTTGCTTTGACCAGTGTCTTGAAAGAGAGTGTTCTGCTCAAAGGCTTATGATGGATTGCTATACTGATCAAGAAACAGAGGTATTCTTGCTGCATTTAATCTTCTAGGCCAACTACTTTGAGACTTCTCTTGAATCTCTGTTCCTTACTTTTTATCTAGACAGGACCATGATGCTTCTGACACTGTTTTGCACTGAGGACTTTGATTATCACTCTGCTGACTGTGTAGGGTCTGGTGCTGGAACAGATCACCATAAACAAAGCTTTTTGCTTTTTAGTGGTCTCTGAGAGTGGAGAAATTTGGAGCCAATATAAGGGTATAGGCCAAAAAAATTTATTTCCTAAATTGAGACATATCTCTGGCCCAAAACAAAAAAGAAAACCCTTGCACCATTAGTAGTGGAAGACAGCTGTGTTTCTTCTTGTGCTTCTTCCCGTAGGGTGAAAAAGGGCAGTGATAATCAAGCTAAGGATTTTCAAAGGGAGCTTCAGAGAAGTCATGGTAGCATACTAGAGTTTTGGTTTGTGGGTAGGTGTTTTGTGGGTTTATTCAGTCGTCCCACCTTGCTTTTTTTTTTTTTTTAATGCTTCCACAGTCTTCATTTATAGTAGCTTGAATAGTGTGAAACCTTAATGCAGTAAACTACCTTTTGCAAAGGCAAGGATCTCGACTTCTGGGGAATTGTACGAGGCAAACTCTTTCAGCCTAATTTGTAGAAAGATAAATATTTTACAAGTGCATTCAGGCTTTAGCGATCTAAACTTTTGGCCTCCTAAGTCTATTTGCATCAGTCTCTAACATACTTGCTAATGTATTCTGAAAGTTCACTCTGTCCATGTTAGGTTTGTGGTACCTGACATGGGTGTGAGATTTCCGTTGTAGTTTTGAACATTAATTGCTTCAGTAACAGTCTAGTCATTCAATTACCATAGAGAATGTTTTCCTTACAAGCAAATGTTTTTTCCTCCTTTGTTCTTGAAATCTTATGTAGCCCTATCTCGGGGAAAACCTGTGAGGTTTTCTTGTGAGGTGGAATGTTACTACAGTCCTCTCAGCTTTGGTGTTAGCACCAGCCCTCTGAATTTCCCTTCTGCAAGACATGGTCTGTAGACATGGATGAATGATATCTCCTGTATGTCTAATGCAATGGTTGAGCACAATGGACCTTGTTTAGAAGTGACTGATTCTTCTGTGAAACAAATTGTGTAAACAGCCTACAACTCAGAGTAATATGTCTGACTTGCAAGGTTTAATGTTGCCATTTCCCAGGATAGGTGTATTGTGGAAAGGCAAGGAAAAGACCTCACCTTGATGCAAGGTGCCATTTTGCTGGTGGGGCTAACTCTTAAATGTTAAAAAAAAAATGATTGTGTACTACCTTCCCTTGTTGGAGAAATTTTGTGATACTTCTTTGCAGGGTTTTCTTGTAAATGAAAAGTTTTGGAACACATTGAATTAGTTCTTTGAGTTGTGGCTCTGTGTTGTGATTATGGTTTTTCGTCCCAAGGAACTGACTTAGTCTTCTCTCAGATTCCTGTGATAGAACTAGTTTTGTAAAGATGATCAGATGCTTGTGTGTTGGCTGTGTGAATGTCTTTCTAGCGACTTATCTCTAATTCCTGGTTGTTATTGTTATATGTTTGATCTTCACCAGAAGAAGCGAAGAATTTCTTCACACTTCTTCCCTGTGATACTGAGCTCCCTGGGATGCTTGCCCTTGCTGAGGAGATACGGGCTTTCTCTTAACCTGCTCAGACCGCACATGATGATTGTCTGTGTTTCCTGATTCTGGTTGGAGGATGCACTCTATACGTCTGCTATGCTTCCCATTACAGCAGAACTCCTATAAAGTCTTTCCCATGGCTTTTTGGTTCGTTGTGGAGTATTCCACATGTTTTGGATCCTTAAGATTTGAGTAGTCTATTTTGATTCATGGCAGCCTCCTTCCTCTGTCTTATACCTATGAGGGCAGAATACAATGAGAACAAGCTTATTCTGGCAGTTAAACCAGGGAGAGCACTGGGATACAGGCTCTTGTAACTTGGCTGTGATTTACTTTATTGTAAGTATAGCATTACTGTACAGTCCAGCCCTAAATTATTGGTAGAAGTGGGCTTGAACTCTTAATCTGAACAAATACATGATTAACTAATTTTCTTCCCAGAAACCGTATCCATGGCAAAGTGAAAATGCACATATTCAAACTCCTGGTTATGTTGACTAGCTGAAAGGATACAAGCAGAAAGTGTTTGAGGATGATCTTTCTCCACCTAGTGGGAATGTTGATGTGATAAGGTTTGCCAGCAGGTGATAAGCAGGAACCTTCCTGGAGGCTGCTCAAACTGGGCTGATGTAGCTGCTCTTGTTTTTTCCCTTCAGAGACACTTCAGTCACTCTTTAGGATAAAACTGTGCTGTGTGTATCTGTTGCCTGGCTAGCTGCTGGTAACCAGCTTCAGGACTTCTGATGAAGTTACTGGAGGAGAAAGTTTCTTGATTTAAATTAAACATGGAAATCTCTGTACTCACACTGTCTTTTCTGTGTGGTGCATTTCTTTCACTTCCTTCTGCTTAGCAGATGCCAGGTGAATAACTGCTTGTGCTCTGTCAGGTTCTAGTTGCTGTAAAAGCATGCTTATCAAAATGCTCAAGTCAGCTCTGGGGATTGGAAATAAAATTAAAAATATGTGGAAGGATACCAGTGTCCAAAACCACTCAAACTCAGTGGTATATGTTAATGGTTCTTTTCCCCTTTTAGGCTTCTAAAAAGTGTGGAACTTTGTAAGAAATTAGATCAATACCATGTGCAAGAACCGTTGTACTGGATCAGAATAAAATTGTCTATCGCAGTATCTTGCTGTGATTAGTGGCCAGCAGCAGATGCTCTAGAAAAGACTCTTAAGATCAAGGTGAACATAGTGATACTTTCTAGGATGCTTTCTGGTAACAGTCCCTAAGTCTATGAGCTTCTACAGCCCAGGAGTGTCCAGCCCAGCCACTTGCTTGGCAGTGTGTTTTCTGCTTAATGGTATTTGAACTACTCACTTTATACTGTATCTTCCACCCTGCTCAGCTTGTCTGATTATTTTTAAACAGTTTAAATTCTGTCATCTGCCACCTTTGATAGCAGGGAGTTTCACAGTTTAACCAAGCACAGTGTTTTATTTATATACACATATATAATGTAACATATATAAGTGTGAATATATGCATATTCTCTGTTTACCTCTTCCATTTTACTTGTGTACCCACAGTACCCTTTTTCCAGTGAGTCAGTTTTGTTCTTTATGATACATTTAGTAATTCCTGTTATTTCTGTTGTACTTGCTAGTTCTTTCTGCATGTCGGGAGAGGAAAGCAGAGTTATTTGGAGTACGGGATGCAGGTGCATTGTAGAATTCTACAGTGATATTGTTTGGTAGTTTTTTCCTCATAGTTCCTTGTATTTAGTTTATGACTGATTACTGAGATGATGTTACAGGAGATACTTATGACAGCTTGGAGAGCTTGTTACTTAAAACTACTAAGTAGATTGGCACGTCATTGTGCTCATTTAGAAGTTGTTTTTCCTTGGTTGCATCATTTGGCATTTAGCAAAATATAATTCATACTATTTTATCACTCATCAATCTCATTAGATCCTTCAGGTTTCTATACTAGTCTTAAATGGCAAGTCCTGTGGTGTAGTAACTTTTGTCCACTTCCCCCTTGCTTGCTTTCTCCAGTCATTAATAAACAGAATTATTTATGTTTGTGATACCAGAGAATCCCATGGTTGACTTCCCTTGTTGTTTCTTTTTTTTTTTTTTTCCCAATTTTTTAAAATCAGTTCTTAAACTATGAGAGGACAGACACTTCTTATGGCAGCTTAGTTCCTTTAGAGAGGTCAGCAGAACCCTATTGAAAGCCATTTTTAAATTTAAGGAGAAAACGAAATTGTTCTGGTCCACATATTCTGACTTTACTCAAATTATTTATGGGGCCGACATGTCTCTCTGTGGACAATTGGATATTTTTTCCTCTTCTTGTTCTGTCTGCTAACTCGAGCTCTAACTAGCATGGTCATTGGACTTGGTTATAGACTAAATCTTAAAAGCTACAGGCTTTGTGGTATTTGTTCACACCTGCAGAATCTGATGTGTTTCTGTTTATGAATGGATACTTATTTGGATGGTTAATACCTGGCTAGATGCTGAACTAACGTGCAGTACTGAGAGTACCAGTGTACCTCTGATTCTATAAACCCAATAGGAGGAGAGGCAAAGAAATTCAATGTACTTATTTTCTCTGAAGTATCTTAATACTTTTTGAAGCAAAACATTCCCTTTCGGTAAAGGATGAGTATGCAAACTCTCCTCTAAGATGTTTTTACTATCAATTCCTGTTCCTAAAAATATGCTACTGTAGCTACCCATTAAAAAGCATCTGTGTAAACTCAATAGCAAAAGTTTTGAAGTACAGGCTCGGTATGTAGGGACTGGGCTGCCTGATCAAGATATGTGACTGACCAGACTGTGAAAGTAAACCTGCAAATAATTTCTAAACTAAATGCGTGCCAAACTCTTAAGCAAAATGGCATTAAAAATAAATGTGAACTAGAGTTTATAGCTCTCTTGCATAAAATGTTTGTGAAGAGATTTATCCTTTACCCCACTGAAGTTTGATTCAAAATTGTCTAATCAAGCATTAATTATATTTGATTTTATAAATTTGCACTCCTCATTTGTAGCAATTAGAGCCTATATTGAAAAGAGCTATCAGCTAAAGAATGAATGTGCAGGGATTGAGGGGAAAAACTATTTTTGCCAATTTTACAGGCTATGTGTATTAAGACACTGGGCATTTTTCAATTATATTCTAGTAAATGGAGGCAAGAAATCCCAATTCTAGACTCCTGCTTAATATATTTAAGATTTTTGTGATGTTTAATGACTGGGAATGGCAATTTGTATGTCAGCATTCTGTGACTGGTTGCTGATTGTCACGATCTTTCCAAAACTGTGTGTTTTCCTTGAAAATTCAAAATGCAACTTCATTAACTTTGGCTTGATGCTCCTAAAGAGAAAATTCTGGCTTGTTCTTCCTGTGCTGAGTCAGGAACACTTTGAACCAGGGGATCGGTTTGATTGTGGTTTGTTGTGTGTGGTTTTGTGTGTTTTGTTTGGGTTTTTTTTTTTTTTCCCTCCCTTGCCCTTCCTAAGCCCCGTTTCAAGAAACGACTGTACAAAATGTAATGGCTTATTTTCCCATCAGACCTGAGTTTGGAAATTCACATTGTCATATATTGCAGTTGTGCGTGTTATGTCTGCTCAGTACAAGTGAGCTCTAGACCACAGTGTATTCAAAAAATGTGATGTACATGAAGAAAAATTATGGCTGAGTTACCTGACTTGGAAAAAAAAAAAAAAGGAAAAGGGTGAGGAAGACTCGCTATTCATCTTGGTTTGACTGTGTGTAACCAGAGTCATTAAAAGGCAGAGTACTTGATTCAGACTTGGAAGTATTTTGAATGTTATAGTACAAAAAAATCTGATAGAGTAAACCTGTCAGAGGCTGTTACTGCTCCAGCAGTTTTCCTTGCACTCTTTCCTATACAGTGGAATAGCAGCACACAGAATCACAGCTTCTACGCTATATCTCTGGATCCAGAAACTGTTGGTTTCGTTCCTGAGCTTTTCAAGAATGGCTTGTATGACAATGAGCAGTTGATTTTTCGTCATATTATTGCTTCTTTCTTATTCTCTTGCTATCTTCTCCAGTTAAAGCCGAGGTCTAGTTGGCCATGTGCTGATGGTTCTGCTTATAGGGCCGACCTTGGTGTGGAAGCTTCTGCCTTGAGAAGAGAGAGGTAATGTGTGGCTACTGCTCGCTTTCCAGAGGGGCAGCTTTAGCTCTGGAGGAATGGTGTCTCTGGAGTTCTCTCCATTGTTTTGTGACTCTTTTCAAAGAATGTAGATTTTTTTATGTAAGATTGTGCTATTGTGCTGCCTTCCCTTGCTTTTTTTTCTTTTCTTTTTTTTTTTCTTTTGTGGTCTATAGAAACTTTCAGGAGTGAGGCATGCATCCTGTTGATACTGTGTCTATACCATGCAGACTGTTCTGGTTATCACAGTTCTTATTAAATAAATCCTGTGAAGACTTTGTTGCTTCATGGCATCCAATAGGACACTTCAAGTAGTCAGGATTAAAGCTGTAGCCTGGAGAATCAGAAGATGTTTTGAGATCTGTGTAAAGCATAATTCCAGCATGAAATGAAGATAAGGAATTGCTGTGGTTTATTTTTTTTCATAAATTAAGATTACACTTAAAGTACAAGCGAGGGGTGGCACTGGCATAGGTGCTTCACAGTTTCTGACCAGGGAAGTGATGAAGTTTGTGTTCTACTTGTATAAGAATAATCAGGCATGTTCAATTCAGTGCGGTATGTGGCTGTTGATTTGTTAATCAATGTGTCACACAGTGTACTCCATGCCAGCCCTCTAATCTCTGGCATCAGCTGCCAGAGTTTCACGATAGAGTTGTGGGCACTGAGGAGTGCATGGACTTTGACAAAGAGTTTTATTCTTCTGAGCTCAATGCTTTGCATTATTACTTGATTAGCAGAAGCACTCAAGCTGGAATCACTGTTCATCCAGAACTTATAGATGAGCTGTATAAGGCTTTCTCTGTGCACATTTCTCAGTCTTAGACTTGTTTTGGTACTTCTCTTCCCCCCAGCCCAGCTAAGTAGTCTTTATTCTTTCATGGATTATGGAAAAACGTGGGAGACCTAATACTGTTGTTGCTAAGAAAACAATAATTAGGCTGATATTTTCGTGTTTGCTGTTTAAAATGACTGGAAAAGTGCATAATAGGTCTGTAATACTTAAAGGTCAAGTTATCCTTTTGTTCTCTTTTGGAAATGTTGAATAACTGCAGGAGTTGAAGCGTAGAATAAATACACCTTAATTGAGAAGGTGCGGAGAAAACAAATCAGCAATAAGTATTTTATCATCCATTTTCTGAAGGTTGTTCTAAGCAAGTTTTAAACACTTACATAAAGAGCTTTGATAAGAATTATTTAAAACGTGTTCTTAGATTTTCCTGGTGTCTTAGTTTATGCTTTCCTAATTTCAAGGATGTTACTGAAGGGAACTGAGGGGTTGTTGCGAACACTGACTTGGATTTCCCATTTGCTAAATCTGAAGTGTATTCAGCTGTGGTATTAAAACAATTATTCACTCTGAAGCTTATTTATGTCTTGGTAACAGAGAGTTACCTAGTACATTCACTTTTACTTTTTCTGTTTAAGAAATGCATCTTGAGCAGTCTGTAGAATTAAGAACAATGTTCAAGGGGGCTCTCAGCTAGAGGCAAGGCAGGTGGGGTACTCAATCCTCCCCATCTATAAATGAGCAGAAAACTTACTGCTTGCCACGTGTGTTGTGTGAGGGTTTTTTAATAGTACTAAGATGTGACTGATACACTTTTCCAGTTCGTTATCACTTAATATTGCTGTGAGGTCTCAACAACATTTGGAAGGTTCCTGAGATACTTAACAGACAGAAACAAGAAAAGACTGATTGCAGGTCCTGGTTTGCTTTACGTCTCGTTTTCTACACGTCATTTTGATAATTCTTATGGGCCACAGGAATATGTGTGTGTCTTTATAATGCATATAATGCAAATTAGAATGTGTTTCTCTTTGGTGTGATCACCTTTTATCCACCTTTTCTGTGCTGCTACCCCCTTGCCCCCAGCAGCTCTAACTTTTAGTATTATTCCTTAAATAATTTCAGGATTTTGTGTGTGTATTAACTACTGGATACTGTTTCACTAAGAGCAAAAGGTAGTGTTGCATTTTTAATTATTAAAGATCAGTGATTTTTTAATAAAAAATCCAAAGAGAGAAATTTCATGTGTAGTGTGCCTTGGTTCCAAGGCATTTTCCTTAGTTATGCATTCTGTGGAAGGTAAAGTTTCTGTAACTGCTTCTTCAGTGGCAGATCACAAAAAATCTTTTTGCTATAGAGGAAGATATTTATCTAATAGGTAATAAAAAAACCTCCAGAAATCTGTTTGCAGGAGGTTTAACTGAATATTCTTTTTCCTTCATTTGAATAACATAAATATCCAGGAATTCTTAAGAAAACTGGTTACAGGGTTTTTGCACTGGATAGTACAACTGTTGTAATCGATGAGTACAGCTGGATAGGCAGGCTAGGGCTTCTAAAGATGCAGCAGTCTTGTTTGTGCTGCACCATGAAAATGCAAATGAGAGGTTTTTCAATGCAAAAGCTGAGCTGCCCTTTAATGCAAGTATATTAAAAAAATTGCATATGCTTCTTTCGGAGGATACTGCATTGATGGTGCTCTGTGCTAGATTGTACTTCAGCGATGGTACGTATGGCTCTTGTTCTTCAGGAATCCTTTCAGATCTGACCAGTTGTGGTATTAAGTGTGTGTGAACTAATGCAGCTGGAGCAGCAGGTCAAAAATAAGTCCTTCTGGTGAATTATCCAGAAGGTGATGGCTGCTGGCAGGATGTTGCAAACTGGGTTATATTCAAATACAGCCTTGCAACGTCAAGTAAGGTGGTTTTTTATTTTTTCTCTCTCCCTGGTGTATGAGAGAATTTCTGGGTTGTCTCTCTTTAAAGGCTGTGGAACTCTTAAGAGCTGAGCTTTTTTTTATAATTGGGCCTGGGAATACTGGCCTTCACTATTAAGTATGCAATCTAATACAAGCTAGCGCAAGAAGTTTTTGTTACAGTATGGCACGTTCTTACCTCTCCAGTGCAGAAAGAAACAGACTGATAAGAGCTATGGTAGCCGAAAGCCTGGAGCAGACACTGGTTTTCTCCTCTTTTGGATGAAGGCATCCTAGGAAAATATGAATAGGCTGAATGACACCAGAGGGACGGGTGAAAAGTGGGAGCTGGTGAGAGGGCTGCCTAGGAGACAGGCACAGCTGAAGGAGAGCAGCCTGGACTGCTGCGCAAAGGGGAAGGGTGGCACTGGTGTGGTCACTTGGGCAGCACGTTCTTTTTGAGTTGTGTGTTTTGTGGTTTGTTATTTAAATTTTAAATTGCTCTGTAGATCATGTTTCTTAAAATAAGTTTGTTTGCTTAACTCCCCTATCAAAATCAGTTTGACAGGTGTTATAATGCAAGTCTACTACTTAGTGATCTTTGTCACATAAATTAGCATTTCCTCTAGTACTCATCATATTCAACATACAATCAATACTCATTGATTGATACTAGTACTGAGTTCTAGCATTAATTACCCTAGTGGAGTTCACTAGCCAAGGAACTGAAATCTGTTTACCAGCTGTACCACCTTTTAAAGGTGGTCATGCCATGTCACTTTAATTTACTCGTTCAATGATGTGTTCATTTTCACCGGAGGAAACAATTCTCCTAAGGTGAAAAAGCTTTTTTCTTGTATTACCCTCAGGAAAGGAAAATGAGGATATGCTATACTAGTTAAATCTTGAAGGATTTGGGGATATAACCTACTGTTAACATTGCTACTTTTAGATATTTTTAATTGGTTTCAAGTTTTGCGAACATACTGTCTTATATTACAAGCATATCTAAGAGTTCATATGACTTTTGTATGCTTTGCTAGTTTAAAAGTCTGTGTAGATTTTTTTTTTTTCCTAAAAGAAGTTATTAAATGTACCAGTGATACTGAGTTAAGAAACAAACCCCTAAAAATTAGAGGAACATGTTATGTATGGAAACAGCACCAACTTAAGTATGGGTAATGCAGAGACTGAGTTTAAAAAAAACCACTTTATTTAGTTGTAGATCAACATATCTAGTAGTTAGAGAAGAAAATATACTTTATAGTTGAAAAATAAAAATTGGCTTAAATTGGCAATAGGGTTAACTTGCAGTCTGTCTTAAAATAGGTGGTTTTTAAGTCCTAGTGAGTAAAAGGCAGCAGAAAAATGAGAAATTAATAGATAAGTGAGTGTCGAGGGTTAAGATTGCGGGGTGACAATAAAACCCTGGCAGATGTATTGTTAATCCCCTCTCCCCCACTCCCTACACTTCCCCCTCCCTCTCCCCCCTTTTCACTAAGGAGAGGCAACTGGGAGGAAAAGAAGCACAGAGTGAAGAGAGTTGGAAAAAATTAAAGATGTTTTACTAATGCTACTAATAAGAATAGAGAAAATAATACAAAATATACAAAACCAATCTTGAAAGTCTCAGCAACTGCAGAGCCGGCAACCAAAGTCCTGGATTAGACTCCGCAGCCAATAGGAGCTGGATTCAGTCTGTCACTAGGCCTCAGTTCGCAGGGACGACTAGCAAGGTCCTCTCCTAATGTCGGCCATAAGCAGAAGGGAAAAGGGAAAAAAGCCACACGAGATCCTCGTGATCTCCCACTTTTATATGAAGTATTCACGTGAATGGAATGTTATACACAGTTGGTCAGTTTCTTGGTCTCTTTCTTCTCGTCGCCCCTCTTGCGAGATGTCCCTCTGTGCTTATCAATAAGTTTGCATTCCATTGCTAGGTTTACCAAAACATGTGTCTGGTTCTCCAGGAAAATACAGCCAATATGAAGGCTTTAGCTGACAGGCAAATTCACTGAAAGAGATACTTGTTTTTACCAAAACCAGGACAGTGAGATGCACAAAGTCATGCTTCAGAGGTTTTAACATGGGCTGTTCCAGCCCGTGTCTGCAGATTTACGCAGGATAGCACCAGTGAAACATCTATGTCTGGAGTTTTTAATCTGCGGAGGTAAAAGCACTGGAGAAACTAGGGGTTGGAAACTTGTGTGAAACAGATGGAAGCACAGGTCGGTGAGGTGGAGCTGCCATTGCTCACCTGGGCTCTGTGCCTTTGGAGTGCGAGTGACTGCACAGCGTTCGCTCATTTCATTACCAGTAAGCACTCAGTTTACTGGGGTACTCTGCACTGTTGTGCAGTACGTGTTATTATGTTAGTGACTGCCTTTACAAGTAAATATTGTCATATCATAAATTACTGTATGTATATGCATTAACAAAACTTTTAATCTCTAAGCTGCCTGTCTTTTACAAAACACTGTTCCAGCTGTCTGATTATGCTGCTGTGCTAGAATGTGAGTCTTCTACAAGAAAATCAATATGCTAGTCTTCAGATAAGGAGAAAACTGGACGTGGAAAGAATAGGGGTTTTCCAATGCTCTAAGTGCTTCACAGATTTACAAGGAGGACAAGTGTGTGTTTGAGCATGCATTACCTTACTAAGGACTAAATAGAACACAGCATTATGGAAAAATTGAACTATGGTACGCTGGTGTGTAGGTACCCCGACTGCAGAATGAGTGTTTTGTGCTACAGTGCTGCGTGAACAGAATAAAGACTCTCCATTCCCCAAATAGTCTGTTTAATAGCTGCCTGTGGTTGCTGCATGACTGGCAAGCTGATCTATCTAGATCCTTTTTCTGATAGTGACTGGTAGCAGATGCTCTGAAGAAAAAGTACAAGAAGTGGAGTAGCACCCGTTTTCCCAGTAATAAGGATAGTTCAGGTTTAACGTATTTAATGTTTAACAGCAGTTGGATCTATTTTTTGACTTTTTTTTTTTGCATGATAAGTTATGGTCTCTGCAACATTCTTTGACAACAATTTGTGATTTATAATTTGCTATATACAAATCTATATAGGTATGGCTGTTTTGTTTCACCTGTTCCTTGAGCATCTTGTGCTTGTGTCCTGACAAGCCAGAAATAATCATGCTGGAATCAGTATACCAATATGAGATGGTCACTATCTGTGACATAGACTTAAGATATTTAAACTGATAGTTGTATAACCCACTTTTAATTCATTATACAAATGCTTTTGGTATATTATGTCTATATATAGTTGTGCTATAGGTACAAAAATGAAATTGAGACATGCAGAAAGAGAAAATCAGGGAAACTAGCATTCAAGTTCTGATGTGAATGAATGCGGAGAATTAATTTGGACAATTATATAGCAATATTATGCTTTTAATTTCATTTAATGAGTTGACCTAGATGCTAAGACAGTGTGGTGGTCTTCAATAATTGTGTCAAACGCTTTGTGTGCTTGTGGATGAGCTTGTCAGAATCTTATGTGGCCTACTCTCTTTCCAAATAAAATTTTACACCTTGGTTCTGTTCACGATTTGTAAGAAAGTAATTTGTTTGAGTAAATAACATCTTGGCATTTATTTGTCACTGATAGAATGTAACTGTTTATGTATGAAAGCTCTGAGTCCTGTAACAAGCCTACAGTGACCAATTCTTGGTTCAGTTTAAATGAGTAAAAAGAATCTTTTTTTTGCCACATAACTGTCTTGAAATAGTTCATGTTCACACTGGATTTATAAAGAATAATTAGTTCCCTTTTCATTTAGCAGATGGCATCTGACTCTTCTATTGTTGTTATTAGCGTGCCTTCAGGGCATTAAGTTCAAACTTATCTAGTGAATTCTTTGGCTGTTTTTTGCACTGTTGCTGAATATGCTGCTTGAACAGTTGCTACCCCCAGGTGCTTGTTTCTAAGTCTTCCCTGTGCTGGTGTGAGCTTCTGCATGGCTGTGTGATGAGCTGGATGGAGGATTGCTTTAGGTAAAATATGACCCAGCAATAATAGTTATGTTTTAGTCTCGTTGATTCAAGTGACATTACAACTGCTTATGATGGCAGAATTCGAAGTCTGAAACCATGAGAGTGAGCTCCCCAAGCATCTGCAGGGAGGCTTAAAGCAGAGGAGGCTCTAGAGACTTCAGTTTTGACCTCTTTGAGCTAAGTAACTTGGGGATAATCCTAGTCAGTGTTAACACTGTTTTTAGAAATACTGAGTTGGCTACCTGATTTCTGGTCATACTTTCTAAACATTTGGGACTTTGTCTACTTGTTACTTTTCTTACATGTTGTTTGTACTGTCACCAAGATGTAGGTGCAGGCCTCAGACGGATTAATAAACATTATTCCTGAGAGAAAACAGATCATGTAGTTACTGGGCGTGATTTTGCAATTAGAAGTACAGTTTGCTTTAAATGTTCAGCACAGTCAGGAAAAAGAAGTAGGAAGTGAACTTTCCCTCTGTCTCAAATGAAAATTAACTTGGATGAATTCAAGGGCATGCTTGCTTGCTACTGAGGTGTCTTTGTTCTCAGTAACAGCACCATAAAACTCAGAAAAGCGTAGCCCATTTTCAGCACTCGTGCTGTCTCCCGTGTCAGTGTTGCTAACCAGATGATTGTAAAATATCACTGTATTTTGATGAGAGTGAAGGGCTGGTTGGAGAAGGGGATCACTTTCCTTGTGTAGTACTTCAGAAAAAGACAGGCAAGTAGAGGGTAGCATGTCAGAGGTGATCTGGGGAAGTTCCCCATTTTTTTCTGAATTATGGGGATGACTTAATTAAGACCCAGGACTAGATGTGTTAATGACTAGACGATCCGTCCATGATTTGGGACACACGTATATGAACTTTCTCCTATATTGGTTCTCTGTGGGGCCCTGAATGATTAACTTGCTGCATCTCCCTCAGTTCTGCATGCTTAGAAAAGTAAAAATGGACTCTTCTCTGCAGCCTGCCTAGAAAAGGTTTTGATGTAAACCATCCAGTGGTCACTGCAATGCAATGAGGTGATAGCCTTAAAAACATTGAGAAACCAAGACCATGAAGGCTACTTTCCTTTCAGCAGAGTCACTGGTGGGAGGAGATCGTCCAAGTGGGTGCCGCTGTGCTGCTGTGCTTGCCTGATTTAAGGGAGAGATAACCCATTTACAGCTGCTGCTTGTAGTCTGCTTGCCTTTTGGTCTTCAGCTTGGATGTGGGATCACCATGCAGGTGAAGTGTGGAAAGGGGACTGTCAGGGTTGGAATGGGGGTCTCGGGGTAGGAGCTGCCTTCCCCATGGTGTTAGACAGGCAGCATCCACAGCATATTCTTGAGACTGGTTGGGGCTGATGAGTTCCAAAAGATACAAGGCCGTGAAAAAAAGTATGAGTTTCTGTTTGCGTAAGTTTAATGAGCCCTTACTAAAGGTTTGGTGCATAGACTCTGACCTGTTTCACTTCAAGTGTCAGGTATGTTTGAACTTTAAGTGAAACATTAGCTAACACATCTGGATTTCTTTCCTTCAAGAGGCCCTAAGTCTCCAAATATTTTTCTGTGATGCAAGTCCTTTGCTCAGGTTTTTAATGACTAAATTCTGACAACTTTTGGCTGTGATGCTTTTGGTGTCTTAAAGCAGGTAACAAGGCAGGATTCAGTCCATTATGTGAGGGGGAGAACGTGTCTGCCCTCCTGGGGCAGGACTTAAACTTTAAGGGACACATTTACTAAAACGAACTGCTAGCAAGTGGAGATGTTCTGGTGTGTGCTGTGAGGAGATGAGGAGGAGTGCGTGCCAAGTCTCTAACTGGTACATTTTAGGAAAAAGAATGGATAAGAAGCTAGTTGTTTTTCCCGTGCCCCCCGTTTTTTTTATGGATCCTTTTAAAATTGAGAAGGGAAGATAAACTGCTGGAAGCTAAACTTGCTCACCTCAATTGAAAAAGGGAAAGGCAACGTTTGCATCCTAAATGGACTGAAATCACTGGCTATATTAAAAGTAAAATTGTGTTTAGGCAAGTACCCTCAAATAGTAGGATCTGTTTTCCCTGGCTGCAATATTTGGAGGATTTCATCAAGAGAAACAATTGTACAGTGAAGCTGATTAGACACAGCTGTCAAATCCACTTAAGTAAGCACTTTTCAGAGTTGATGAAAAATTATCTTTTTTTCATTTTGCATATGTATTTGAAGAAGAAAGGAACTTAACTGGTGTGGTGGAGGAGATAAGACACACAACTATATATTTCTATATTTTGGTTATAACCTATTACAAATTCACTGAATCTGAAAGATGCTGCTGGACGTTGCCCACCTCGGCTGCATCCCTGTGTGCATGAACGGTTTGGCAGAGGCTGCTGTAAACAGGATGTGGAGCTGTCGGAGCCCCGTTTGGCTGCAGTCATTGGTGTTTTGGAAAGTGACTGGACAAATTCTAGCTGCTTGTATCGCGTGTGCACATGTGCGCAACCTTCCTCCTTTCTTCTCCTAAGATGCTATTAATTTTATCTCTTTGAATTTGATCCGAAAGACCAAGTTCTCTGGATTAAACACAGCACGTAAAACTGCCTTTTGTTTTTTTTTTACCATGGCTGCATTACTTTCCCTGTGACCTTAATCTTGAATTGTTTGGAACAGCTTTAGAGCTGACTAGTTACTCTGTTTCTCAGTACTGCCATATGAACAATGCATTAATGATGCCTTACTGTGCATGTTATTCCAGTTTTGAAAAAAACAAGCATTGTTCTGATGCAGTTGAAACACAGACACTGGTATATAAACCCTCCTAAAATGGAGACGCATTTCAGTGGAGGATTTCTAAATGGGATGCTTGAATGGTCTTTTTCCAAATAAATAAATATTGCCTCTTACTTGGTTTCAAGAAACATGGCACACAGCTGCTCTTTACTCCTTGTTGTAAAATAACAGGCCACTTGCTAACAGAATCAAGCTATTGGCATTATTGCTAGCAGCTGCTGAACCCTTAGTGTTAAACAGCTCATAAATGTTAATCATGTTGCAGTTTTGTTAGAGCTTGTCTGTATATCCCAGAGACACTTGCTAATATGTCACACTTTTTTTTTTTCCACATGAACTGATGATATTTCTTAGTGGAGATTCCAAACAGTAACTTCATAATTCAGTACTTGTACTGTGGTGGCTGAAGTTTCTTCCAAACTGCATTTTTAAGTACAGCTTTGCTAGCACTAACTAGTATGGCTTTGTTTAGACATGTTTCAGTAGGCTCAAAGTTGCTAAGCGTGTGGTGGAATGAGTACATGGTTGAAGGGAATATGGTGTCTGTTTACTGACCTGTTGTTTGGAGATCTGTGACAAAGTCAATTCCAAATCTAAACTGCAGAAAATCTGTTGAGTTTATACTATGTTTCAGTTTAATGTCACTTCCATGTTGTGATGGTTTTACTGCTACACAAGTGTGAGAAGTTTACAGGAAATGTAAGGGTTGCTATAGAAATGTGTGTTAAGTTATCTGCATAATAAGCAATTAAATAATTTGCTGTGGACTTATAAAAGTTCCTCCCACTCTTCAGCCAGTGGGAATGTGTTCTTAACAAGACAAAGCTCCCAAACAAACTAATACTTTCCTTCCTTCAGGTCAGATTCTGCTAGTGTTCTCTGTAGAAAACACTGGTAAGGTCCTAGAACCTAGTTTTAAGCTTGTCAAAATTATTGTAATTATAGCACTAATGAAAACATAGATAATGAAGTAAAAGCTGCTGTATTGTAGGAGTTTTAACGTTTTGATTTTAATCATTGTGAAGGTCAGAAAGAGGACAGTGTTGTTAGTGCATGCCATAAAAAGAAAATATGCTTAGCACATGTAAAATCCTTTCTCTCTCATCCTTACTTTTATGTGAGTATCCAGTAGAACTTTCTCTCTCTGGGACAGTGGTACATGTTTACCAGAACAGCACTTTGTGCCTAGAGGCTACGCTCCCTACCAAACTACTCAAAATTGCAGTTACCCATGGCTCCTGATATCAGCCTGTGAACGCAGGTTAATCTAGTTACAATGCAGCTGTTCCTGTATAAAGCTATATATTCTCTGCTGTGTTATTTGGATGGTGCTTTGGTTGTGTGTGTGTGTGTATGCTGTTCACCTTCAGGGTTCTCTCCTGTCAGCTTGCAGAGGAATTTCTATCCCTGATGACATGTGCAGGACAGGGACAAGTATTACAGACTGATGCTAGAGGGATCCTATCCTTGAGCTGGAACCGCTTGGGCTTTGAGAGAGACTTTATGCAAGGAAGTATGATTTTGAGTGTGGAAGATTATAAACAGGACTGTTTTGTTATTGTCTTTGTTGAAGTATCAAACCATAAATACATTAGGTTAATAATACAACATAGAGAAAACTGTGAGCAAGCGTTTTCTCAAAACATTCAGTCATCTCATTTCCAGGGACAGGAGTAAATGTCACTCTTCTTCAAGTAGGTGGATGTGAGAATTTGTTTCTGGACTTGCTTCTAAAAGCCTGGAGAAAGATTGGATGGTACATGATGTAGTAGTTTTTTGTTAGAAACGAAGGGGAAAATTCTCCGGGAAAGCAGAAGGGATTCCTGGTTGTGTGTGTGTCGCATAGTTGTGAAAAGAATCTTGGATTTTTAAAAAACTTGTGAGCTCAGTTATTTGTAAGGAAGTGGTGTAGTTTGTTACAGATAGTATAACCATCCAACTATCAATTCTGGTCACATCTTTTTCAGTGGGTTTCTAGTTTGTTTGGGTTTTGTTACCTCTAAAAGCTCCACCTAAAAATTCTACTCCTGCCCTTTTATTCTGTCCCATCTAAATGTGTCCCATGCAGCAGATGGAGACAGCTTGCTGACATTAGATACAACTTCAAATATCCAGAGTGGTACTTAAATGAAGAAAGAAAGGAAGAAAAATACCCCAAACTGAGTATCTCAGTGATGACTGTATGTTCCTTGTTTTGAGTCTGGAAGTTACCTTGTGCCTCATTCTTAAACTGACAGAATAGAAGCATACTCAAATGACTGAGGTGAAGAAATTAGTTTAAAAGATGGTGACTTGAATTTTGGTTCTCTTCAAAATTCTGATCCAGAAACACCTTTTTGTAGCTGCACTCTAACTTAAAACGTAGGGGATGGGTTTGACCACATGTATAAACTTGGGCTTTGGTGTGAATTGAGGGCTGGTGAAAAGCATAAATGGCTTTATTAAAGTTGTCTGACACATGTGCAAAGGTGTTTACCTGACAAATCTTGGCTAATAGTCCTAAGGCTGATCTCAGAGATCAGTCTCTGGACAAAAAAAAATGACCAAAAAATGAATCCTCCTGAGTAAGAAGCTTTCCATGTTTTTCTTTGGTAGTTCTGTAACCCTACTGAAAAGTCTGAATGGATGGCCTAAATGTTATTCTAAGTCTCTGAACGAAGGAATAAATGGGCCTTAAACATGAAGTCCTACATTCAAGGATTTACTTTGGATTTCTGGAAGATGCCAAGAAAGCAATAGTTAAAGGAGCTGACAGAACTTAAAAGCAATGTATGGGGTACACTGTTAAGCCTTTCTTTGCAACTATATAGTTTGAAACCCAAACAGGCTAGTGAACTGTCAAAGAAGTGTTTGCCTGTCTAGGTCGGAATGTACATCACCAGTGCCATCTTTCGTATTACTTGTATGACTCGTAAGTAGGAAGAGACACTCAAGTTTATTAGGGAGTAGCGTGTGTGTTAGTAGCTAATGTGTGGGGAGAAGGAAAGTGATGAAAAACTGAAATATTAAAAGGTACAAAAGAAAGGTTGTTAAAAGTACTAACAACTTTTTTTTTTTTTTTTTTTTTACAGACCTTCAAGTGCTGACCTTCTTGGTCTATTAAGTTATTATAAACTTTTGCTGCTCTGCGAACATATAAAGATGTCTCGCAGCCCTGATGCTAAGGAAGACCCTGTGGAATGCCCTCTTTGCATGGAGCCTCTGGAAATTGATGACATCAACTTTTTTCCTTGCACCTGTGGCTACCAAATTTGTCGTTTCTGTTGGCATCGTATCCGCACTGACGAGAATGGACTTTGTCCTGCTTGCAGAAAGGTAAATATCCTGGAACAGCAGCTTGTCTTGCACATATTACAAGGTTCTTGCATTGTATTGGTACCAAAGACATCCTTTTCCTTCAGGGAAGCATTCATTTAATTATGGCCTAGATCAAGGGTGAGGTGTTGGATCTTTCAGATTCTGCCTACGTATGTCTCAAAGCTGTTGTGCAATGGCTAGTGTTGGTTTGTTAAATTCAGAACTAGATTAATAGAGAATGCTGTGGATCAGAATCAAGGCATGTTGATGCTAGGAGAACTGCCAAAAAAAATCCTTTGAGTTGGGGTGCTCACCCATTAACAAAGTCTTTTCAGGAAAGAAAGTGAGGATTCCAGCATCAGGGGTTTGCTGAGGGCCAAGGTTCAGCTAAACTGTCAGAGCTGTCTGAGGCAAGCTTATAAAGCACCTGCTTGTTTTGTTTGTGGCACTGGAGCTTCTAATCCATATTTTTCTGGACACTAAACGTGTAAAACCTTTAGAAGATATATCCAACGGTGTTAAACTTTAAAGCATTTCAAAACAGAGGCTAAGACTTTTTGTCTAGTATTCTGATCTTGTTGCCAAACGCTTCAAGGTAGTCCTTTGAAAGTCAGTTTCACCCTGTCTCTTAATTGATGTCTGGCTGATAACTTTGCCCACAACTATAAACTTCAGCTTCACTAAGTTGTCTTCTTCTATCTTTGAATTATTTTTCTTCTTTTAGTATTTTGCCTAACCTCATTATTTCCTTATCTTCAGTGTTTAACAAAATTCTTTCTCAATATCGTATTCTCTGTAATGACTTCCCTGGATTATAACTTTCTTGCCTCACCTTCTTCTTTTTGTTAATCACAGCTACTTATGTCCCTTCGTTCTCCTGCTATTTAATTGTGATCCTATCCTTAGTGTATGTCCTTGTTGGCTTCCTGTCTCATTATAGCTCCCTTTTCAGACCCCAAGTAATCTTACTTGGTCTCATGATCTTTATTCACTGCCACAGCTTTCTATAAGCACTTCCAGTCACATTTTCTTGTTGTTGGGCTTCAGCTGTGTGGGAGCTATCACTACTAACCTGTTTGGACGTCCCCACAAGCCTGAAGGCTATTCCACAGCAGCATACGTTTATTAAAAAGGGTGCAAATTTGCTGCAGTGTTTGAGCTGTATGTTTTACAAGGAAGATCCACCTGACATCATCCCAATTAGTCTCCATGTGTGTGATACCTGCTGTAGATGACACATGCTGTAGAGTAATTTTCATAGTACAAGACGACTTCTGCTTTTCTGATACAACATGAGATTTCTGGAATTTCATTGTCTGTGTAAGTCGCTTCATTTACCTGGATTTATTACACTGCTTTTTGCCAACAACTGTTCGATTCGTCCGTGCCTGCTCATTATTGGAAATTTGTGGAATTTATCTGAAGAATCACATCAGCAAGCTATTCGCTGCCTCTGGGTATCTGAATTCTGTGAAATATGGATGCTGCCACAGCTGAGCTTTTAAACATGGAATAGCCTGGCATATGATTGGATGTGCAGATATTTTGCTGAATTGGATACAGTTCGCTTAGAAAAACAGTTTTGGGAGAAAAGCCGGAATGAGTGCTACCATCAGCATGAAGCACACTGACCTTTCTGGGAGGGGAAAGAGACCTCCTCTTTTGCAGTGGGCAAGAATTATGTTCTTGGTACTTTCTTCATCCGTGGACTGCCAGATGCTCTTGAGTAGAGTTGCAGCTGTATCGCTGGATTATAGGAGATTTGCATGGAGGAGGCTGAGGAATACACTCCTTTCGTGGCATAGACAAAGACATTGTGGCACAGAGACCCTATCAAGATCTTGGGAATAAATCATTTTGAGCTACACAGTTGATGGCAGCATCAACTAAGTCTGAAGAAACCACCTCTTGAAGTGTACTGGACCTTCTGAACCAGGTATGTGTTTTTGTGTCTAAACAGTTCCTATCAGTGTGTAGTAAGGTTTGTGGGCAAAAGATCTAAGCAGTTTTCTAATTTATATCTACTATGGTACGTATTGGGTGTGACCACTTAAAATGCTGAAGCACAGAAAATGGCAAAGCAACAAAATTTTTGCAGGAGAGTTTATAGTATGTACTATGGTTTCAGCAGGTATGGCAAGTTTATAATGTGCATACATACCACGGCAGGATGCTTATTGCAAAATGGACTATGAATAAATGTATATTAAAGCAAGGCTGAGTATGTTATGCACAATTACATAATAGATAACTGCTATTTATGCCAGTGGGATTGAATGCATTGCAAGTTCTCCAGTGACTTGATCACTAGTCTGTGGAGAGGAGCAATGAAGACATTTATTATCCAGGGCTTTTCGTTGAAAGGCTTGGGGGAAATCTTGGAAAAGTTTGTGATAAGATAGTTTGGCTATACAGTGGTTTGATAGGTCTTAACTGTGAATACCATTCTTTTCCTAACCTTTTTAAATTTATCTCTAACTGAAAAGAGGTTGGCTTGCAGGTTTTTTTTTTTCTACCAAGGGGAAGGTATTTCCACATGCTTGAATTGTTATGTACGTTAACATTTGCAAGTGCAGCATATGTTCATGTTGTTGTAGTCAATTGAGTTAATGTGTCTTAAGTTCCCTCCTGCTAGTAACAGTACTAGATCAACAATTGCTTTGTTTTCATTTGTGAAAGTAAGGTGCTAGTATGAATTTAACTTGATTGCTCGTTGTAGACTAGTACTTCTTAGTCTTAAGACATTAAAAGCCTTCTAAACTTTGTCCGCATCTTCTGAAATAGACTTGGAAATTGTTTGTGTTTAATTAACTACAAAAAATAATTCTTTAAAAAATAAAACTGACCAGCTTTGAATTCCTGGTACCTGCCAGAGTTGTAGGTGTAGTCAATTGTAAGATGCTAAGCAAGCCTTCCTGTTTTTTCCAGTCAATTGATTTCTTAACTATGAGTGAAATAGCTGCTAACTAGTCAAATTAGAACGAAAATATGCTGTCCTCAAAAGAGACTTCTGTAGCCAAAAGCTGGTTTACAGGTCACCAGACTCACTGGTTCTGGTTGTAAAGCCAGTAATTTTTATCTTTGCAGTGATTTTTCTTGTTTGTTTTCTTGAAAACTCAGGAAGTACTGTTTGTCATACGAATATATGTACTGTTTCAGTCCCTTGCGTTGCTTTAATACAGCATAGCACACTCAGACCTTAGTGTCACTTGTTGCAATTTTTAAATCCAACAATAAAGAAGCCTGGCTCCTTTGCATTTCTTAATTGCTTTGCCCTTCTAGCGCATAATATAACTTGATACAGAGCTGATACTGTGGTGTGACTTTGCCTCATTCTCCAGTTCATTGATTTAGTGAGCTTTTCCTCTTGGTACCTTGTGTTAGAGATGGAGAGATATTACATTTATGACCAAGCAACCAACTTCTTTAAGCATGTTTTTGTCCATGTTTCTCCTAGTCCTGCTTTTGTGCAAAAGAAAGACCTGGTCTTAATGCACAGTCTCAGAATATCAGTTGTCTTCTCTGCTGCTTTTAGTGCCACAACTGAGTAGTTTGGTGCAACAATTGATATTTAGAAATACTTAGGAAATTGCTATTTTTTTTATTCTTGATATAAGTAGTATGGTGTATACTATGCATAAACCTTATTGACTTCCTCTATTTCTCATTTCAGAACCTATTCAGTAGAAAAGCAACAACTGGGAAATGTTGGTACGTCCATTGTGTGGAAGGAATGTGACCCAGCTGGGAGTGACAAAAGCAAAATACTTAATAGATCCCAGCTCAGCTTTCGACAGTTGGGAAAATGTGGGGAAGAAAGTCTGAAAGAAAGCAAAGCATAAACAACAAGACAAATTTAGTCAGGAAGACTGAGAATTCATCAAGGGCCATCTCTGATTAAAGAAATGAGGCTACAGAAGAGACATTTGGACTTTTGATGAAGTTCTTGTAGGACTACCAGCAACTTGCAGTTAGTGTAACCAAAATCTGGTCACTTTCGGTGTTGGTGCATCTTTAGATGGTTTCTGTGCTTTTTGCTAAAGAGAATTCGTATAACTTCAGTGGAGGGTGTCAGCTAAACTTAGTGAATCAGCAATGTTGACATCTCTTAATGTCTTGCATCTGAAAACACACAATACTGATAACACTTGATGTAGCTACTTTGCTTGGATCTCAAATCCTCTACCAGATAAGAAATCCGTGACAGCAGGTTTAACAAGTGTCTTATGCTTCTTGAGGTGGGGGGAAAGAAAAGTGGTCATGTCAGTAGCCTTGCCTCTTTGGCTGTTGCAAGACCTGAGACCTGTTTTGTAGGGTTGGACAGGGTAGACAACAGATGAAATGGTACTGTGAGATACATCAGCAGTCAATCCACCTTGCTTGGCTTTCAGAGCCATGTTCCACCAGCCTTCCCTGCATATGTTCCATCTGTAGTGGAACTATTAACGGAGTTCATGAATATCAACATTGTGGGAAGCAAGCACTCTGAAGACGAAATAATTTATTGTTGTATTTGTATACTGACTCTACATTCTTAATTGAAAGGAACAGAATTTCTCATACTGTTTTTTAGAATTAACTTCTGAAATGTTTGTGCTGTGCTTACTTGGCTTTCTACTTCCTTACATGTGCAACATCTCTTACCTGTCAGTCATCATGCCATGCGTTATATAAGGATAGGAAAATCATCTACTGCTTCTTAGGATTGGGTTTCTCATTTATTCTTGGGATTCAAGAGGTACACACAGATTCATTTACAAGTCCTGCGAGTCAGGATATCCAACTACTCATTCTTTAGAAGCATTAAACATCTCATAAGAGTGATAAGCATACATATGGAACATTTCATATGTAATACAGCTCCACAGTATCTAGCAAGAACTTTTGATGATTCTGTTGCTCAAACAAGTGCTATTAACCTTGGTGACAAATCAACTGTTGCTGCTTCTTAAATGATTGAAGTCCTTATTCAAGCATATACTTTCTCCTGAGATTAAGACATTTCCCTGATTCTTAAGTTGTTTAGTGTGTGCCTCTCAGCAGTTCTTGTGCTCTCCTGCCCAAATACAAACTGCTGCTTTTACTGTAGACAAACAAACATTCTGCTCAGGGTTATGCTTGAGCTACCTGGAAGGTTTCCTGACTAATGTTCAGGACCTTCAGTAGCAAATAGCTGTACAGGGAAGGAACATACTGTCTTAGTTCTCATTTGAGAATATGCTCTAAATGTGGCTATACTTGTCAAGAAAGAAGCTGGTGGACTGCAACACTGTTTGTTCTAGTTTTCTTGGACCTCTGGGGTCATACTAAACCTAGTGACAACCATTAATTCATTTCTTGCACAGTACCAGAGAGGAGCACACTTGCAAGGCTTGCCTTGCGTAGTATGGGATATGAAAAAGGAATTAATCTGTGAAAGGATGGATTGTGGTTATGACACCACATCACTTCATATAGGGCGAGCAGTTTTATTTTTGGAACTTTATCTACTTTGTACTGCTGCACTTGTTTTCTTCCCATTCCTACCTGAAAGCTTGACTGTGATAACTGAATTAACTCTCTCTTTACTGAGCAGTTTGTCCCCTAAACAAAACAATATCTATTTCTTTATTCTGTGTGATTAACTAACACAGACTTTGAGAAGCTCTTTAAATTAAATGCCTTGCAGAATTATTCTTAGAAGTCCTCATGTGTATCTGTGTTAAAAACTCAAGCTAATCATTGGGTGTGGCTAATCTCAGATGATCTTACTAACATGTCATTGTTGTTCATGAAGAACGTTGTGATATCTGTATAAGGTATTCAGTGTTACTTGTGAGTAACATAACTTTTTAAGAAATGGTACATTTTAACAGTTCTTCAAGGGTAATATGAATCCTTATTGTGTTTTTGTGATAAGAACAGAGTTGTGTACCTTCGACTATTGCTAAAGTATCTTACAAGTTTAAATTTCCCTGTGATACCAAAAGTGTGTTTTGGGGGACTTCTTGTTTAGCCATGAGATGCCATCTGTTGAAATTGACTGCAGCATGTTTTCAGGAGATGTCTCATGTATAGCACAATGATGCTGAACTTTAAACTGTAAAATGGTTCTTCTTTTGTTTGTGAATGAACTCTGAAGACAATCAGGTCTGAGCACTTAGTGGCTCTTTGAGTAGCATCGTGCAAGTATGAGGAATATATGCTTTTAACCTTATTTTGATCAGCTGCTGTAGATTTCTCACAGGTCATATAGTATGGCAACTAGTTTTGTATTCTACTATTAACAGAGGACAGTCAGGAAAAACTTAAATTCATTTTTGTTGGTCTTGCACCCTGAAACCTTTGGTTATCATAGTACAAGCAAAGAACTTGGTTCAGCATATTGGTGATCTTATGTTCTTTATCTTAAAGTCTTTAATGCACATCTCTTGTACTCTTCTTATTTTTTACTTCATCTCAGTGTTTAAAAACACTTCTTTTTGTTTGAGATATATTTTTATATACTTGCTTCTGTGCTTAGCATTGCTTTGTATATAAAGTATACAATCTAACTTTTCAATCTGAGAAAACTGGGACAGGTAAGGAATATGGGACTGCTTTGAAGAGTAATCTGGGTCAGATGTGCACTGTGGCCTACAAGACCAGGCTAAAATAGTGCCTTTAGAGCAATGCCCTGCATGAATAGAGCAATCTTTCTAGGTAACTCTGAGGACACTTGTACTTCTACTGTATACTTTTGAGATTAAAATCCAGTGTTACGTCTGTTTGGAGAGTTACCTGTAGATTATAATCTTGAGGTTAAAAATGCACCTTTGTCCAGGGAAGAAAAAGACCAAGTTTCAAACTGGTACAAAAGCATGGCAGGAATACTATGAAATCAGTATGCAGTAACTGTGTTGGGATCTGCTTCTTCACTGGGAGAAGTTAACCACATAAACATTGAGCTGTGTAATGGTGTTACTGTCTTGAATTTGGCGGGTCATTGAAATTACATTTGTATTCTGTTTTCTTATCCTGTGGTCTTTACTTTGTTTGTTAATACACTTGAATATCCAAATATGTATCACACAAGTGAACATGCAGGGCAAAAGCATGCTATACTATGCTTACTATGCTATAGTAGTGAAATCTCGACAGGATATGTTGGCTGTCATGTTGCAGCTGCTTGTAGTGTTACCAAATTGACAAGGCAGCTGGATTAGTATGTAGCTATTGCCCAAATCAATATTATGTCTATAAATAGGAGAATTCCATGAAAATATGCAAGAGGCTGAGTTTTCCCGAAGGACTGATTATGCTACTTCTATGATGTGGCTGGCCATAACAATCAGAATGGTATAACCGAAGAAATAAATTTGTGCATTAAAACATCAGGACTTATGATTTTCAAATATGTTGTTGCTTATATGTTTTTTTAATGGTGTTTGTTATACTTAGCCATATCCAGAAGATCCAGCAGTGTACAAACCACTCTCCCAGGAAGAGCTGCAAAGGATAAAAAATGAAAAGAAACAGAAACAAAATGAGAGGAAACAGAAGATATCAGAGAATCGCAAACACTTGGCCAGCGTACGGGTTGTACAGAAGAACCTTGTCTTCGTGGTAGGGCTATCTCAGCGCCTAGCAGATCCGGAGGTGAGCGGTTTGCACTTGCAGATCTTGCTCTTAACTTACTGTCAAGGAACCATTGGAATACCTTTGTGCCACCCTTGTCTGTTTCCCCGATGGGTACAAAACAAAGCAGCATTGAAAAGGTTCACTGCTGCTGAGGCCCCCTCTTAAGGAACCCACTCAGCTTCCTCCTCCAAAATAATCTCAATTAGTGTTTGCCTTTGCTTTTGGGAGTATAGATGCTTGCTTAAAAATGACTTGTTAAGCTGAAAATAAGCCTAAGATTTTTTTTAGGTACTAAGTTTTCTAGGCTGGATCTGCTGCCACTATATAGCTGGGTCAGGCACCACCAATTCTAAAATGAGAGAGCTTGGTTGGATTATAAAGAACAAATATAAAGTGGAGCACAAACCTGTAGGCACAGAAGAAAAAAGCTAATACTTGTAGCGTAACTAGGAAGGAGTGTAAGGGTGATGTCAATGAAAGGAAAAAAAAAAGGTAAGAGGAAAACCCAGGAAAGAGTTGGGTTGCCACTCTGCATCATAAAAAATAAGCTTTTAATTTCAGAAATCTGATTGTGTTTAGAATGTTTTATTTGCTTCTGTCACCAGTGAGCTGCAGGTGGCTAATGGAATTAGTAAGTAAAAGTGTTTTGGATCCTCTTGTGTTGGCATGTTCTTGTGGAAACTGTGAAGGCCATGCTGCCATATCTTATCAGGAGTATAATCTGCAAGACCCTTGAAGGAACTCTTCTGCTTTACTCAGGATTGTAGTCTCCTCTAGAATGATGCCTAAGGGTGGTTGTAGGATCTTTCAAGAGGTTGTAGATCAAGTGAAGAGCAGTTAGAAGAGACCAGTGAGTGACTGGTTGTTTATACAATGTGCCCTGTGGTTCTACAGGATGTTCCAGATGTGATTAATGCAGTTAGGTATTGAAGACATTGGTGTTCCCTTGAGAAGGGAAAGGAGGTGGTTAGGTAAATAAGTTTTTAGATCAGTATAGTTTAGCTGTACTGTCTGGTGTTGATGTGGTATGAAGATGGGGCTGGGGAAACAAATCTTCCTTTTTAACCTCTCAGCTTATTGTCTAGAGCTGGAAATACCCTTAGCTTACCTAGCTTTAGTCTGAGTAGTCAGTATTTCTGCACCTCCTTCCATCACAGGGATAGAAAAATAAAAGCTTTTGGTACCAAATGTGTCCGATGCGTTGCCAATTCCATTGGCACACAGGTAACCATTATTCAAGAGAGTTGCTTAATATGCTGGAGATGTTTCTGCTTGGCACAGGGTCCCTAAATGGTGGGCTATTACTAGCTGATGCAGGGAAGAGCAAGACAGGAGTATTTTTTTTCTTTAGGGATGTGATATTTGCTCATTCATTTCAGCATGGTGGTGTTTCTGAAATGTTTTTTTCTTGCCCTGGGAAGAGTTGTGTATTGTCTTCCCATACTTAGTTTGGTCTTCTGAAAACTTGAGGCTATCTCAAGCTAACTTGTTTATTCTTCCTCTCTGCAGTGTGGCAAGTGACTGAGGTTTCAGCTTTGTCCCTATTGTTCCTAGTAGTTAATATGTCTGGATGCAAGTTTAACATGGCTACTTTGAAACTGGAATTAATGTGTGTGTTTTGGTGTGGTGGTTTGTTTTGTTCCCCCCCCCCTTCCTTCAGATTATAAAATAGATAGATACATATATCCCATTCAGCATGAAATATTCCTGTATCTTGCCAGGGTAGGGTTTGAGTGATCTGAGTACTGAAAGAAATTTGAAAAATACAACATAAAATGTGGAATATCCTTCATTTAAGTTCTTTACTGCAGTGGCAGTGTACTCTGTATTGCAAGTAACCATGTTTTATGTTGGAAAACAAATCTACATCTACATTCTCTCCTCCTCTTTGTAGAAGAGAGATGGGTTTTACTATTTAAAGGCTTTAGTTGCACAGTTACACAGAAGAATAAGTACAGCCCTATATTAATTAACTTTCCAGTATACCACATTAATTTTCTTTTCTTGTAGGTTTTGAAACGACCAGAATATTTTGGAAAATTTGGTAAAATACATAAAGTTGTCATTAATAACAGCACATCATATGCAGGCTCACAGGTAAGTAAGAGGCCCTTGTGATTTATTTTATTCTATTTATTTATTTATTTATTCCTTTAGAGAAAATACATGTGTGCGGAGTGAATCTGGGGCTCCCTATTTCAGATTAACCAATAGATTATAGAAGTAAAAAGAAAAAAAACACCATGACAAAAATCAAATTGCTGTTAAGTTACTGAGACATTGTCCAACCAAGCTCAGAGCTGGATGTAAGATGCAAAGTAGAAAAATTTAAAACTGGGAGACAGGATGAGAACCTTCAAAGAAGCAGTAATGTCGTATTTATACACTGATCTGCATTTCAGGGATAAAATATGTTAAGTATTTTAAAAACTTTTAAGCAACATTTAGATGCATTTCTTCTGTTCCTCATTCTTTATGCATCACATCTAAATTTCTATGAATTTTACAATTTTTGTCAGTTTTCCTGTTAAAAGCATCTAGCCGTGAATATACCAGTTCATGAAGTGAGGTGCTAAAAAAGCAACTTAATGGTCAGATCTGATTTGGAGATTTAAAAAAAAAGGTATATTTTCTTTCCAGGGTCCAAGTGCCAGTGCATATGTAACCTACATCCGGTCAGAAGATGCTCTCAGAGCCATACAGTGCGTCAATAATGTGGTGGTAGACGGCAGAACGCTTAAGGTGGTAATATTTTTATGTTCTTATGTGTATGTGCTAGGACACTAATAGATCAGTGTATAGTATAACATTTTATTTTTATCCATATGCTTGTGTTGATGAATAAATATGTCCAGTTTTAAATTCTGACCTGTTTTCCTAGCATTAATCACAACATGGAAGTTCAGTGAGCTTCCAGTAGGCAATATTTTATGGGGTTAGCAGGTAATTTCTTAGAGCAAAAGTTTAAGACAAAGAAAGAGATGCACCACCTTCCCCCTTCCACAGTGGCTTTTTTGCTGTATAGCACAGTGTGAAAATCTGATTATTCACTTTTACAGAGCATTTCTGTAGTCCAAACACCACAACTCTCAAAGGTTCTCTGCAAAGTTGTTTTTTCCTTTTGATAGCTGTGTAAACAGATTTTCAGGCTAAGTTGACCAAATTAGTGGCTGTAGAAAATCATCTAGTTAATATTAATTTTTTGAACCTGCTACAGTACATTAACCCATTTCATTTAGTACAAACTCACAACCACTTATTTGGCTTATGATTATGAATGCAAATATTTACTGAGGTTCTCTGATGTTTATTTAGATTGGATTAAAATAGAAATACACCCCAATTATCTAATTGTTAAGCATATAGGTTTCTTAAAAATGGACCTCCTAGCCTGTATGCATCAAAAATTGCATTATGATGGAACTCCAAATCTTGGGAATGAAAATTTTTTTGCACATAGGGCTTTTTTCTTATACTATAAAAGGCATTTTTAGCCTCCAGTTATTAAGTAACGATTTTTTTTTCTTTTCTTCAGGCATCATTAGGTACAACAAAATATTGCAGTTACTTTCTAAAAAATATGCAGTGTCCAAAACCAGACTGCATGTATCTACATGAACTGGGAGATGAAGCAGCCAGTTTCACAAAAGAGGAAATGCAGGTAAGTGTAATAAATGGGAAACATATAAAATGTAGCATGTATATATTTTATTGTATATAATTTAGTCTAATATGTGTATAATGTAGCCTTTTGGTGAATGTTATGGCAGAGAGGAATTTCGAAATCCAAACGGTGATTAACCAGTTGAATATTCGAAGTGGACAGTTAGTGAACTTTTTTTCATTACATGCTGCTTTTAAAGGCTGGAAAGTCCACTGAGTGTTCATGAGTCAAAGAGATGGAGAGAAACTCTTAGGCAAGAATTCAAATAACCTTGAGTTTGCTACTTGCCCTTTGTTCATACTGATACAAGGTAATATATGTAATGTTAAATCTCTGTGGAAGAAGTTAGTGCAGATCAGTGTTTTCCTGTAGGTTTTGTGTGTGTATGTGTGTGTGTGGCCAGTTATCGTGACTTAACTATTGCACTGTGGTTTGGCCATGCTATCTGAATTCTGATATCTCTTTTACCCTGTGAAGGGTATAGAAACCACTTGGAAATAAAATATTAAAGATGACTGTAATAGTGCATAAATACTGATGCAGGATTTTTTTTTTTTTACTATTTCAAGATCAAAATGCTTATTATCTAGAGTAGGGAAGCAAGTAGATAGGTAGCTTTACTCTCTAAAAAGTGCATTTTGTGAAGTCTTTAGGTCTGGGTCTTTCCCTCTACATGAAGTATGGTAAAGCTTTTAAACTCATTCTTAACTATGGCAGCCTTGCATCCCTGCTGTAGTTTTTCCACGTGGTCTGTCCATGAAGCAGGTGGTCCCCACCCCTAGTGCTAACACAAATGCTGTACAAGTAGATTTTTATTTCATGTTTTGGTCTGATGTAAGCCAGAGAATGAGGAAAAAACATCATCTCCACAAACTAGAGGTTATTTCTGAGGATTTTGGGTACATTTTCATAAATTAAAAAAGTACTTTGGTTCAGATGAAGAGTCCCTGTAGTATATATTTTGTCACAATTAATAGCAATAGGAGGTAAAATTCAAGGAGAACTTGCAAACCAGGCCACCTTCCCTGTTCACTACCTACATCTGTTATGTTATGCATGTTTGAGGGTAAGTTCCTGTCTAGGTGTGTTAGTTTTTCTTACAGAGCTGTCAGACATGCGTTTATTTAATCCATTTTGAACCTGCTGATACTGTCAGCCCTAAAGCCTTTTGTGGCTGCAAGCCCCAGAAGTTCACCAGCTGTTTTGTAAAGTGCTTCTTTTGCCTGTGTTAAGCCGATCTCTAGCTAGTTTTGTCAAGTGTACGCTAATATTAGCATTGTAATACTTGCTGAAAGCAAAACTCTTATTCTCCTTATCTGTTACTTTTGTGGTATTGTAAAACTTGATCTTCCTTCTCTCTCAGCCTTCTCTGCAAATCACACACAGTTTCTTTATGAAGTAGTTAGTTTCTGTGATAATTTATGTTGCCCTTCTCTGTACCTTCTGTGCCCTTCTTAAGATGCAGAGGTCAGATGCATCACACTCATGATGTCAGGGAAGCAGAGTTTAATTTAGTATTCCTCAGTGTTTTGTGTGTAGTGTGGTCTGTGGTTGGTGGGTTTTTTTTTAAGTGCCCTTCCTAGTGATGCCCAGCACACTTTTTTGTGTGTGTTTGCCAGTGTATAATCAACCAACAGTTTTGAAGATCTGTTGACAGTAACCTCAGTGTCTCTTCTCTGAGCTGTAAGATCCAGTTCACAGATCAGTAATGTGTTAGTATGGTTTAGGCTACTTTACCCTTGGTGTGTTACCTGACATGTCTCTGAAACTTATTCGCTACCTTTTTGCCTGTTTGAGTTCTCTGGGGTTCTTTTTGAGTTGTTCATTATCAGCAGGGCAGTTTACTACACAAAGAGCTTGATACGGTTAGCGAAGAACTTGCTTTTCACTCATTTCTCATGCATGGTGGCAGTGTTGTGTAAAACTGATGCCAGTCGTCAGTCCTCACTGCTTGCTTCTGTACCCTAAAAGTGACCAGAAAGTCATACCTTTACTTTTCTGTCTTTGAACCAGCTTCAGTCCACACAAGAACCTTTCCTCTATCCCAGGGCAGCTTTGCAAATAACTTCCGGTGTGAAATCTTTATTGAAGGCTTTTTTTGGAAGATTTTGTGGATCTTCTTTATTTGTGCTTGTTGAGACTATCATAAAATTCCATCATGTTAGTGAGGTAGGATTCCCTTTTACTGTTCAGGTTTGTTCTCAGCAGATTGTGTTTATCCATGAACTCTCTCTCTCTATTTATTTATTTATTTATTTATTTAAAAGATAGGATCTTTTCTACATCCCTTTTTGTAGAAAGTAATGGCAATCTGTCAGTTCTCTGGCCTAACTGCCAGTTTTAAGTTGATAGGCCACTTGCCTTGGTCAGGAGTTCAGTTTCACATATGACTTCCTTCAGAAGTCTTCAGTGGATTATAGTTGATCTTGGTGACTTAAATGAATCTTCCTGTCCTGTTTCTTGTTACATTCCTTAAGTTTTCTTTTTGATTTCATATCTTTCTGGGAAATCATTGGAAATTACATAACTATTGAAAAGTGTATTGTGCTTTCAGTGCACCAGCCTTCTGGAGTTTGGGTTAGTTTTTTGCGTTAGTGAATTTACAGGTCAGTTTGAGACTGAATGTTCATTGTCACAGGCTTTGTCTCTATTTAAAAATAAAAAAAAAAATAAATTGTCAATGGATGAACTTACGTTCTAGGTTCAGTAATTGTTAATAGACCTAAACATTGTGACAAATTGAATAGAACTGGTAGAGCTCCAGGAAGTCCCTGAAACTGAAGTTTGGAATTTAGGTAAGGTATGTTGAAGATGCCAAGTTTGGCCCCTGGACTGCTTTTTATAGGATACGATTACTGCAAGCTCCTATATGGGATTTTAACCTTATTTCTTTCCCACATTTTTGTGACAGGCAAGTAAGCTTAGGACTGGCCTGATGTTTCTGGCCATGACGTTCAGTCTTTTGCCACTGAAGTCTTAAGCGAGTTAAGATATCTGAGGAGGTTTCTTCGTAGTCAGCTGCCTAATGTTTGCAGTGCGGATCTGTGCCATTGAGCTAGTTACTTGTGTTCATAGTGGATGGCAAAAAAGGCATTTCCAAGGTGCATTATATCTCATAAAGTTGCATATAGCTGAACCACACTCCAGAACCACGCTTTTTTTCTACTGTAGGTGGTAGCTTGGGTGTAGACACTGACAAAAGTGTTTCTGTGTCCTTTTTTGAGGGTTGTGTAGCTTGGCTACGTAGAGGAAGACAGTTTAGTATCAACCAGTAATGGAGAACTGGAGAGTTAAGTAGCAAAAAAATGGGGATATTTACAGTGTTCGACTGACTTGGTGTATGCAAATGGGATATGCAGTTGCTCTTCTAAAGGAGCCTGTAAGGGAGTTTAGTTTCTCAGCAGTACTGTTTTTTGAATGTTGACAAATACTCCCACTTTTTTTAAAAAAGGCAAGTAATAGTTTTCTTTTAGACTGTAATATTTTTCTAGGAAGATGACAATATTGCCTATACATCAATTCCATTCCTGTCTCAACAAAACATTTCTAAAGGGAATTAAGTAATGTAAAAATGTTAATTTTTAAGTGTGCAAGTATATTGAGAGCTTTAAAATCGATGCTGAAGATGTGACAGACAATAATATACATGTTCCAGACTTTAGATTCGGAAGGCCTCACCATAAGTCTTTGCACTTGTTTCCTTTGCTAAAGGACATCTCTCAGTATCTGGAAACTCTAGATAAAAGCTATTGACAACTTCAAATTCCCTGTTCGGTTTTTCACCTTAATTCAACTCATTGCAATACTGAACTTGCAAATAGTAATTCTTAGGTTGGAGTGGCATAGCAACCTTCAAAAAATGTGAATGCTCATCTTGAGTTTGTTTCAGATGTTACTTTAAATGTTGGGGTGGGGGTGGATTTTGCTGGTTTTGTTTTAAATGTTTAGCCATAGAAAGTTAAAGTAGACTGAAAAATACTCTTATTTCACTCACCAGATTCTATATTCTGGAGCTGGATTGGGCCTCCTCAATTTCTGAACACAAGAAGTTGTTCTCAATTAATTCATTTAGTTAACTGAAAATTTGAAATACTATTTTATTAAAAAGAATATGATTTATCAGTTATCACTCAGAATATACTCCTTGTCATATGGTACTTGCTCAAATCACCTCAGGTGTTTTCATTAAACCAAAATTACTTCAATTTTTAAACTTTTGGTTTAAAAGAGAGACTCTTTGCTCCTTCCCATCTTCTGAAAAGCTTAGTATGGTTGAGATTTCAAATATAGACTGCCTTGGGGATTTAGCTGTGTGTGATTTAGAAGGTATATCGTGAGGCTCTTGATTAGAACTGAAGAGCAAGTTCTGATAAGGTTAAAAATTTTCTGCTTTAGAAATCTTAAATATATAAATTGGTAAATACATCTGATTTTTAGGCAGGCTTGATATTGGTTGAGATCATATCTGTGCTGAGCAGGGAAGCACTGTATTGAATTTCAGTCAGGAGTGACTTTAGTTTGGAGAAGAGGAGACTAAGGGGGGACCTCATTAATGTTTATAAATATATAAAGGGTGAGTGCCATGAGGATGGAGCCAGGCTCTTCTCGGTGGCAAACAATGATAGGACAAGGGGTAATGGGATCAAGCTGGAACACAAGAGGTTCCGCTTAAATTTGAGAAAAAACTTCTCAGTGAGGGTGACAGACACTGGAACAGGCTGCCCAGGGAGGTTGTGGAGTCTCCTTCGCTGGAGACATTAAAAACCTGCCTGGACATGTTCCTGTGCGACCTCACCTAGGCGTTCCTGCTCCAGCAGGGGGATTGGACTAGATGATCTTTTGAGGTCCCTTCCAATCCCAAACATACTGTGATACTGTGACCTGTTAATTGTTAAAGCTCAGTTACTAAGCTTTGGAAAGTACATATGTACATTTACATAAATATATATTTAATGTCTATAAAATATATATTAAACCAGTATTTATTCACCGTGAGTTTCTCTTCCCTTAGGCGGGTAAGCACCAGGAATACGAACAGAAACTACTGCAAGAATTATACAAACTAAACCCCAACTTTCTCCAATTATCTACGGGTACAGTTGACAAGAACAAAAACAAAGTGACAGCACTGCAGAGGTATGATACGTAAGTACTGATACTGGGCTGCCTGAATATGCTTTCTTCCTGGTTATTCTCAAAGACAACTTTCTTATTCGTGTTGTGTTGCGTGGGTTGACTTCTTTTTGTAGTGGCTATTTTACGATGAACTCTTACATCCGTTTTCTTCATTCATAGACATATGCACCACTTTGTTCTAATACAAAGCGAGTGTGAGTCTTGGTAAATAAATGTTTTTCTGCTATGTGCATTTGGATCACTCATTCAGAATAAGGTATTCCTATTCTGAAAGATGACTTTGTATTTTATATTTGCATAAACACATATTTAATAAAGAGGAGATATCAGCTTTCTTGGTATGGTATCGTGATGAATGCAGTCTGTATTCTCACAGCTGAGACACCTTGCAGTCTTTATGTGTGTTTTATTGTGTTTTTAAGATCATGATTTATAAGTGCAGCCTTACATTAGGTGTAAGGACCTTGGAAATTGAAAGTAAAGTCAGTTTTTCTTTTGTGTGAGAATTCATAAAATATGAATAAAAGACTTCTTGCTTTCATCTAGTAAACAAAAAATACGTATTTTTCACCATGTTGTAATTGCAGATATCACTTATTACTGTTGAAGTAGTTAGTTCAGTAAGTTATGAAAGGATTTCTGTCCATGTGAGTACATAGTCATACAAAGTTAAATGAAAGCCTAAGGTCATCAGTCCTTATGTGAATTATGCACTCAAATCATAGAATGTCATGTGAACAATTTCCTTCACTCCTGTTTTAGGATTTTTATAATGAGGTGTGCAGAGTGGAATGTAAAAGTTAGATTGCACTTTGCATGCACCTTGTTTCTGTAATCAGGATTTGTGTTGTGTGCTGCTTTATCCACTGCTGAATTTTTTCAGACAATAATTTGCCACTGGCAGCATCACTGCACAACAGTTTAAGCAAGGAAGTGGGTACTGTACCTAGAATATTGCAAATGAAGCTTGAATTAGCACAATATAATTCTGAAAACTGGTATCCCAGCTGGTGGACTGGGATTATTTTCTTTAACTTCTGGAGGAAGTGTTATGTTCTTTGACTGCAAGGGGTCAGGATCTCCTATTTGATCTTAATTCTTGAGGACTATGCCACTTCTTATTTCTTGGGCACTGGTTCAATATGGACTTGGAAGGTAAAGTGCAGTAAGTAAAGAAAAGACACTACTTCCTGCATGTGGGTATTATTTTATGTTCTAAGTCTGAACTACTCTCAGTAAAACAAATGATACCAGTAAGGAAAGAATGCTCTGTCTTAAAGTGCAGCAAACTTTTCAGCCTTCAGAATGCGATTATGAATGGGAGTTTGGGAAGTCTGTGGTGCTAACATATTACTCTAAAGGCAACAAGTGGTCTGGACTTAATTTGTCAGCTGAACAGCATCATCACAACATAGACGCTGTTCTTTGCTAATGGCTAAGCACCACCTTTTGGGTTGAAGAGTGAATTTCTTGTAGCTGGGATTTTTAGATGTTTCTTCAAGTCCTGTCTCATCAATACAAAATGTAGCTTGTGAGCAGTGAATGTGTGTTCTTCACAGCTTCCTACCCAATCGAGTTCTCATTTTTCTGATTTGTTGATATAATATTAATATTTCTGGCAGTTTGTCAGAGCCTCTGACGGTTTTGTGGTTCTTGTGTTTCTGGGGTGCAGGATTTCAGTTTCACTCAGGAATTTGAACAGGAGTTCTAAATAGTAGCTGTTTAATTATAAATATCCAGTAGTGAATAACAGTTTCTTAAACTGTACATAAATGGTTTTTCATGATTTTGTCCTAATTTGAAAGGTCAGGCCTTTTTTCTTGCTCCTGAAGGTGAATGTTAAAATCCCCCAGTGCCACTTGATTTATGTGGGTACTCTTGGTACATTCTCTTACAATTAGAGGTATATTCCCCATTTAAAACAGATCAAGCTCTTTTTTTTTCTTTTTTATTTCCTTTTCCTGAAGAAATGAAATGGATGCTTTCTTAAGCTATAAGTGGAAATGCTTGTGAAGCACTTGCTGGTCTTTTAGAGGACAGCCCTTCAGAAATATGCAGCTTCGAACTTAACAAAAACCTGCCCCCCTTCGCCCCCATCTGTTAATGGATTGAAAGTCTTGTTATATCTAGATTACAGCTCATTTTTCTGAGAGTCAGAATATTAAATGGCTGGCATTGCACTGATGATGATGTGTCTTTATTCCTTGATGTTCAGTATCTGATCAACTCTCCAACTTATTTCAATTGTGGACAAAGCGGAGATCTGTAAGTCAGGTCAAGGCTCTCATCTGTGTACATATTGAGTAGGTATATGAGAAAAGATTGAGGTAGAACATAAAATCTTGCAATATTGAGATTTGATAGTAGCTAATAATACTGCTTTTTTCTGAATAGGTGTAGGAAACACTTATGTTGCTATAAGCAGCTATAGGAACTTCCAGATTCTGACTGTGAACTTACTAAATTGACCTAGAGATGTCAAATACATGTTGGACCATATAATAAGAGCATATTAATGAACGGGGCATCAGGAGGAACATAGGTATTTAAAAAAAAAATTGGAAAGCTTGTATCTTGTGAAGACAGCACTTGGACACTAAAAATGGCATCTTAATTGAAAAATTAAAAGCCAGAGTTAATATGAAGGAACTGGAGAACAGAAAGGCAAATATTTTACGGTAAGATTATAGGGTTAGCAAATGACATTGTATTTGAATGCATTGAGTTATAGATATTACATCCCAGCTCACTTCAATTTGTATAAGATGTTAACTATTTTCAGAAAAAAATTGGGCTTTGAGCCCTCTCTTGAACTTCTTTCAGATCTAATGTAAACTCTGAAGTTAAATTTCATGTTGCATTATAAAAGGGAAGTATTTGTGGCTTTAAACTAGAAATGAAGGGAGCAGTAACTTGCCTGAACAGTGTGTTGGTCTGACTGGTCTCATGATCTGTTAGTAAAACTGTGGACTCTTGTGTAGACATAAAACACAAACTTAATCTGTTGGGGCCAGTCTTGATAGGGCCTCGGATAGAAAACATTTATTAAAAAAGAAGTTTAGTCCATGATTTTCAGAACTTGCAAATGCTTACAGGATAAAGCAAAGAGTTTAGAATGAGGTGTGTGTAGGTCTGGATACTTGAAGCTGTTGATGGATTTTTTTTTTTTAATATATTTTTTTTTCCTATCCTCCAAATGGATGTTTGGACTTCAGCATTGGCAGAGCAGCTATATATTCGGTGAAGAAAACATTATACCTCCCAGTTTTCTCAATCCTCTCCCTACCTTACTAATTCTTTTTTTTTAAGTCATCACCATTTAAAATCTGAGAATATCCAGATACATCTATCCTTATGGATTATCTGGCACAAGGATTCATTTCCTCAGTGCTTAAAATTTTTAAAGACACTTTCTTCATAACTTGAACTCTTCTTTTTTTTTTTTTTTTTTTTTTTTTTTTTGCTCTTGCCTTTTTCCAGACCCAACAGTAATAACAAAGATGCCTGGCCATCATTACAGAGTTCAAGTAAATCAGCCAACGGTTTAACAATGGAACACAGGAAAACGCCTCCTATATTAGAAAATGGCACAGACCCAGAACACATGACTCCAGATGGTGCAGACTCAGATTTCGGGTAATTGTGCTGCCTTTTATACTTCAGATAGCTTGCTTTCTCTCTCACTAATTGGTGTGGAGGGAATGATTTTCCAGACTCACTCTCTGGTGGGAGAGCTGGATTCAAATCCTGATCAAATCACAAAAAGCTGGGCTTAGCCTATCCCATGTCAAAAAGACTGATTGGCAGATTGTGCAGGAAAACCCTAATGTAATGGCACACTTAAGGGCTGAGGGGAACTGAATAATCATGGGATCAACAGTTTATATAGCTGTGGCGGTCCCAGACACAGAGCTGAGCCCACCATTTCTATACAGAAGCTTCCACAAAGTAACATGCTAGTTGCTATACATCAGGAGGCTTGTCACTTGGAAAAGCTTCAACAGAAGGAAACTGAATGTTAGGGCTGAGTATATGTCATCTCTTTACAGTGGTGTGTTCCAGAAACACAACTGCAGAGATAAAAGGTTCCCTGATTATCACTCAGTAGCAGGAACAACAGGGTAGCAGATTCAACTGAGGCTTCTTTGAGCAGAGGAAGTAAAGATCTGCTTGCAATAGCTTCCTCATTGCTAACCAACATTTCTTCCTCTTTTGGTGCCCTCCTTGAGCAGAACTGGGGTCTTCTTCCATTGTAAGCATTATTTGCAGTTCTGATGGTAGTCTGTAGTCATGGCATTTTGGTTTTGTTTGGGGACCTCCTTAGGTAATTTCTGTTGGGCTCATGCGGAGGTTGGATGGGAAAATAACAAGGTAAACCGTAATATTTAAAGAGGTGGTGTTGCTGATTAGGTAGCTGATCTTTGTTGATGCTAGTGCATTAATGTTGTGAGTGCTGTTGAAAGCCGTACCATTGAGATGTGATCAGAGATCCTATGGTTGCATCTCAGTACTGACATTCAGCCTCTGTATCTTTTCTCAAAAGGATGTACTAAAAGTAGGTAAAAATATTGTACCAAATAGATAATGGTTCTTGTTTATTCCCAAGGGCTGGGTGCCTGTCTACAATGTAAGCATCCTTAGGCAGGTTCCAGTGTATTAAACATTTTCAGCACTTAAATTGTCATTAAAATTTGTCTTACACATAGCTTTTTAAACTGCAGCATTGTGACTTTCTGTAAGCAGCTTTGGGAAAATAATTTGGCTGGAACATCAACTTGACAGTCAAAATGATTGTATAGTGAAGTGTCTACAGCCAAGTTTTGTGCTATAGGTACTCAGAAATTACTAACCCAAGGCGGTTTGTTCCAGCTGCAAGTACTTTATTCATGCTGTTCAGCCACTGAGTAGAAAGTATTTCTAAATCATCACTGGAGTAATGCTTGTTTGCAAGTATATTTCCCTGATTTTTCTTTTATAGTCATAAATACTTGAACTTCAGTTATGTTTTTGAGATACTGACTCAGTGTTCTTTTGCACAAAAATTGGATTACTCTTATACAGTTTCTTTAGAATGGGGAAGAATTCGTTCTCCTGGGTTTTGACTCTAGTTATTCTGGGATGGGGAGAACAAATATGAGGGAAGCGATCTTATGAATTTTTGACCTCGATATGTGGCTCTGTGCAATATTTAAACTTTGCAGCAGCAAGGGGTGGGTGTTTGATAACAAGGTGTAGCTAAAATCTGAAGTTGCACCCAGTTAAAATAATTACTATATATGTATTTGCCTTATGCCTGTCATGCCTGTGGTTTGACTCCTATTACATTCTGGCCTCTTGATGGAACTGAAATTCCTGTTCTTACTTTTGGTCCTTGTTTGTAGGACTGGTGTTTTGGGTTTTGCAGCCTGATGCTTGTGCATCTTCTCTTATAGGTAGATAAAAATTGAAAGTACCTTGAAGTTGTAAAGTGGAGATTTTAATCTCAACTTGAACTAACAAAGTTTCATTAGTCTAGTATTTAGTGTAATTGGGGCAACTCACTAATGTGTGTCAGAATCTTGAATCCTGAGATGTGCCATTTCAGCTGAGTCATGTTAATTCTCAGTGAATAGCTTTCTGAGGTGGTTTTCTGCTGTGTCTTATATTCTGTTTTCTTTACAGTTTTTGGCAGTTTTTTATGCTATATCTTTTTCTGTGTTTTTCCCCTTCTGTCATCTCAACTCGGTTTTCTTACCTTAGAGCTAATTTCTGCTAGTTAAAGCTTGAAGGCTAGTGGGAAGCTTAACTTGCCACCAGGTCTAAATACTTAATTTAATCTTTAATCTCTCCCCAGATTTATTTAGGACTTGTGTGGGAACTGACAATTTAGGTATTTGGGAAACAAATCTGATCCAAATTTTCTCTCCAGTAGTAGCATAGATGGAACTGACTACTACTAAATGTTGCTATAGTACAGAACTCCTGTTTTTTTGAATCATACAGAGCTACTATAAATACATTTTAAACTTTCCTTTTGCTCCTTAACAGGGCAGTCAACAAGCAGAATGGAGAGTGGTGGGAAGAAGTATTACAGTTTATGACAAATTAATGGAATGCTTATGGTTAAATAAACTACTCATAAATAAGTGGACTTGTTTTCCTTCTCTGTTCCTCCTAAATATTTTTGCTTTGTCTTTATATCAAGGCTTTTCTATCACTACAAAAGCAAATGTTGATTTTCATGTGGAATACTTGAATATTCGTCTCAATGTCTCTTTCCCCTCCCACTTTTGCAGCCCTGTCGACAAACCTTCAGATTCCCTCAGTATAGGAAATGGTGACAGCTCCCAGCAGGTAAGACATAAAGATAAAATCTATGAAAATAAGAATTGAATTTGAGGATTTGGTGCAACTTGCAGTTGGAGAAGCAAGTACTTTCTGAAGTGTATCATAATTTTAAACAAAACTAAAAAATGCTACTGCTAAGTTGATTTTTATATTTCACCTTGTACTGAGCTACATATTAACTAACCCAGTTGCAGCTGAAAGTTTTTAAGAATTTTTTCAACAGTATGAGTGAAGAGTATTTTATATATAAACACTCATGTCCTAATTATTTCTCTTCCTCTCTTGCCTATAGATAACAAACAGTGACACACCTTCACCACCACCTGGTTTAACAAAACCAAATCCAGTCATACCCATCAGTTCATCTAATCACAGTGCACGGTCTCCTTTTGAAGGGGCTGTAACAGAATCACAGTCGCTCTTCTCTGACAACTTTCGGCACCCTAACCCCATCCCTAGTGGGCTTCCTCCATTCCCCAGCTCTCCACAGACTTCAAATGACTGGCCCACAGCACCAGAACCACAGAGCCTCTTCACATCAGGTATGTGCACATCTTACATGGCTGGGTGTTGCTTGCTTTTGCAACTCATCTCTAAAACTGCGTGGAGCAAAAAACTCTAGGACTTGCTCTGTACTGTTTTGTGGGATTTTTTTTTCCCCCCCCCTTCACTGATGATTAAAATTTGTCACTTAACTACAAATGAATTGCACTGATGTAAGGGTTTCTTCTAAAAGAAACATTAGTTTTCCAGCTGTGTGTCTAAATTATCAAAGTGCTTATTTTGGTTTTTCTTATCCATGTGCCTATCTAAGTATTAAGATGTGACATGTATGCTTAATGTTATAGGTGAGGGGAGAGTGGGGAAAATATACAGTGTCAGTGTAATAATCCATTACAATCTATAATTCTAACATTAGAAGATATGCAGTGGAATTCAGAATTTTCTTTAGTATCTGAAGGTGCCCAATATTCCTCTTTCTGAAGTGAGACTATATACATTCAGAAGAGATAAAAATATATTAAATTGTATCAACTGAAAGATACCTGTGCTTTCCAGGTACTTTCCTGTAGAATACCACTTCATATCAGTGAAACATCATCTAAGGTGTATTTATATAGTCTTGGGAATGGTTAATGGTATTTAAGAACTCACAAATTCTAAATCTGAGAGAGTTGTTAGAAAAATTAAACTGTCAGTAATAAATAGAATGTAAACAGTACTTTAGGACACAGTTTACTTGGTGGTTAGTCGTCTTTTGATGTTTATCTGACTTCTGGGTGTCATAATCCTGTTTGTAAACAATATTTATTACCAAGAAAATCACCTGCTGCTAAGGTACTGTATGCGCCAATTTTGTGAGGATTAAATAGCAGTGAGAGACAATTTCCAGGTAGTAGAGATCATCTTGTTTGTTTCATAATTAATATCAACTGTATGGTTTCTATTTAAATAAGAATACAAACTACAAGTTTTTGCCTGTCTAGCAACTCTATCTATTGTCATGGATATTAGAGTGAAAATATAAGTATAGGTTTCTGTTCTGAGATACTGAGCTTAATTTTAACTACTTAAAGCAGCAGACTAGTTTCCCTGCCAGCAGAGGGAGTCAGTGTTGTGAGTGATGCTACCTTGTGCTAGTTACCATCTTGTGTTACCGCAGTTTTGAGGAAAAATACTGTGAAACTAGACCCAGCATTCACTGAACCTGAATAGGAAACTTAAGCACTATAATGAAATGAAGTAGTAATTGAAACTGCAGGCAAAGCCTGATAACCCTTTTTTGCAAACACTGCCTTTTGCAATATCTTGTAAAGCAGTTCCTTATTTCCTTTTGTTTTATCGAAGTGTCTACTCAAGAATTTGGCTTGTTTTTCTTAATGGTAGACAGTTGGGTGTTTGGGGCTTTTTTTTTTGTTGTTGTTTTAGGTTTTTTTAGCTGCTACTCAGAGGATCCCTCTTTGAGAGGAAGCATCTCTCCACCTTTCATGTACAGCAGAGTTGAAACACAGCAGTAATACTGAAAGCAAAATACTGAACTGCATAACAACCTTATTTCAAGTCTGCTTGGTCACACTTCAAGTAATTACATCAAGTAATATGGGTGTAAGGAAGGTTCTAAGCAAGTGTTTGCTCTTTCTACTTGGTGCTATTACTGAAACTACTTATTTGACAAGGCTTCTCTTCAGTTCAGGAACAGAGCAATTCTGCAGTAAAAATACTATTTCTTACTTCTGCCACTTCACCTTAAGTGGAAATCGATGACAGCTCGATCTGAAAATGGCATTCTAAGCTGATGAATAAGGTGTCTTTGGGGAATGTGTAAAGTATTAGCTTAAAGATAACTGGCAACATAGATTCAGATACACTGAGGCTGAAATTTTATATAGATAAATACTTACTAATTCTCGTTCTTAATCGTGTTCCTCTTGACAGAAACTATACCAGTATCCTCCTCCACAGACTGGCAAGCAGCTTTTGGGTTTGGTTCCTCCAAACAGCAAGAGGACGACCTAGGGTTTGACCCCTTTGACATCACCCGCAAAGCCTTAGCAGACCTGATTGAGAAGGAACTGTCAGTCCAAGACCAACCTTCCCTCTCGCCCACATCTCTTCAGAACCCTAACCCACACACTACAACTGCCAAAGGGCCAGGCTCTGGATTCCTGCATCCTGCTGCACCCACAAATGCCAACTCTCTCAGTAGCACCTTTCCAGTCATGCCACAGAGGTTTCCACAGTTTCAACAGCATCGAGCAGTTTACAACTCCTTCAGTTTTCCAGGCCAAGCAGCTCGCTATCCTTGGATGGCCTTCCCACGCAATAGCATCATGCACTTGAACCACACAGCAAATCCCACCTCAAATAGTAATTTCTTGGACTTGAATCTCCCACCACAACATAGCACAGGTCTGGGAGGGATCCCTATATCAGGTAGGTGAATCGAGACAGCCTTGAATATGACTTAATTCATGCTTTCAGCTTCTCTGAGCCAGGACAGGAAAAGGGGGAATAGCCAGTTACAAGTGGTAGAGTGGTATCTCTTGACTGTCATACTAAGTTTGAGAAGAGGGAGGGAGGGATATTGTTTTAAATAACCCCTTTCCATTTTTTAAAAATTGTGTCTGGATGCTTAGCCTTGTAATATTGAGCTTTATAAGGAAGGTGGAGTATTCTGTGCCCGCTTAATTTTGTGCCAAAGGAGATTGATATTTTGGTTCTTCAGTCTTGCCAGACTGGCTTTCCTTAAGAGTAGGCCTTGGAAGCGCATTGTGACTTCCTCATCAACATGCAGGTGCTGACCAGAGTTCCTAAAATTGTGCAAAAAATTGTAATGATGGTAATTTGTGCCAGATGTCTTGGCTGGGTTGTTCCCTCTTGCGCATAACCAAATGGCTGCACAATAAAACACTCAGTGCTGTTCATTTCTCTACTTCAGATGGCCTTAATATTATGCTAATTTTTCACTGAATGGATGCTTGCAACGTGTGTAAGAAGGTTGTGATGTTGGGGGAAAATGTGCAGTCAGGCCAGCTAACTGTAACAATAACTGTCTTGATTAAAATCTCTTCTGGAGTTTGAAGTACTTCCATGCTTCCAATCTAGCTTGGCCCAAACAGATTTTCCTTTCCTAACAGGGGGAAAAAAAATATGAGTATAATGCACTTTAGGTGGAAAGTCTTTGTAAGCTCTTTGTAGCCTTGAGATGGAGAAGACTACTTGAAATGTTGCCAGTGTTACTTTCTTTTCATGGTCCTGAGAAGTATTAGCCATAGTACATGAAAATTATGTAGAAAAAGTGACTGTGTTTTTGATGCTCTAGTACCAGAGCTACTTTTGGATGTTATTTCCCTGTACTTTGTCCACTTTGAAGACTTGTTGAAGCTACAGTGCTGCTGTAGGGTCCTTAGGCTGATTCATCGTATAAACACTTGGTCCAGACTACAAATGCAAATAGTTCAAAGCTCTTTATACTGCCAGTGGCAGTTTTTAGACTAAAATGACTGAGATGGAATCAAAAATTCAGCATACATAGCGCTGCAAATTGTGGCTCACTTTCCCCTAAACTACATAGAATTTCCAGAAACAATGCAAGACATAAAGTTTCAACTTTACCACTTAGTTCTAAAAATTGCTAGTTCAGGGGGCCAGTAACAAGACTATCTTGTGGACTACAGACACCTGAAAAGTCCTTTAGTGTTGAAAAAGACCTTTTTGTAGTACAGGTTGATTCTAGGTTTGCAAGAGTGTTCTTTAAATAGCATTAATTTAATTGCCTTCCGCAGTTTGAAAGTGGACCTCTTTGTGTCACAGATCCTTGGTATAACTCCTGAAGAGCCAGTTACGTGGTGTGGTTGATGCACAGCCTGTGCTGTGTTTTCCCCCATATGTTTTAAGGCAACACAGAGTTGATATTTAAGTATATCCTTTTTTGTATGTGACTGCTAGAACCAATTAATCTCAAAATATTTTTGGCAGATACAGTGCTAAAAACAGAAAATAAACATCTGCTGTAGTCTCTAAGGAAAGTTCCTTTGAGCTGGTCTTAATCTCTCATAGAAAACATTGTGAGTTGCCTGGCTGACAATTAGATAGCAGTTGCTGCAGTGCAAACGCTTCTCAGCTAATCTACGTGTTGGCTTTGATATATCTTCAAACAAGAATCATTTGCACAAACAGACTACTTCTTGTTGTTGTCAGAAATCAGCTGAAGTCTCAGTTCACGTTTTGTTTGATGGGTTATGGATTTCTATCGTTTATTTGGTATTTAGTGCCTAGGGTTTTCTTTAGTGATCTGCTTCAGAAGTACAAATAATTTGAAAGTCAGGAGATGCCCTCATACCTTTTTTGTATGTAAGTGTAGTGACTTAATAGTTACCATTTTATTGATTATTCCGTCTTTCAAATCCCTATCTAGTGTACAGGTGTCTCAATGAATTCCTTTTATATTCTTTTTGAAAGAATAAATCCTGTTCTTTATGCTTACTTTTAATCTATCAGTAGGAGGTATGTAATTACAGAATTTTACTAGTTTCCTCATTTGATTTACAGATAGAGCTGTCTGGTGGGGTTGGGAGAGGAAAGTGGTGTATAAAGAAATAATGTTGATGGGACTCTGTTACAGCGCTTTATAACAGACTCTAGCTGACCTGCTGGAAAGGTGGTGTGTACCCTAATAGCCGTTCAGCAGTACGGAGAGATTAGTTGCAGTATACCCGAACCTCCTTTCTGTTAGCTCTCTTGTCAGTCTGTATTAGGGTGTGTTAGAAAATGTCATCAACTCAGCTGTTTCAGATGTAACAGCAAAATAAACCTAGTGCAGGTAAAGCTTCAGTCTGTCTTTTAGTAGGGACTCTCAACTGCTGTTGAAGTTGCGTGTTTCCAAATATCTTTGATCGCAACCTTTTCCAGGACTAGAAATTCCAAAAGCAGATAATAGTGGACAAGTAATTAAAAACAAACAAAAACCCACAACCTACAACTACCAAAAAGCCCAACACACAAAGCAAGCACCACTCATTCTGTGTGTTTGCTCTATTTAATCAACCCTTTTCAACTTTTCTATTTCATTTATGTGAAAACAAGCAGATCTACAAACTTTTATAATATCATATGAAGATAGTATAATATTTTCTAGGCTTTCTAAACCCAATTTTAGTTGATTTCACCAGGTGTATTTGTGTTTTGGAAGCTTGTATGAAGAAAATGACATCTTTTAGGCTGCTGCTGCTTCTGCTTTAGGTGGGCATTAGTATTCACATGAATTCAAAATGCTGATATGAGACATATTTAAATGTAATGTTCTGAAGTTAACTTTTGTTTAGTTGAGAAGCAGAGCTGTTGTGCTGTACTCATAACCACACAGCTCAAGGTAGAGCTCTTTTGTGATGTGCATCAGATTTAAATGGAGGGACACAGGCACTACCTACCTTTTGGTTGTTTTTTTTTTTTTTTTTCTTTTTAAGCTTTCATTTAAAAATAACTTCTGAATGGAGTTTAGTAGCCTGTTTCTCAGAGGAAGTAGTATTTATTGAACTCATTCTGCAGTTGCCAGTGGTATGACACATGATTGACTTCATAATTTTATTATATATATAGAGACTTGAAATGTGTCATATTCATCATGCATACGTTTGTCCCCAGCCCATATTTAAATGAACTTTCTGATTGACTGATTCTCAAACTAGCAATTTCTTTCTCTCCCACAGTATGATTTTGCAAACCATCACAGATGTTACACATTTTCATTGTAAAGGACAATTTAGGCTTGTTGCTGTTCTCTGGCATGGGATGGATTAGATGATTTACTGTGTGGTTATAACTGTATTACTGTGCTTCAGGAGAACTATGGACGGCATGATTGTTGCTAAAAGCAGTCTTATTCCAGGTTGTAGGCAATCTGTACTAAGAATATAGGACAGTGGCTGTCCTTATTCTGCAGATAATGCCAAAGGAAAGATCCGCTGACAGCAGTGTGGGTGGGTGCTTTTATTTTTATATTACTTTAGGATAGCAGGAAACTCTTTGTAATTTGATAGCTAATACGCTGTCATCTTTGCTACCCTACTGCCTGGTACTGTGTTTTAAAATAGTAGGTATAGTATTGAATCATAGAGTAAAGCAGGTCTTACATTAACAGTGTGTTTTGAGACAGGTGCTTATAAAATGAGGGTCATGCATATTAAGAGTGGGAAAATAGAAAGGTTAAATTGTGTTTTCTTGAGCTTACTGAATGGTTGATTGTTATTGATTTTATTACATAGAAGAAGTATAAGAACAAATTTACACCATTAAAAGTATGAGGAAAAAGTTGTAAATTGTTAGTCTGCCTTTCCTGTCAGTTCTATGCAAGATGAAATACTTG